>NW_006439190.1:1332182-1377374 GCF_000325575.1 Pteropus alecto
AAATTGAGCAGTATATTCTTGTAAATTTGTGATTTAAAATCTCGAGGATTTTTTCTTTTTTTTTTTTTTTTCCTATCATTGTTTTTAAAGTAGTAGAAAAAATTCTTGTCCTTATAGTGCAGTTAGAAATTATGCTTTCTCATGTAGGCAGGTAGCTGCCTTATGCACAGAGGATGATTTGAGAAATCCTTACAGATCAGTCTGATGTCTCGGCTTTATGCTTGAACTAAAGGATTAATTAGGGATGGGCAACAAAGTTGGTTATGATGTGAACCAGTAACTTAGTAACCAAAAAGTTGGTCACTTGCTTCAATCATTCCTGATCATAGCCAAGACTAAAAAGAGCTTTTTGGAGGTTTGGTCAGAAATTACCTCAATCTTAAATTTTCTAAATGCTACCATTTCTACACTCAAGATTACTAAGAATGGACTTGACTTACTATATTTTGATCATTTAGGCACTGGTCTTAATTATGTAATTGAAATTATGATTTAGGTTTCTCATTTTTTTTAAATGCTTTTTATCAAAGCTCTGAATTTTGTCTTATAATAAGCTCTATTTCGTGATGACTGATTGGCTCTTTATTTTAAACCTTTTTAAAAATTTCAGCTGGACAATTCTGAATTTTAAAAGAATTTTAACCATTTTTTATTATTTTTGAGAGCATAACCAAAGAAGTCCTTTACTTTTTGTAATGCTTCATGCCTTATAAAGTGCTTTCACTTCTCATTCAGTTCCTCTAAGAGTCCTGAGAAGAGGTGGGGCAGTATGTCCTGATTTGTAGCTGCAGTACAGTGGTGTCACCAACTACCCCAAGTTCGGGGAGGTATCCCAGGTCTAAGGGCACAGTCAGCAGGACTCTCCTCACTTCAGACACCCTCACTCCAGGCCACCTGCATGCTGACCAACTGGCTGTAAATTGGGAGTTCCCACTTCCCTCAGGTGTCATAATTTGCTAAAATGACAACTCAGGAAGATGCTGTAATTGCCGTTTTACAGTTTTATTGTGAAGGAGACAAATTGAGACTGGCCAAATCAAGAGATACATAGACAGAAGCCTGCAGAGGGTCCCATACACGAAGATTGCGTGTCCTTAGGACTTGTCATCCTCCTGCTACATTGATGTATGATGACCAGCCAGGGAAACTCACCCAAGCCTTAGTGTCCAGAGTTTTTTTGGAATGTATTACACAGATGTGATCGAATTATTGGCCTTGAGGTTGGATTCAGCCTCTAGCCCTAGTCCTTTTCCAGGAGGTCAAGCTGCTGTGTGGGTTAAAACCCCAACCCTCTGATCACATGGTGGACCTTTCTAGCATGATGTCTTCCCCATCCTGCAACTAGGGGCCCACTGGGAGTCACCTATTTATATAAAAGCTGTGGTCCTACGGACCTACCATGGTTCATAGAGATACTTCTAAGAGCTGTGAAATTCCGAGGGTTTAGAGTATCCCAGGAACCAGGGACAAAAGGCAGCCAAGTTCTTATGCAGCAGGTAGTAGCTGCATAAGTGGAAACAGATGTGCCCAATTTGTGACATTTAAGGTAACATTCTGGGACTGACTGGTATTCAGGACACATGGCCAGAGGTAGTGACTGCGAAACTAACAAAAGTAGTTGAGGAAATATAAGAGAAGGCTCTGAATATCTTACTAATAAGTATGAACCTTACTTTGTAGAAAGTTAGGAAAGGAAGGCTAAGTCTGTGTACTTAAGTGATGGGGAAAAGGGCTAGCTGGGAGACAGAGGTTCTGACTCCTGAGCTAACCTGCACTAGATCTGGCAGACATCCTCACCTGGTGACTGTACCCACACACACATCAGATCTCAGAACTCAAGGTGGACTGGCCCACACACAGACACACAACTAAAAACAAATCCCACTGGGAACTGCAATTCAAAAACATGGTTGAACTCACTCTTCTAGATATGCTATCAGTTCCACCTTTCACAATCTCTCTTTTCACAAATCCTTCTATTAAGTGTAACTGCAAGAGAAAACAGGGAGTAGAATGTTTAAGAAACTGCCACTGCTTTGCTTCCTGGCCTCTTTCCAAACCTTGCTTCATGCCAAGAACTCCCTAGCATATACTAAAAACAACACCCCACTACTTCTTAAGATGATATGACATTCTAAGGAGATGCTACATTCTTTAATGTAACAGTTTATTTAGCTCTCTATACCTTAACTAATAGATTCTATTTCTGAAAAACATTCAGAGGGTTCCAGGACAATGTAACATAACCTTTATGTGACAATTACGTGACTACAAGCAACTCACTAGTTGAAGGTTTTGATTAGATTACAAGTGACAAGATCTCTTCTGTGTGAGGCTTACTGCTGTTTTCTCTGCATTTATTGCATTTTTTCAGTGCCCCTAATGTAGGCTCCTGTATTGTAGTTTTATTATGGAAATCTTTTTTTCTCTGATAACTTTGGATCGTGGTTTATACTTACTTTACTCACCTTGAAAACTGCAAATTACAGTCAATGGACCAGCACCGGTTCGTGGCCTGTTAGGAACTGGGCTGTACTGCAGGAGATGAGCAGCGGGCGAATGAGCTAGCGAAGCTTCATGTGTATTTGCAACTGTTCTCCAGCACTAGCATCATCAGCTCAGCTCTACCTCAGATCATCAGGCGTTAGATTCTCATAGGAGCACCAGTCCCTGGTGCCAAAAATGTTGGGAACCACTGTTTATATCGTACCTGTAGTTGGGGGAAGAGGAAATGGGACACAGGACAGAAGAGATCTTGTCACTTGTAATCTAATCAAAACCTTCAACTAGTGAGTTGCTTGTAGTTCTGTTGTGAAATTCTTTCTACTTATTGCACTTTGTAGCAACATTTTTTTCTACTTTGGTACTGTGTCACATTATCTGTGACCTACTGTACTTGTGTCTCTTCTGAATTCCCACTCTAGATACCCTACTGGCAAAATCACAGGCCCTCCTAGTGATTCTGATGCCTGCTCAGATGTGAGAGGACCACTGCTCTGGACACAGTCCTCTCTTCTCTGAGATTATAATCTCCTTTATTTTCCAGCTAAGTTCTTTTCCTGTTACCAAGCTCTGTGGTCTTTGGAGTCCTTGATTCACTGCAGCCTTGAACTTTTCTGTGGGTAATCGTTTGGCTTTCCTGTGAGAATATACCACTCCTCCCTGGTGAGGGCCACTGCTTTTTACTTCTAGACTTTTTTTTGTATCATGTCATCGCCAGAACATTCTTTTATTTTTCTTGGTAGCTTGATCCCTGGTTTTAGACATGCATGTAGGACATCCTAGTGGAAATGTTTGCTAAGTATTTGGGGCACATGGATTGGAGGTCAGGAAGTCAGAAAAATTGAGGGAAGGTGTTTGGAGACCAGTTAACTTTGCTGCATTTTGGAAAACCAGAGAAGGCAGTTCGTTGTACTTTATTAAAACAGTGTCTTTGTTTTGTTCCCTTCCCTTCTGTAGATCTAATTATGGGGAAGAAAATTATTAGAACGCCTCCTTCAACTTGTATTCAAATGATTGATTTTTAGTCGATCATCTTTTTGTATTTTTGTTGTTGAAAATAACCAAGGGAGAGGAAATTCTTTGTTGTATTTAGTTGTTTGGAATAGAAACTTTCCTTTTAATAAGATCATTCTCAGACTGCGACATTATAAATATTTGTTATGCATTTTCATTTTTAATATCTCCAGATGTTTTTCTTATACATCTTATTGTTTGTCTCTCTTTTTATCTCTGTGTGTGTGTGTTTTAAGTATTGACTAAATCATAATATTAAAATGCTGAAATGTACCTGTATTCTTTAGGGTATAGACTAAGCTGCTGTAATGAGACTTCAGAACACAGTGATTCAAAAAATAATGAAGCTTCTCCTGTAATAGTAGGCATGCAGTCCACAGTGGATGAGTGACTGCCCCCCCTTTTTTAGGTCATTTAGGGTTCCAATCTCCTTCTGTTTGTTTACCTGTCCCCTAGCGTATTGTCATCGTTCTCATGGGTGAAACCAGATTACCTCTCAACTGCATTCCGGACAAAGAAGCGAACAACCTCCTTTAAGAACAAGGAACTGATCTTCCGCACATCGCTTTGCCCTTGGGTGCTCCTGATCTAACTCAGCCTGGGAGACGTGGTCTGGCTGGCAGCCCTTCTTCCTACCAGGAGGGAGCAGGAGAGCCGTTTTATTACCAAAAGAAAGGGAGAATGGGTATTGGAGGGCAGTTGTCATTTTGCCACTCCACAGTGTAGAAGTTCCAAAACCATCCTCACTTCTGACACCAACTGCAAGTTTGGGGATCCTCAAGACTGCCCTCAAGTTTAGTAATTAACTAGAAGGACTCAAAACTCGCGAAAGCTGTTGTATTCATGATTACAATTTATTGCATTGAAAGGATACAGACTAAAATCAACGAAAGGAAAAGGTGCATGGGACACACAGGTGGGTTCCATGTATGGACTCAGTTGTCCCCTCCCACTGGAGTCTGGTACAGCACTCACTTACAGCAATAATGAGTGACAAGGTGCACAAAGAATTGCCAACCAGAAAAGCTCAAGGCTTAGTTAGTGTCCAGAGGTTTTATTGGAATCTGGTCATACAGCTGTGGTTGACTGCTCATGTAGTTGGCCTTTTGTCTCCAGCTCCTCAGGTAGATTGATAGTGTATGGCAGGGAAATTCCACCTTAAATCACATTGTTAGACCATCCCAGTGTCTCCTGGCTCCTAGATAAACAAAGACATTAATCAGGCAGGACATTCCAAGGGCCTAGAGATCACCTCCCAGAAACAAAGGGCAAAGGCTAGACCTCTCTGAGTAAGGTTAATCTTTTACTGTACAGCTACATCTTTGGATAGGCACATCTTGTTTTTTGGAAGTATAGACAGTTGCATAATATGTATGTTTTTCATCTTAAAAACCTTTTATACATTTTAAAAACTGCAAGAGACTAGAATGTGTCCATTTTAACTCTATCCGCAAATGAGGGAACTGAGATCTGACTGCTTGTGACTTGCTTAAGGTCAGAGAACCAGTTAGTAACAAAATTGGTACTGTTACTTTGTCTCTACTCTCATGAACATGGACTGCTTCCCGTGGGGTTCTAGATGGAACCTATTTGTAGGACCGTATTTCCTCCTTAATTTTTCTGTCACATGGCTGCTGCTGTGTCTAATGCGGACAGATGCTTGGTTCCCCAGTGAAGATGCATCTGTTTAGTTGAATTGTATTAGGCTAGTGTTCTTCCTCACTTTTCAGCAGTTTATTGTATTGTAGCATTGTTGATTTCTCCCTTGAAGATTTTGAGACATAGTTTTGTAAAAGATAAGTGTGATTTTATACCACAAACCAGCAGTGCAGCCTTATCAAGCATTTTATTTTGCCTTTCTGCCTTAGAAGGCATCTGTGTGCAAAATAGCTAGTACTTGGCCTACCTGCTCCACAGATGTGTTGTAAAGATAAATTGATGTAAAGACCGCTTTGAAAAATAAAAGTACTATGGAAATGTGAGATATTACTAGTGATGTGTTTAAAGAATTTAATTTTAAATGTTAAAATCAATACTGAAAGGAAGGAAATATAAAGTATCAGTCAACAGGTGCATTTTTTAAAGAGATGGTGGGAATATGGGTCGTTTTCTCTTTTTCGTTTCCTGTATTTTCTTAGTTTTGTACAATGAATATGTATTGCTTTTATAAATAGAGCAGGAAAAACAATTTTTTCAAAGATACACCTAGCAAGAATGACAGCACAACAAAGCAGTGTATAAACACAAATCAGTAATTGGGAAGATAATAGAGAATGTCTCAAGGGAAGATGGAAAGACCGGATTCACTTCTAGAAAAGGCTTATGAATCGAAGCCTATAACTTGTTTAAAGTGCTGTGTATATTATAGCCAGTTTTATTTGGCAGATTAAAGTTCTTTGAATGCTATGTGGTTTTTTTGTTTTGTTTTTTTGTTTTGGTATTGTTGAGATGATATCTAATATAGTATAGGAATTGTTTCATTGAAGCAGAACAAAATTGGTAATAGGAAAATGTTTCAACATACCAAAGATGGAAAAACCAGGTTAAAATAAACTGTCATCTTGATTTCAAATCACTAAAAGTGAGTATGTATGTGAGACTAGAGCCAGTAGTTGTGCTTCTTGGAAACTGTTAGAAGGACTTAATTCCCTTCACCTGGGTGTCTGATTTTTTGTTTTAAATAGCTTGGTGAGGGTCTCTTCGAAGTCAAAACCTGACTGCAGTGTATGGGGTGGGGCTGGAAGAAGATTCTACTTCTCTGGGTTATGAAGTTCAAGAATCTCTCTTGTGCCCTTAGAACTTCAGCAGTGTGACAACTGTAGCCTTAAACAGTGATGGTCTCTGGTTGCTTTGAAACAAAACCTCAAAACCACCTGTATTATCGTACCTAAATGTCACTTAAAAATCTGTTTATCTTGTGTTAAAGCCTTTCTGTTTAAGGACAAATAAGAGCGCATTGGAGCAGGCATTGTCAACCTCATTAGCAACTGTGCCAGTGCTTCATTTACTTCGTCAATCGTAAGGACAGTACTTGGCCTCCCATTGCCCTTTCCTCCAAGAAAATTCTAGCTGCTGCCATACAGGCTTTGTGGGGAAATGGCCCCTTTCCCAGTTTTGTACTCCAGCTGAACATCTACTGGTCCTTTCCTGTAGGTTGCCAGTCAGTCTTTGTGATCCCAGCAGGCTGCAGAGTGTTTCCAGTGTCTGAAGTCTTTTTTTTTTTTTTTTAATTTTCTTTGCTTTTTTTTAAGTGTTTTATTTTAAAGATTTTTAATTGTGGTAAAATACCTGTAAACATAAAATATACCATTTTAATGATTTTTAAGTGTACATACAGGTTAGCAGTGTTAAGTATGTTCACTTTGTTTTGCAGCCAATCTCCAGAGCTCTTTTGTCTTGCAAAACTGAAACTCTGCCTCTTAAACAACTCACTAGTTCCCCCTTCCCCAACCCCTGGCAACCACCACTCTGTTTTCTCTATCTATGGATTTGACTGTTCTAGGTACCTAATATATGTAGAGTCTTACAGCATTTGTGTTTTTGTGACTGGCTTCTTTCACTTAGCGTGATGTCCTCGAGGTTCATCCTTGTTGCGAATCTTTCAGAATTTCCTTCTTTTTTAAGGCTGAAAATATACCATTGTATGTACATACTACATTTTGCTCATCCTTTCATCTATCACTGAACACTTGGGTTGCTTCCACCTTTTGGCTGTGGTGAGCAATGCTGCTGTTAACATGGGTGAAAAATACCTCTTTTAGACTTTGTTTTCAATTCTTTTGGACATATACCCAGAAGTGGAATTATGGGATCATATGGTAATTCTATTTTTAATTTTTTAAGGAACTGCCGTAATGTTTTCCATAGTGGCTACACCATTTTACATTTCCACCAGCAGTGGACGAGGGTTCCAATTTCTTCACGTCCTCTCCAATGCTAGGTATTTTCTGTTTTCTCCATAGTAGCCATCCTAATGGGTGTGAGGTGGTATCTCATTGTGGTTTCCATGTATTTTCTGTAATGATTAGCAATGTTAGCCATTTGTTTATCTTTAGAGAAATGGCTATTCAGATCCTCTGTCTATTTTTAAATTGGGTTATTTGTTTTTTTTATTGTTGTAGGAGTTCTTTATATATTCTGCATACTAATCCCTTACCAGATAGATGGTTTTCACACATTTTTTCCCATTCTGTGGGTTGCTTTTTAACTTAGTTAATTGTGTCCTTTTGTTGCATAGTTTTGATTTCGATGTAGTCTAATTTATCTGTTTTTCCTTTTGTTGCTTGTGCTTTTGATGTATCTAATGAATCGTTACTGAAGCCAAAGTCATGAAGCTTTTCCCTTGTTTTCTTCTAGAAATGGAGGACTTGCCCCTTGGTGTCAGAGGCATCAGTAAAGCCCCTTTTTCAAGGATCCTTACTCGTTAGCAGAAGCAAGGTTTTGCTTTATGGCAAACTAGTTTTCAAGAATAGAGTTTTATGTCTTGATTTCACGCTACCAAGGAGCACTGTAGTCTCTAGAACCCACTGAATGATTTACACTTAATCCCACCAGTTGTGTGGTTCTTGTTAGTACCAAAAGCATGTATCATTTGCTGATCTTGTGTGTATGCTACTTTTTGGGGAGAGAGTGTCTATCATATTGCTATCTATTAATCAGCGCAGAATTCTGTTGTGAATAATACTTAGAAAACTGTTTTAAAATACGAGAAATAAAAAGTAGATAAGAGTAAACTAAATATGCAAGGTAGAGTTTTGAATATTGAGATATTGGGATATACTGTACTTGGGACATACTACTGTTGTTACCATGCTTTATATGTAAATTCATTTTCTTTCTTCAACAAGCATCTATCGACTTCCTGTCACATACAGGGCGAGTGACAATTCTATCTGTACAACATATTCATATTCCATTCAGAAAGGAGGTGAATTAGGTCTAACCAAAGTGAATGATGTGTGAACAGTCTTTGGTGCTGTGTACATGTCAGCGCACAGTGTGTTCTAAATCTGCTTATCGTTTACATCCATCACCTGCGTCTCCCTTTTATTTGGCCACACAGTTCACGTTGTCAGGTAGCTTTGCTGCATGCAGGTTGGTCTGTTACTGCTCTTGGCCAGCATTACAGGTTGTTTAGTTTGCTTTATGCTCTAGGGTTGATTGGTTTTTTTCCCCCCTACTCTTCCTGCCTAAAATCTTTCCCTTAAAGTTATTTGTAGGGCTAGTATTTCCTTGATTAGTGCTCATTTGTTTTTTAGATCACATAATTTTAGAACTCATACAGAAAAGCCTGTCGGTCTTAGTAGTGCCTCGTATAGTATGGCACTTTACACACTAGTCATATTCTATTGACTTCGATCCGTAGGTAGTCTAATGTGGTGCCTCTTATACATGGGCTCTAAATTATTTCTTAGATGCTGTAATTATCTATGCCATGAAGTATAATCTATAGCTATCTACTGAACTATCTGGCATCTGTCCTCTGAAAAAAGAAAGTTACACAGTTGATGTCACGCAACAGTGACAGGGTTGATAAGTTGCTACTCCTAGTGTTCAATAAAGGCTAGATCCACAGTTAGGTTTTTACCCCTAATTTGTTGTCATAGGCCATCTCAGTCTATATATAGATTATTTAAATGAATTTGGTAGGACAAGTTGCCTCGAATCTTTCAGGTATAAGGAAAGGGAGTCAGCATAAAGTAGACCATCAGCATTGTTATATAATCAAATTTCTGAAATTGAAGTACATTACTAAATATGGATATAGTAGTTTTAATTTTTTACATTTAGTTTCCAGAAATAGGTCTTGAGTGTGTCTTGTGTAGAGCACCAAAGTCTTGTGTAGTGCACCAAAGGGAACTGTGAAAAGATTTCAATCTGAAATGGAACTGGAGGGTATGAAACGGAGAACCTCACGTGTGTACCCTCAGAAGAACAAACTTAAGAACTGAAAGATTGATTTCCTATAAATGCCTGATTTACAGAAGACCGAGATCCGAGATTTCTCTCCTGACCAAGAATCCCTCCCATTTTCATGCCAGTAAACCTGCTGCTTGGACTCTGGCTAGACACCCACTCCTTGCCCCTAAATACAGCTCCCTGTCCCCCCACCCCAAAACCCTCAGTGAACTCACTGTGGCTTGCTACAGTATGCAGTTCCTCTGCTATTCCCAAATAAACCCATGCAAGCTTCCTTAGTTTACCTCTTTATTTAAGTTGACAGAAGTCTACCTTTTAGAGTTACAGTTAGAGACCCGGATAATGTGGTGACTGAGACCCTGAGGTGAATGTTTACTGGTCAGTGAAACCAGTTAATGGTCAAGCCTAGACTAGAAACAGTTCCCCTTAGTCTTTTTTCATAATCCTTTGACTCACTTATGCTGTATATTATGCAACAGACTGTAACTGATTGTCATTATGGTATTTTTATTCAGTCAGTATCTTACACTGATGTACCCAGATATTTACTGTTTTCCTTGCTGTGTCTTTTCCCTGTAGTTTTGACCTTCCTTGTAGGAGAGTTTTCCTTCCACCTGAGGGACGTCCTTTAGGATTTCCTTTAGTGCAGGTTTGCTGGTGTCATTAGCTTCTGTTTTTATTTGCCTGAAATGCCTTTATTTCCTCTTTTGTAACTGAGTTTTTTCCTGGGTATAGAATTTTAAGTTAGTAATTATTTTCTTTCAGCACTGTTGTCTTCTAGCTCTGTTGGTTCTGTTGAAAAATAGCTGTCTAATTTCTGCACCTTGGAGTATTTCGAGTGGAATTTCTCTGTTCTCTCTACTCATGACAGCTTTTAATGTTTTTTTCTGTCTTTAGTTTTCCATACTTATATATATATACATAAAGATTTCTATTTTTTCCTGCTTTGGGTTCATTGGACTTTTTGCATTTGTGGCTTGGTATCTTTAATTAGTTTTAGAATATTTTAGTCATAATTTCTCCAAATATAACTTCTTTTTTTCTCCTCATCCCCACTCCTCCTCATATTCACTTGTTAGACCTGCTCAAGTATCCTCTGTATCTCTTTCCTTCCCATATTCTCTATTCTTCTGTGCCACTGCTTTTTCTGGATACTTCTGACTTATTTTTAGCTGTTCTTTATTTGCTCTTATCTGTTCACGTGCTCTTACCTCTTTATGGTATTGTATCTTTCAATTTTAGAGTTACCATTTACTTATTTTATGTATTTTCCAATTCTTTACCAGTATTCCAGTACTTGCCTGTTATCTCCTTGAACATAGTAAGCATACTTACTTTAAAGTCTGTGTTAAGTTCAGTATCTGCAGTCCACGTACGTCTATTTATTCTTTGTTTCTGTTGGCTCTAACTCATGATCTTCTTTGTGTGCCTAGTTTTTATTTGCAGGCGAGACATTATGTTTGCAGAATTGTTCATGGAAGTATGTGGAGTTCAGGGATTGTTGTCATCCTCCATTGAGGATTTACATTTGCTTCACCAGATGTTCCAAGCATTGGCTGTCCAGGATCACCTAAATCTGCTTACAGAAATCGAAATAGTCTAAGGCAAGATACATGTTCTGCAAAGCTTGGTCTGCCTACTTTCAGTTTACTTTTACTCCTAGGGTCCTCATCCCAAGTGTGCAGATTTATATCCTTGGAAGACCCTTGAAATCCAACTTCTGTTCCCTTAGCACTTTGTCAAAAACATTGCCCAGCCTCTCAGCCACTCTTTTAGAATTGCCAAATGCCCTTAGAGGGGAAAGCTGTCCCAGTTTGGCGAGGAGAGGTAGGGCATGGGTGGTGGTAGGTGTCACCTATAAATCTTGTCCCAGTAAAAGTCTTCATTATTTGCTAGGCCGTCTGTGCCTTGAGGCAATTTTTTAAAAACAATGTTTTGTGTGGCTTTTCTGTTCCTCAGCGGGAAGGTGGGTCCAAATTATCTAGTTTACTATTTGTTATAGGATCTTTTGAAAAGTAGAATTTGAATGTGTAAAATGAAAAATGTTTGTTTCCTTTCCCTCTTTTTTGGGGGCATATTATTTGAATCCTTGACCAGAGTTTGTTGTACATGGCTCAAATTAGTGGAAATGATGAAATTACTATTTCAGTCTTTCATTCCTTTTATGTTTTAGAGCTTTAAACATTTGTATGAGATAGCTTTCTTTGGAATAGGGAAAGGATCTTTAAAATCTGTTTTATGGTTTTTTACTTATTACAACTTTGTTTCGTACTTGTCTACCCTCATTAAACCATTGATAAGGATTTTGTGTTGTCCTTTCCCAGTAAATACCCCATAGATCTTAAGTGAGGCTCTTAAATGATTGGGCAAATGAATTAAACCTTTAAAATATAGTTTGTTCTTTAATTTACTTCATTTAGCAGATTAATTGTTGTATTTAATTTTTGTGAGTGTGCATCCTTCACCTATAATGGCCTGAATTCTCAAACTCTTCACTTCTTAGAATAGATGTATGGATTCAGTTTATATGAAATCAAGATCTATGTGTTAACACATTTCCCGGACTCCCTTAAGTCAAGGAGAGAAGTCGTGAGGGACTGGACAAAGCCTCTTGAAAAAAGCAGTAGTTATCAGAGCAAATTAAGGCAGTTCTGGGACTCATGATGTACATTTGGTAGCCATGCTCCTGCCATTGTTGAATTTCAAAACACAGGCCTCTTCTCTCCCTCAGCACCCACAACACCTGATCAAAGTGAATCACTTTGCCTCTTTTCTCTGAGCCCATTGCACATGCCCCTTGTCTCTGTTGGATTTCTCATTGAGTATATCTCTGCATATGTTTTAGGCACCTTTTATGAGTAAACGGAAAAATTCATAGTTAGTATAAATGTCATCAGGGAGAAATTATAGGATTTAAACGCCTATAAATCCCACAATATACCAAGAATAGAAATATTTGAAAGATAATATCTGCTGGTGTGTGTGGATAAAGTGTCATGTTTTAAGGTGTTATTCAATAACATTTTTATAAACCATATCAAAACTGACTTAGATAATGTATAAGTCTTCTCCAGTGATATATGGTAACTATTTGATATTAACCTATATATAGTTACTAGAAGAAAAATACCTAAATGGAGATCGTGTTGATTTTGTGAAGGATAATGCAGTCACGTCTCACGATGTAGCCATTTGAGTTAGACTTAGGTTTTGATTTGAGTTGATTTATACCTTGCTAGCCACTAAGGCAGCTGACACTTGACATGAGCTATCATTTGGTCATTTTGGTGGTTTTTATTGTACAGTTGGTCAAGTGTTGCCTTAAGGAAAATGCCATATTTACTAGTTTATTGTCAGTGATAATAGTACTGCATCACGTCCATTAGATGCATCATTTTAATTTACTTCTTTTAGGGCTTTTTGTGTAATAGGTGAATTACACTATGAATGTACTCTTATGTGTCCAGCATGTAATAGCGGAGACAGAGTTTAAGAGCCAATTTATATTGTAGGTTAGGTCATGAAGGAATATGTTTTCTTAGGTTCTGTTAACACTAATTGTTAACAAGCACAACCCATGTTTGTCTGATTTGGCGAATTTTTTTTTTTTTTTTAATGTAAGTGGGTGTTAGGATTGGTACTCAGGAATGCATAAAAGTCCTTCCTGTTAAAATTTGAAAATGGTTATAATTTAAACCTGATACTTAACTGTAGAAGTACGTCTATACTTATTTTTAGGAATAAATTTCCCTTGTGAATCAGTAGAATGATATGCTTTGGAAAAAGTTTCCTCAGTATTATACTTTTAACTTTTATCAATTGAACATTTGATTTATTTTCTCATTTTTTTAATTGACATATACATTATGTTATAAAATTGACATTTTTTTTCCCCTTAATACAGAAGCCCCACCATGAGACGAGGTGGATGGAGGAGGCGAGCTGAAAATGATGGCTGGGAAAAATGGGTGTGTTTTAAAAGAATAAAAATAATTATATTGAATTATCTAGGTATTTCTCATTCTTCTTTTAGTAAGACATTTTCTAAGTTGCAAATCACTTTAGACACCAACTCTTGAATTTTCACAATTTATTGAAAGTTCAGACTTTAACACTTAAACTTGCAAAATTTTCTCCTGAAATGTTCGTGTGTATAAAATTGTATGATAATTTTATTGCAGCATTGCTAATAATACTGAAAAATTGGAAAGCATTGATATCCAATAATAGGGAATTGGACAAGTAAATTTTCCCTGTACAGTGGAACACTGTGCAACACTTAGCTTTGTATTTCTTAACATGGCAAGATGGCCTTGACTTAAAGAATGTTGTGTTATAAAGGAATATTGATATATATATGATCCTGTTTTTGTAAAACTACTATGCCTTGGGACATAGAAATAAACTTTGAAAATAATATCCCAAAATGTTAACAGTGAATGGGATCATAGCTAATTTAAATTTTCTTCTTTATATTTTCCTATGCTTTCTAGAAAAATGTTTTTGATAGGGAGCATGTAATATTTGATCAAAAACAGTGGACTCATTTCCATTTTGAAAAAAAATATATTTCACTTCTACATACCTACAGCTTTATTTTAAACATCTAATTGTTAATTCTTTATCCATAAAGATAAATTAATTCAAATCAATTAAGTTTAATTATTTCAATGTTCAGGAAAAGTGTGGTTGAATCATAGATTTATAAAGGTCTGTAGGAAAAATAATGTTTTTATATTCTTTTTGATGTTCATTTTATGGAATGAAAATTCTATAAATGAAATGAAACTACCATCAAATAGATTTATTAGATCCAGTAGTTAGCCACTGAATCATTTATTCTGTTCTTATCTACATGTATGGAGGATTGTACTAGTTTGTTGAACTGCTTCATTTTAATTGAAGTTATTATTACTTTTAAGTTTCCTATATAAAGAATATAGTGGAAGCCAGTTTAAAATATACTTTTTTGACCACTTGTCAAATTTTAATTGTTTTAAACTTTGGTGTAACTTTTGCTTGAATTTATAGATAAGAACAATATTTCATGGCATTAAACTTCTTATACTTGACTTAACCTTTCCCCTCTTTTTAAAGTAAGTCTTATTATTATAAGAATGTGATAAAATTATTAAAAATCGAGTTGACAGAAAAGTCCTCCTTGACCTGACTGTTTTATTGTCTTCTCCTATGATTTACGTTTATAATTGTACCTTGTGTCACCATCATACCTTGGTCACTAGCACAGAATAAGGTCCTCTGTGTGTTTATTTTCAAATATAAATTACTTTTTTTTTTTGAAATTGCTTTTTTAAAAGGTGGGGGTGGGGGAGAAAATATAACTTTTGTGATTAGTTTACCTTTTTTTTTTAATTCTAGGGTGGGTATATGGCTGCCAAGGTCCAGAAATTGGAGGAACAGTTTCGATCAGATGCTGCTTTGCAGAAGGAGGGAACTGCATCTGCGATTTTTAGTGGAGTTGCCATCTATGTCAATGGATATACAGGTTGAGTACTTTTTACTCAGTAGTAAATAGGTATCCTATTTTGGCATGTACTTTTATTGGGATCAACAGTGATTTGTTTTAAATCCTGTTTTTAATTATCTTGTTTATTAAAATGATAAAAATAAAATCCTTTGCTTTAAGTATTCTTCCTTCACTTATTTTTCCATCTTTTATTGAAATATATAGTTTAAAAAGTCAAATGAGGTTAAAGTGGAAAACAGCAGTGGCCTTGCTTAAACAGCTGATTGGAAGTTCATCACACATGTGTGGGGCTTGTAAACTGTGAACTTCAATATCCGGGATCTGGTAAGGCGACCTCACTGGTGAATCTCCCATTGTAATTATCCTTGGGTCCTTCTGAGCTGGTGGAGGAGGGGGTGGTATGTGTGTCAGATTTCCCAGAGTCTTGCTTCGAGAAGGGTATAAACCTAGCTGCCAGCTCTTTAGTTGCCAAGGGGGAAAGAAAGAGCCAGAATTCTCAGTCTAGAAATTAGAATTTCATTCAATCTCCCCCCCTTTTTTTTCCATCCGCAATATCACTTCTCTCCCTCTGCTATGCCTGTTGTCATTGAGTCCAGTATCTGGAAGGGACAGGATAGTCGGTCTTCTTCATGAGTGGGAGAGGAGGTCCCTAATCTGTGTCTTACACAGAATTTCAACCATGAACTTCTTGTTTCATGACGTGTCTGCATGCCCACTTTTGGAGGTGCCTCTATTTCTTAAATCTCTCTTGTTTTCACTGGCACCAAGCAGCCTCTCCAAGGCTTCGACATAGCCAGCTCAGATTTTATCTTTTTCTCATCTGCAGAGTCAGTCATGACTTGCCTATTGGCCATCAGATTTTACTGCTTAAGTTTCTCTTCATTCTCTTTAGGATTTCTCTCCTCTTAAGGTCATGTTAGTGTATTATTTTTTGAAGCAAATGGCTGTAAATATTTGTGTCATTCTGTTATATTTTTCCCTCTCAACTTCTCAGTTGGCTGATACCTGCTTATCTTTAAGGTCTCTGTTAATATATCACTTCCCTTTGATCAGTTGTCTTTCTACTGGTGTAACTGACTTCCCATACTTGTATTTATCTGCATCTTGGTATTTATACGATCTTACTGTAGTTGCCTGTTAGACAAGAGCAAGAGCTATGTTTTCATATTTCCATTACTATTGTATCCTTGATTCTTCTACAGTGACTAGGTGTAACCCACACAGGAAATATTTGTTAAATTAAAGTTGAGTTTTAGTTCCATGATACATTTGCCTGGTTGAGTTTTATCGGGCATCACTGACAGCAAATTTAGCCTAAGACTGTTATCTCAGAATGAACTGCAACTTTGGGAAGAGTCGTGTGCAACTCTTCTGTTGGGTATCCTGGAGCAGTCATGCTCCACAGACCTGCCTGAGATGCAGTATGAAAGACCCTAACACAAAGAAATAAACATTGCTCGTCACATTAGCTGGTTATGGAAGTTCCCAGTTCACAAGGGCACCCTTATTCACATAAGAGGAAGAAAAAGAGATCCTTTGAGGGAGAAAAAATGAGTATGGTAGTAATCACTATCATGGTTGAGAATTTGGAAATCTAATTCTACTTTTATCACTAATTTCTGTATTCAAAGACTTTTTTTTTCTCTTTTAACCTATTTTATTTGGACCCATTATTAGCCCTATCCCTTTCCTTAGGATAAGGATAATGATATTAATTTTTACTCTTATTATTATCAGGATTACATTATAATTCTACAAGTGAAGTTCCACTATGTAGAATTTCATAAGGACATGCAAATTATGGAGAGTTTTTTTGAAAAATTTTCTGTTTTAGTGAACACTTAGCAACTTTATAGACAAAACAGAATCAACCTCTGTGTAATGAATTAGCAAGTGGAGAAAAGTGCTTTAAATGCAGTAAGACAAGTAGGGAATGCTGTTTTATTGTTATTTCTTAATATGTTCCTCTCAGGCTTTAACTAACATTCCAAGTTTTCTTGATTCTTTTAAAGCTCCCACTTCTGCCATCTGAACTTCTTTCTCTTTGATAACCTCTCATTCCTTCTAACCCGGTTAGCATTGAACTTGTGCTCAGAGATAAGATCCTCCCCACTCCCCTTTTGGATACTCTGCCTCTGTCAACCTATTTTCTCTTTTTTTTTCCCCCTCCAAAAGCATCTTTTTCCTGCTAAGATAAACTTCTTTGCCTTCTATTCTTTTTTTTATTTAAAAACTTTTTTGATGTAATTGTAGAATCACATGCAATTGTAAGAAATAATCCAAAGAGCTCACCAACCTTTTGCCCAGTGTCTCCCAATGGTAACATCTCACAAACTGTAGTACTGTATCAGCTAGGGAATTGACATCAGTACTGTTGGAATACTGGGCATTTCCACAGCACAAGGATCTTTGTGCTGCCCTTCATAGCCACACCTGCTTCCCTTCTGCTCTCAGCCCCTCTTATCCCTGGCAGTGATTGATCTGGGCTCCACTTCTATATTTTTTCATTTCAAGAATGTTACATAAATAGAAGAGCATGGTATATAACCTTTTGGGACTGGCTTTTTTTTTAAACTCAGCATAATACTCTGGAGATTCATCCAAGTTGTATGTGTCAGTAGTTTTTTTCCTTTTTATTGCTGAGTTGTATTATTCCATTGTATGGGTGTTTCACAGTTTGTTAACCACTCACTTAAGAACATCTGGGTTTTTTCCTGGTTTTAACTGTGAATATTTGTGTACATAAGAGTGCATATGGGTCATATGGTGGTCACATGTTTAACTTTTTTAAGAAACTGCCAAACTGTTTCTCAAGTTATACTATTTGACATTCTCACTAGCAATATATGAGTGATTTGGTTTCTCTGCATCCCTGTCAATATTTAGTGTATTTTAAACATTTAGTAAGTGTGTAGTGATACCTTATTGTGGTTTTATTTTCTGTAACAGTTGCCAAGCATCCTCATCAGCATTTTTGTTTCGTGTTTTAATTAATTTAGGTATTCTAACATGTATAGTACTATCTCATTGCAGTTTTAATGTTCATTTGCTTGATGACTAATGATATTGAACATCTTTTCATGTGTTTGCCACTTGTATAACCTCTTCAGTGAAATGTCTGTACATGTCTTTTGCCCACTTTCTAATTGGGCTGTTCGTTTTTTTTTTTACTGTTGAGTTTTTAGAGTTCTTTATGTATTCCAAGTACTATTTCTTTGTCAGATATTTGATTTGCAAATATTTTTCCCAGTCTATAGTTTGTCTTTTAACCTCTTCACATGGTCTTTTGTACAGCGCAAGTTTTTAGTTTTGTTGAGGTCCTATTTGTCCATCTTTCCTTTCATAGATTGTGTTTTCACATCAAAAGTCTGCATAGCACTAGATCAGAAAGATTTTTTTCTTGTAAAAATTTTATAGTTTTATGTTTTATATTTAAGTACATGATCCATTTTGAGTTAATTTTTGTGTGTGTGTGGCCTATGGATGTCTAGTTGGTGTAGCACCATTGGTTGAAAAAGCTGTCTCTTCCTTCATCGATTACTTTGGCACTTCTGTCAAAAATCAGTAGGACGTGTTTGGGTGGGTCTGTTTCACAAAATAGACACAGACAAAATAGAACTTGCTGGGATTTTGATAGGAATCATATTAAACCTAGATCAATTCAGAGAGAACTGACATCTTTACTGTGTTGAGTTTTCTAATTTATGGACCTTCCATCCCATTTTACTCTAGTTGATTGAACAAATATATTTTGTACACTGCTTGTGTGTTAGGAACTGTGTGAACAGAGTTGGCAGTTGACGAAGAATGTTGATTTTGTTAGACCAGACCAGAGAGATGTGGGCGGCAACATAGCAGAGCAGTCAGTAATTGCTTTCCAGAGTTAGCGTGTCCTTCATAGAGAAACTGCCTTTATTAGCTGGGTCTTAGATAAATAGGGTTTTCTAGATGAAACTGGGTAAAGGCATTCTTGTCCTAATTGTAACCTACATTTGCACCTTAACATTCTCTAATTTTGGTCAACAGGCTTATCTGATAATTTAGGTTTGTCTTTGTACTTTTAGTTCCTGTGCTTCTGTTTGTGCTTTTGCCTCTGATGAAAAGTTCCTTCCCTCATTTCTGTGAACTGGAATTATAGTCATCCATTAAGGTCCAGGTTAAATTAGATTTTGCCTCCTTCCCTGTCTGAGCCATTCCATAATTTTTAAATTTCATAGCATTATTGCCAGAAACATTTATTTTGACATCCAAGCTTTGTATTGGCAGGTCTTACTTCGATATTTAGTTTTTTGAGGTCAGAAAGCCCATTGCATGTAGTAGCCCCCAGCCAAACATGGATCAGACAATACCATGAGACCTTAAATTTGCTGTTCCTTCTGCCTTCCCCAAGTCTTCATCATTCAGCTCTCTGCTCATATGTTGCCTCCTCCCAAAGATTTTCCTTGACCATCTCATCTGAAATAGGTGTGTGGTGCCCTTCAGATGCTTTCTAACCCCTATCCAGCTTTATTTCTCTTTATAGAATTTATTTGTATCTGAAATGGTATTATTTATCTGACTTATGTTCTGTCTGCCCAGTGAAGTAGAAGTTCCATGGAGCACAGATATAAGTCTTGTCATTGCTGCATTCCAAGGGCCTTGAACCTTGCCTGGTATTCACATTGTAAGATGCTCAATAAATGTTAGGTGAATGAATGAGTAATAGTTTTCATTCATTAGAATGGATAGACATACATCAGAATGTAAAAATATTTTAAATAAAAATATTAACATTATTATTTGTATGCTAATTAAACTTAGTCTTCCTGAATCTATAGTTTTTAATTAAGAAATGAGCCACATTCTAGGCTTACTGAATTGTAATCTCTAGGAGGTAGGTCCTGGGCATGTGTATGTGGGTGGAAGGCTCCCCAGGTAAGCTAGTGCTTCAATCTAGTGAAATGTAATTACTCTCTTCTGTGGAGTGGGGCTGGGACAGTCGATAAAGAAAGAGGCATTCTGGTTGTTTTGTACTGTTTTCAGTATGTGGGTAGAAGACCAGGCCCAGTGACTTTGGCACTGCTGATGTGGATGAAAAAGCAGGTGGATGGGCAGATACTTGGGCATGATTTGCAGAATGGACAAAGGACCATGCAAGTGTAATAGATTTACATTCCACATAACCTTATATTCATGTTTTCTGAGCATGTGAATGTGGCAAGTTAGGAAAATAGTACATTTAATGCTGACAAATTAATTTTTTCGGAAACAGATGCCTTCTGGGAATTATTTTCTATAGATATAAACATGTCCCCTTCAATTCCTGTAAAATTCTGATCTTTTAACTCAGGGATGTAGGAATTTAACCTCCAACTTGGGAGAGTTACTGTATTAACTTGTGCCACCCACTGTAATTTTGCCAGTGTCTAGTGCATATTTGTTCCTGTTAGGTATTCAAAAATATGTCCTGTAGGGCTTTGAAACTTTCTCATTTTTGTTTGATTCTGGCTTTTGGTTAAGTGTGGTAAGTCTGAGGCAGGCAGGGAAGAAAGGCATCCAGAGGAAGCGTAGCTGTTGCAGGAAGAGCAGTGGGTAGAGGTCAGAAGATAGGCAGCACAAGTGCCCGTGGTTATGGACAGGTCGCCTGATTTTCTCTAATTCCTCATCAGTCACTATGGTATATTATCTTTTCTGATTTATAGGATTGTGAGACTCAAATGAAATAACGAAGGATATTACTGCTGTAGGACCAAAGAAGGGACAAGCAGCCATTTGGCTGGCTTCTTTCTGCCATGTATGTAGTATAGCTAACATTTAATCAAGCTCATTGGATATGTGGAATGAAATGGTGACAAAATGAATGTTTTCTCAATAGAAATATATCAAGGAAAGCTTTTGTACAAGGTTTAAAACTTGTTTATAGACGTCGTTCTAACCAGATGAGCAAAACTCGATATGTAAACCATGCCGGAGATGTGGACCGGTCTTCACGTGGCTCTTCTGGTGTAACATGATGGCATTTGCTCTGCTGCAGTTCACTTGCAGAGCTTCAAGCCTAAAGAGAGTGTGTCCTGTGTTTGATATGTACCTTTTAATTTTACTGTGTTCCATTGTCTGTTACTGTGGTTTGTTTTAGTGAACCCTGAAATTTTGTTGCATGCAGAATATCCTCAAAGAATGTTCTATGAAATTCACAGTAGGAGTAGTGTAGAATACAATTTTATTTTAAATTTCATTCAGAAGATACTTAATATCTTAGAGTGCCTTCATGTGTAAGGAACACCCATTATTTTATGTAAGGACATCTACTAAGTAGTTTGAGTTTTTGCAGTGTTAGAAATCCTTTTATCTCTTGACAAAATGACCATACCAGCAGTACCGTCGAGTGCTCCTCCCACCACTCCAGCCCCAGCACCGGCTATAGCCCCAGCCTCAGTCCCAGCCTCGGCTCCAATTTCAGCACTAGTGCTGGCTCCATCCCCAGACCCCATGGCAGCGGTGACTACGACCATGGCTCTGGGCCAGACCCCGGCCTCAGCGGCAGTCCCAGTGCAAACCCTGGTGCAGTTGCTGGCTGGGCCTGCTCTACCAGGCCCTTCCCCAGCAGCTGTGTGGTCCGGCTGCACCCGGTCATTTTGGCCTCCACTGTGGACAGCTATGAGCGGTGCAACGAGGGTGCTGCTGGGAACTGTTGACAAGCTCTCAGTGGAAGTCACTAATTGCTTTTCAGTACCACACAATGAATCAGAAGATGAGTTTACTGTTGACATGGAATTTGCTAAGAACATTTATGAATTGCACAAGAAAGTCTCTCCCAATGAGCTCATCCTGAGCTGGTACACTGCAAGCCATGACATCACAGAGCACTCTGCTGATCCATGAGTACTACAGCCCCCAACCCCATTCACCTCACTGTGGACATGAGCCTCCAGAATGCCCACATGAACATCAAGGCCTATGTTAGCACTTTAATAGGTGTCCCTGGGAGGACTTTGGGGGTGATGGTCACACCTCTGACAGTGAAATATGTGTGTTATGACACTGAATGCATTCGTATTGACCTGATCACGAAGACCTGTTTTAGTCCCAGCTGGATTATCGGACTATCAAGTGACTTGCAGCAAGTGGCAGGGTCATTGGCTTGCATCCAGGAGGTCCTAAGCACAGTGTTGCAGGACACAGAAGATGTAGTGTCTGGAAAGGTGTCAGCTGACAATACTGTGGGCTGCTTCTTGATGAGTCTGGTTAACCAAGTACCCAAGATAGTTCCTGATGACTATGAGACCATGCTCAACAGCAATATCAATGACCTGCTGATGGTGACCTACCTGGCCAATCTCACAGTCACAGATTGCCCTCAGCGAGACACTTGTAATCCTGTGAATGGGCCCTAGGCAGCACGCCTGCCATTCTGGGCCCCAGCCCTGGGACTCAGAATGGAGTGAAGTTGAAATACATCTTGTGGGTTTGAGTTACACTGAGTCAGTCAACTGCTTGTGACTCTAAATAAACATAGCCTCACTTTTGTAAATGGAAAAAAAAAAATCCTTTTATTATTCTTCACACCCAACACTTTTATCCTCGTTTGTGCCATATGCCACTGGCTAGTCTGCTACAGAAAATTATCTGGTTTACATTTTATTTTTTCCCCAATAGTTTACCTTTAAAAAGCAGGTGGGACTAAGTGATGAAAAAGAACAGTGAGAACTAGCTCTGATGTCCCAAAACCTATTGTAGAAGGCTATAAGCAATTAAAACTGTATAACTGGTGTAAGAATAGGTACGTGGTTGAGAGTACCTTAGAAATTTCATGTATATAAATTTGATATGTAAATTAGATATGTTATATATATAGTTATAAATTAAATGAGCTAATATTTATAGAACACTTAGAACAATCTCGCATTTCAGCACCACATTAAATATTTTAAGTTACAAAGGAGTTTTCCGTAGATCAGAGGGGAATGACTAGAAAAAATCTTATACATCAAAATAATAGGAAATAAAACACTTAAGATTCCAGTTGATTAAAAGGCAGATTTCAGAAACGATCTATTTGAAGAAGTAGACCTGGATAACAAACATGAAAATAGGTTCCACTTCACTAATAGAGAAATGCATGATTAGTTTTTTGCAACGTTTATTTTTAAAAATTATTACATGATTATACCTAATTTAGGCATGGATGACGAAATAACCACTCCATTCATTATTGGAGTGAGAGTAGTATAATAGTAGACTGGCTTTGGAAAGTGGCAGTATATGAAATATATGAAGAGCCTTTAATATGTTATAACCTTTGACTCAATAGTTCTTCTAAGAGTCCATTCTAAGGCAGTAAACCTAAATGATTCCCTCAGTATAGGTTTGTGTAAAAAATAATCTTATCACATTGTTTTGTTTAAAAGCAAAGCATTGTATAAGAATGAAAATTTAGTTATAAAGTATAACATTTACAAGGTGGCTTAAAACAAAGTAAACTGGATAATTTGTAGTAACAGAAAACTTTCTGGTAAATGAGAAAAGTGTAGGCTATAAAATGAAAAGTAGAGGATGATCCTCATTAAAGAAAAGCACAGAAAAAAGTGCTAGAAGCAAATATATCCTAGCGTTCTCTTTGGGCATAGAACTATGAGTGCCGTATATTCTATTTTCCAACTTTTTTTTCTAGGTGTGTTCTTAGTAGGTTAATTCTCAGCTTTATTATTTGTCTTGGAAAACAAATTACAGGAGAGCCTTTGATTTTTTTTTTTTTTTTTTTTTTTGCTTTTAAAAAGGCTCAAGACATATGCTGCTAATAAGATAGGTTGCAAAAATAAGGAAGCCAGATTACTTAGGTAAATTTTTCTAGCTACGCTGTGTGGTGGACTGTGTGTTGTTTGTTTTTTCCCCACCAAAATCTACTTGCCCTCCCTGGGAGAAGATTACACTTCTCCACTTGTTGAAGTTGGGGTGGGCCATGTTCACAGAATGTGAGCGTAAATGGTATATTCTATTCTATCACTTTGGGAGTCAAGCTTTAAAAGCCAGTTTGTGCTTCAGAAAAAGGTCCCTCTGTCAGCCCGGATTCCAGAGTAAACATGACATGGAGCCACAGCTCCATGGTCATTTTGGAGTAGAGGATGGATATGTTGTGTGAGTGAAAAATAAACTTTCATTGTCAGTCACTGAGATTTTGAGTCCATGTGTTATGCAGCATAACCTGTGCTATCTTCTCTGAGCAATATCTGAAATGGTGGATTAGAAATATTTAAAACAAATATTTTGTTTTGGGTTTCCTAAAGTGGCATTCTGGCTGTATTGTAGCTCAGGAATTGGCATACTTCCTGTGCAAGTCCAGAGCTTTATGGGCCACGCACACTGTTGTAGCTGCTCAGCTATGTTCTGATAAAACGTCATTTATAGAAGGGCTGGAT
Source organism: Pteropus alecto (assembly GCF_000325575.1). Classification (NCBI taxonomy): domain Eukaryota; kingdom Metazoa; phylum Chordata; class Mammalia; order Chiroptera; family Pteropodidae; genus Pteropus; species Pteropus alecto. The sequence continues at coordinate 1,356,501 of NW_006439190.1, forward strand.
TTGGCCAACCCTTGCTGTGATCACAGACTCATAGACTCTTGGGATTGGAAGGAAACTTTTTTTCTGATGTATCATATTATACATTTAGTGTTAACAATCATTTGTGGAATCCTTACTAAATTCTTAAGTGAGATGCTTGAAAATATGGGTACTGAGGATACAGTCATGATTAAATAAGTTTCCTCTCCAATATCATAAGTCTTAAGTGCTATTGGAAGCCTGATTAAAGCTGCTGGTTGTTTTGGATTTGTTTATCAACTAGAGTTCCTTAAAAGTTTTACAGTCTTAAAATTACAGTATTTTTAAGTTTGCTAAAACCAGGTTAAAAAAAAAAAAGGTGCAAACATGCTGTTTACCTTTTGCTTGTCCAGTTAAGTAATTTTTACACAGACTTGGAATAAAACTTCTTTTAAATGGTTGCAAATGTTAATAGTCCTAATGTGTATGAATCAGGATTTTTTTCAGTACTGTGCTGAAATGCAAAATAGTAATAAGTATATATTACAAATTGAGCTTTCATAGTAAAGATGTCTTACATAATACTACTTTTACTTGCTTGGTATTTTGGGGATTTCTTGTAAGAGTTCATTTAAAATGAGAGTTCTGCTATTAAAAAAAAATTGAAAATCCCTGGTTTAAATGTCTCCATCTGTCTTCATTAAAGCAAAACAGTTTCTTAATTTGTTTCCTTTGGTGTTTTGTACATGACTGAACATTAGTAAATGCTTATTAGCCAATATAACTTGGCCTGGGGTCTGCAGAGGATTCATCCTTGATTTTTACTGTACTTCTCTAATGAAGTTGGTCAAGGTCTTGCATATATGAATCATAAAGTGGAATCAGTAAGTTGTGCGTACTCTGACCTGTGTGATTTGGAGCAGAGCTGTCCCCACCTTGTTCTGACCCCCATACTTGTGATCATCTGAAGTGGCTGTTTTGAGAGAGAAGGAGAGGTAGAGCTAAATTTTTTAAAAGGAAGAGACTTTCATTTAGCTTAGTCATTGGAGACTTCTTTCCTGTGTTGCCATTGTACCAATTCTCCTATATCCTAAAATGGTACAGTTGTTTTAAAATAAAAGATAGAACCTTAATTTTCAGTTAGCTTTTTCTCATTGAGGTATTTTTTTGACCAAGATTGCTTTGTTGCATAAGTTAACATTTCACATTCTGTTGCCCAAGAAATGTAACCACCTGTGTTATGTCCTGAATTGAAATGCTGTGTAGACTAGGGCTGAGAACATAGTCAGGCTGCACTCAGCCACCTCTCTTTAGGTGGAGTAGACTGCCCTTGAATCAGTCAGTGCTCCTTTAGTGTTTTGTTTGCTGGGTGACCACCATTGTCCAGGTTTGCAAAGCTTTCTAAGATGTTTAAGTTTCTTAAATTGTACAGTCTTATTCACTGAGAAATATAGTTTCAGATGAAAAGTTTTCTTGTTGATCAGTGTTCTTGGATGGATCTTGTGTTTTTTCAAGAAAGGATGCATGTTTATAAGTGTACCTAGAAAAGGAGAATATGTGTATGTTCAAGATATAGTTATATAACCTGCTTTTAGATTTATTAAAACTTGAAAATGCTGCATTATAATTCTTTTATTTGAAATTGGCCTACTTTACAAAACCTCATGCAGGATGCTGAAGGAGCTAAGGATATGGCTTAAAAAGGATTGGAATGAGAAACCATCATTTCACTTTGTCGAAATATTTCTAGTAAGTTTTTATTTAGTAAATCCCAGTCTCCAATTAGAGTATCAAAGTTTTAAAAAAGTTGGAAAAGTTTATTGAATGTGTGCTGGTTCTAGGATTAATGTGGAAATGTTTATTAACTGTTGCAAGTGTTGCAAATTTTTATTGATCTCTTCCCTGAAAACTTTTTTCCAAAGTACAGAATATAGATTTTTTTTTTTTTTTTAATTGAGAGGTAGTAAGTTAGAGTATAAGCCTGGGATCAGGAATCAAGGCTTGGATTTTAATTTAATTCCAGTTATTCTTGATTTATTAGCTAATCTCATCTCTTCTTACAGCTGTGAGATGTTAACCTATTTCCACAAGCATCTCTAAAATGGTAGTCGTAATAATGTTTTATCAAGCTCTTATGATTATGGGTTCTGCAGAATTGAAAATTAAACGTGGATGAAATTACAAAGACAATAAAATTCTAGTTAATATTAACATGTGAGTGATACTCTGGCTGAAATGAAACTTGCAGCTCACAGTGTAGGCATGGTGCCAACCCCCACACTCCCATTCTTTTGTGTGTGGAATATGTTATGTAACATAAAATTTACCACTTTAATAACCATTTTTAAGCATATAGTTCAGTACTGTTAAGTGTATTCACCTTGTTTTGCATCCAATCCCCAGAGCCTTTCCATCTTGCAAAACTGAAATTCTAAACCTATTAATAACTCCCTTGTTCTCCATCCTCCATCCCCTAGCACCCACCATTCTGCTTTCTTTTTCTATAACTTTGACTACCCTAGATACCACAGAGAAGTAGAATCTATACAGTGTTTGTCGGTGTGACTAGCTGTTCTCCTTACCATGGGTTAAGGGTTCATCCAGGTTGTAGCGTGTATTGTAGTTTGCTTTCCTTTATAAGGCTGAATAATATGCTATTGTTTATATAGCCCACATTAGTCCATGACATCTAAAGCAGTGTGTGACAAGAGCTGCAGCACCTTCATAATAAAACCAGAGCACTGAAATCATGTGGCAGTGCTTAGTTAGGAAATGGTTATCCAAATGATCCCCCAAAATGCTTGGTTTTGTTTGTTTTATAAGCATAGTATTGAAATGAAATTGATAATCTCACAGAGAATGATGCTGAGGCTGTACTGTTGGATTCCATAATGGAATCACCAGTGTGAGGGTAAGTGAGGTGAAGTGTGTAGAGTACCTGACTGGATAAGATGCTAAAGTAATGTTAATTTTCTTTCTTCAGTTTTTTTTACTTGCTATGGTTATAAAATTAATGTTTTTATTTTGCTTTACAAAGAGGTGGGTGTTTTAATAAGATTGACATGTATATATATTGTTCACTAGAATGGACCCACATAAAGGCCTCTGCTTAGAAGTTAAAAAAATATTTTTCAAGTTTTATTACTGTCATGTGTAAAACTTGACCGTTATTTTATTTTCTAAACATGTATTGAGGCACTTAACTCCTTAACAGGATGAGCCAAGTATTGTATCTCTCTTTAAAAATATTTTGTTAAATATAATGAATTAAGGAACCTGGCAACTAATCTTAAACTTCTATATCAAATATTTAGGATTATTGCTCGTAAAAATGACTGCCAAATTGCTTTGTCGTGGAGATTTTCTGAGCATCTTCCTCATGTATTATGTTTCAAACCACCACTAGGCTCAAGAGTGAAGCTGCAAATGAATAGATTAGTTACACTTTTTCTTCAGAAGTCTTAGATCTTTTGTGTTTAGGAGTAGGCCATTTGGGATGTGATGATAGCATACATATGTGCATACATATATGTAAGTGATAATGTTGATAATATTGCTAATTGAGGGAATAATAGAAGTTAAGATCCCTTAAATCTTTGTCTTTTACTCACAAATATTGTTAGCATATAATATTATCAGATATAGAATTTCCATTACAGAGGATAAACTCAGTTGTGCAGGGGTTCTAGTAATACACACATCATAAAAGATGTTTGTTTTAACCAGGCCGTCATTACTCTTCCTGGGTTTTTGATGGGCTATAGAGTTGGTTTTGTAATACTGATTTTGTTTTCTGTGATGGTATTTGATGTGATGGAACCTACTTGTAATGGAATATGAGCCAGCAGTAGATAATTTGTCTGGAAGCTAAATAGATTTATAATAGTTTAGGTCTGGAAGGAACTTTAGCAGTTATGTGCTACAGACATCCCTTGACCTCTGTCACACTAAAGCACAGAGGTACTTGAAAACTTCTTAATGTCATCCTAGCTAATTATGGCAGAGCCAGACCAAACTTAGGACTCACGGTCTTCAGCTCATTGTGTTTTCCCTTTTGCCACAAGTTTTATATTGGCCATAATAGAGACATTTGCTTTAAGTGCTTTCCGTTCTGTGACTAAACTGTTTGAATTTTGTACCTGTTATGTGTACAAGACATTATAGTTTATTAGATAGTCAAGATATGTTTTGTTTGCCTGCCTTTTCTAGTGTCTTGCTAATTTGTATGTATGTATATGTACTTATTTTTTTTTCATATTTTTCTGCTTTAGTTTCTTTTTTCGTAAAATTGGGTGTGATGTGACCTTTGCTTTCCCTCATAAATTTGTGAAATGGTCTTCAAATTTTATTTACTGGAGGTAATGGTTTTAGTGTGTAGAATTGTATGGTAGCTTTGTGAGGAGGAGTCTTAAATGTCTAGCCTCTTTGTCAGTGAGGAAACAAAGTCTAAAAGTGAGATGAGTCACTTGCCCAAGATGTCATGACTTTTCAGTGTTAACCTGCAACTGGAAACCAGGATTCTTTGTCCAGGGTCCATTGAGTTAAGCTTGATCAAGTCTGAATTTGTGATCAAACCTGGACCCAGATTATGGCTGTCCCAGTAGCTATGTGTGACTTTGGAAAGTTACCTTAATATCTCCAGTCTGTGATTTGTCTTTCTGTAATCTGCCTAAAATTGATGCTATTTATACAAAACTTTATTAAGTGCATTAATAATAACTTTCTTGTTTAAAAATTTAATAGAACTTTAAGGAAATAATTCAGTTGGCACATGTCCTTTTAAAAATTTTTTTTTTTTTTTTTTAGAACCAGTGCTATTTTTTTTTCCCCTGGTAAAGTCTCTTTGGGATCTCCTGAACCGCAGAGATACTGTTTTACTTAAAGGATCTTCACCAAAATGTCAGTGATAATCTGTGGTGATGATTTTGGTTGGTAGGATCTAGTTACCTTTTTTATACTCTAATGTATTTAAAAATAATATACAGTGAGAATGTAATGGGGTTTAAGGGATGTTAATTTTATTTACTATTTGAATTGGTCCGGTCAATTTAACTTGATTGATCTTGTTTATACCAGTGTGGGAAATGAAATGATTGTTAGATCCCTAAAAGCTCTTTCAGTTCTGATATAACACTAACTGGTAAAGATTTGGGGGATAGAAATAGAATTTCCCAAAAGTATGCTGGGCTGCTTGGGCTAATGGAGTGGTTCCTAACCACTGTCCATAGTGCACTGTTGGCAGTTCTACTTTTGTGTGACAGGGCCACCATAAATGTCAGCATATGTATTGTCTTCTACCATTTTGGTAGAGTCTAGAGCAGGAGTCTCAAGTCATATATATTACTTGAAAGGAGTTCTGATGTCATACTTTATAATAATAACAGTTTTAACATTGAGTGCTTCCTGTATCTCAAACTTAGTTCATCATTACAGCCTTATTTGTTTATTTGTAATGGAAGAGGAGAACACTCAAAGGAGTTCAAAGTCACACAGCTAAATAAAGACTGTTAAAGCCAAGATTACACCCAGGTCAGTCTGACACCGTAGTTTATGTGATCTTACCTTCTAATAGGTTGGTTTTCATGGTCTACTTCAAACTGAAGAAATTTGAGAGTTTTCAGAATTTAACTTCAAAAAGTCCCCTTAAATTCACTCCACAAAAGAACAGTGAACTCTCCAAGTTTTCCGCTTACAAATTTCTGCAGTAATTGGCTTTCAAACAGCAGCCCGGGAGAGGGGAGGGGCCTTAATGAGTGTGCATGCAAAAGGCACTGTTCCTGGCGACCCGCACCTTCCTATCTCAGTCCTCTAATATAGTCACAGTTTGTTTAGGAAAGTATTAGATTAACTTGTTACATAATTTTTTACATTTCTGTGCTTTTTATTGAATTTGGTGTCTGCCCATATTATTGCATTATATCTAGCCTTTAATTTGGTACTTTTTACTGTTATAAGGTCAGCCACATTCTTTAATCTTAGGGAAAGTAAGTAAACTACAGATTCCTGGCTGGCTAGCTGTTTTCCCACCATTTTACATTAAAACATCGTGGTGCTTCTGGTTTATTTTGTGCTCCCTAAGCCCTGAAAACCTCCTATTATGATTAGAATTTTATTTAAAAGTTGATATTATTTCTCTTTCTAGTGTACTGTCCAATTTGGTAGCCACTGGCCACATGTCTGCATATGAAATATAGCCAGTCTAAATGATGTGTGCTATAAATGCAGACTACACACAGAATTCTGGAGAGGTAGTCTGAAAAAAGAACATGAAATATCCTGTTTTTTTTTTTAATATTGATTACAGGTTGAAATGGTAATAGTTTGAACCTTTCGAGTTATATAAAAATATTATTAAACTAATTTCACCTTTTTACTGTTTTTAGTGAGGTTACTAGAAATCTTTAAATTATATATGTGGCTTGCATTTTTGGTTTGCATTTTATTTCTGCTGAGCAGCACCAGTATGTTTGATCAGCAACATCAGATGAATTTTACACTGTACGAATTTACCAAGAATTAATCAAACCTGGCATATCTATGTGTTTTGTTAGTTTTTTCTTCTTCTAAAGACTAAAGCTCATCTAACTAGATAGTTATTATAATAAAACTGTTAATTTAAGTACTTGGACTTGTATTACTTGGGCTTAAGGAAAATCTGGTGCTTGAATAACAAAGTAGATACATAAGCCTCCTGTGACAGCCCCCACCCTCACACCTGGGGTACAGCTGTTGCCAGGGAAGGTATGATTTAGAGCTTTAATTAGGATAATAGGTGAAAGAAATAGAAAGCTATTGAAAGTAATTAGTTTAGATGATACTAGTAAATGCAGGTCATAACATAATAACTTTAGCAAGTAAAACATTTTTTTTTATGGGAAAGCATAAACTACACCAGTTCTTGTTTTAAGATATGTTTCTATAGTTTTATTAAGAATAAAAGAGTTTGAAACAAAATTTTTTAAAATGGTGTTTCTTGGTCTACAATTTTTTTTTTTTTCTGTATTGGTGAACTATTTCTTGGCTTTGACACAAATTCTTATTAGGAAACTGAATAAGATTATTTTAACATATTTTCTTAAAATTTAAAATTATTTCATAGGACTAAAGTATATTAATAAGCCCTACAGCAAGTCTGCTCATAGAAAGTGTGAGCAGTTTATCTGATTGCTATTATATTACAGTCAGTCCTCACTTAATGTCATTGATAGGTTCTGTGACTTTAAGTAAGAAACTGGTTTTACCATAGGCTAATTGATATAAACAAGAATTAAGTTCCTGTGGCATCTCATCAGTGTAATAACGAAATGATATTGAGGACCAGCTGTGTTTTTGAAGAGTTGTAGTGTTAATTGGAGTCTCTGTAAACGGATCCCTAAATAACTTTATAGTTGTTGATTTTTAAACACATAAGATACCAATATCAAGATCATGTAGCTAAATGTGGTCAAAAGTTTAAAAATATTTGCTCTATTACTAGTATTCAATTCATTACTTGCAGTCCCTCTATTTGTTCTTCTAGGCACCTCTTAGCGGTAGATGTTTTTGTTGGCTGACTGTCTTTAGCAGCTAGGGGAAGAGAATGTGCTGAGGCAAAATAGCTTTATCACCTTGTGGGTTACCTCCTAACTTTGTTTACTGGCAGCACAGCCAAGGAGAAAGTGAACCAGTGGTATGTTCTTTGAATGGCTTAAGGAACTATTGAGCTAGGGCTCTGCTTTCTTACATGTAAAACTCTTAACATATTTTAATATTAATTTTACAGATCCTTCTGCTGAGGAATTGAGACAGCTAATGATGTTGCATGGAGGTCAATACCATGTATATTATTCCAGATCCAAAACAACTCACATTATTGCCACAAATCTTCCTACAGCCAAAATTAAAGAATTAAAGGGGGAAAAAGTAATTCGGCCAGAATGGATTGTGGAAAGGTAAGTTTAATGTTTAATAAGTTTTAAAAATTGGAATACATTTAATGTTTAATAAGTTTTAAAAATTGGAATAACTTAAGGGCGAAAAGTAGTAATGTCTTAAACTATACTACCGTACCTGTAACCTCACACTGATGATTCAGGTGGTATAGGATTTGACATCCCTTGGAATGATTCAAGCAGCAGGAAGCAGTGATGGGAGGAGGCTTGATTAAGCAAATTAATTCATTTGGCAAATATTTGTGCTCCATGTACTTTGGAAATATCAGTGAAGAAAACACATCTTGCCCCTCTATCTTGGAGCTTACATTCTCTTGAGGGAAACAGATAATAAACAGTGTGGTTAATATATGAGTAAATTATATCACATGTTAAAAGTTATACATGCTAAGGGATAAAAGATCAAGGTAACATGAGCCTAGAGCATTGGGAGTGAGAGAGGTTCCTGGTGTTATTACTGCCTGTCCTTTAGTTATTCTAGCATGACTCCTCTGCTCTTGGTTTGAAGCTGATATATTTGTAACTCAGTGCTAACCATTCATACTAATTTCCTAAGTTTAAATGTCATCTGGAACTTCAGTGATGAGCCATAATGTAAGTGATTTATATTTTGAAATGGTTTGTTATACATATGAGTGATGGCTAGATTTTTGAAAGTTGAAAGTGAAAATATCATAATTTTAATGTATGAATAGATTATAATCATTGTATGAAAGAATGGTCACATTGTATAATGGATTGCTAATGAAACAAACTTCGAAATTTTTTAGTCAATTCCAAGTTCTCTTAAAAGCCTAAATTTCACTAATCTGACCCTTTCCATAAATTTATTCAGCAGATTTAGTATTGCTCAGTTCCTTTGCATAGCAGGTGAAGCAGCCCGTTTTCAGTGGGAGGCAACAGAGCAGTGGGAAAGGCTGTGCTTGGTCTCTGGAGACTCACCTAGGGACTTACATCCAGACTCAGGAGTGGGAGTGTCCCTGTCATCTTGTGTAACTTGGGGAAGAGCTGTGCAGCCATCCTGAACCTCATTTCCTCCCTTGTCAAAGAAGGCTAATATCTGCTTGCCATGGTTATGTAAGAACTTGAAATAATATGTGCAAACTAGCACAATGCTTGGCACATTGTACAGGCATAATGTATAAGAAGTAACTTGTTTATTTTTGTTTTTATTGTATAAACATTAGCAAGTATTAAAAAACAAATTCCAAAAGGTCAGAAGTGCATTTTTAAAACGTTCATTTGGCTTCCAGAAATCCAAATGGATTTTATAGATCAAGAGTTTTTAAACCTTGGGGATACGAAGTTGAATGCCCATTCGTAGAACATATGCTTGACTCCTTGTGCTGTGTTCTCATGACCTTGCCACTGTCCATTCATTATATAGGATCAGTAAACATGGCCTAAGCCGTGTGTCTCCTTGAAGACTTGTGAGATTTTCTGTGTATAAGAAGTTAAGGTCATTCTGGAGCCAGCTGTGTGTGGTCATGGACATTCCAGGCCTAGGGCTAGAAATGTGACCTGGGTATATTGGTCTGGCTTTTGCAAGGAAAGGGGGAGATCCATGGACAGTAGAAAAGTGGGAGTGAAAAGGGCTTTTTCCTAGTAGGACCTGATTTGCTTAGAAAATGGTGGCTTTCATTACAGCTCTTTTCTTTCCCCTTGTTCTTCCTTCTTGTCCAGAATGCAGCTAGAGAAATAATACAATAGGAAAAGCAACTGCAGTAGTGATAAGTTTTAAAATTCATGTTAATGGATTTTATTTTAGCTTGAAGTTGGGCTTAATCATCTGTTTTTCAGTGATGGAAGCAACTTAAGATAACATAATAAAATGGCCTCTTTCCTTCATTTTATCTATAAGAAGGCAGGTCTAATAATAGAGCAGCCTGTTTGCCCAAGAACAGCAGGATTCAGAGTCCAGATTTTCTGACTCCTATTTGGGTCTGCTCTTTGCCATTTAATTAAGCTTATTGAGGAAGAATTGGCCTATGTGGAAATGGATCCATCTGGGCATATATCTTAGTATATAAAGTAATATGCCCAGTGTCTACTTCTCATAGCACAGATCCTTTTGGTTAAATCACATTACTGTTTTCTTTCATACTCTAACCTTAATCTTTTTAATCTCTTCTCAGCAGTGTTTAAATGAGATTTTATACATAATATTTTAAACACTATATTAGCTATGAATGGATGATACATGATCTCTTCTATAATTAGCTTTCTTGTTTTTAGTTTGAGCAATTTAAAAAGCAACTACCACTTCTAAGCATGTGCAGTGATTACTTTGCTTTGGTTAGAATTCTCTAGTGTCTGTGCCTATGCCATGAAACCTGAGTTAATGTACATGTGATTGGAGGGCCAAAACTGCTAGGAGGCAGGAAAGCCCTTTAATGAGAAGCCTGTACAGTGCATTAGTGTAAGATATGAGATGATTTTACTAAAACCTCTACCTTGTAAATCCTGTCCTTGTATATAGTATTAGTTAGTGATTTCAAATTTTTGCCATTCTCCTTTTCTTCAAACAATTTCACATTGAAATTTGAGTTGTAGAATAGTTGAGGAGCTGCTGTGATCACCCCATGACCTCGTCAGGCCTGAGAAATGCCACAGAGCACAGTTTGAAAACATTGTCCTAAGTTATTACAGGTCGAGTTAGTTTTTGTTCTTCATTCTGTGTTCAGTCTTTAGCATGGGGACCTGCGTCCTGTGGTTCTGCGTCCTGTGGTTCTGCTGTGAGTGGAGAGGTATGGTCTCCATTCTTCCAGTTCTGCTGGCTCACTGGGGTCTTCCAGTGGAGTGCTTAGTCTCAGGCAGAGTCTAAGCTCACAGACTTTTTCTTTTGAAGCTCACAGACTATGATATGTTAGCACATTTGTCATGTACCCTGCCTGATTCTCCAAGGATCTCATACATCACATGGGCTAAAACTTTGTTTCTGATTACTTTTAGTGTCGATATTAAAGTGTTTATTCAACTCATTTAAATAAAACTTGATTGCAACTTTATCTCATGATTTAATTTTCTTTGTGTTTTTGTGTCTTGCCTCAATTTATTCTTCATAGAAAATGTTCATGACTCTAGTTTCCTTTTTACTTGGCTAACTAACCAACACACATTTCAGACTATCCTACCCTGCCCCCCATGACTCATAGGTAATATTTTACTTGAAAATGTATTCTGTCTTTAGGAGCTAAAGAATGAACAGCCTAACTCTCAGTATCTGTAATAAGAAACAATCTGGACTCAGTAGGAGAAAGGGCAGGAAGTTGCGTACGTATTTTCATACCTGTTTATTTTCTTTTCTAAGCTCATGGCATCTCAGTGAGTGGTTGGAAGGTTTAGGGTATAGGGTAGAGGGAATTTTAGTTTTGTTGCATAGAGATGATTTTTGCTTAATGGTAGAATAATGGCACATAATTAGATCCTTTCTCGCCTTAAATCCACTTTTGAGTATTAAAGGAGATAGATGCCTGAATGGGTGGGCAGATGAATATGCCGGGGTTAGATACCATTTTTTCTAATAGAGAGTGACTGGGACATTGACCGGAACCATAGATACATTTAATGTACATAATAGTTTCATAGAAAGAAAGTGCTGTTATTACAAGCTAGAAGAAAAAAATGGAATAGAAATTAATGTAGTGATGATTTTGTTGTCATAATTTTTGTAAAATTTTCCAAAATCTTGTTACAACTGTAAGTGTGAATTCATTGTCAGTTAGTAGAAATAGGAAATGGTTTAGAGAACTGTTAGTTACAGTTTCATTTTAGAGAACTTTAGTGGGGGTAGGCTGTAGGGCAAAGCAAAAACTTAAAACTCCTCAAGGGGATGAATATTTCACTTGAAATTAATGTGTCTAATCCATTGTATAGAATGTAAATTCTCATGTATATCAGTGTATATAGTACATAGAAAGCTTGGTATATAAAGAAACTGGTTTTTGGTAAAGTGAAGCTCCTTTTAGTTTTGAAATTTGGATTTTGGATTTTGATATTTGTTTTTTCTTGGTGGGGGAAGAAGAACAGAAGAAAATGCAGATACAGTCCCTTTGTGTTTAGGATAAGCAGGAGAATTAGAAACAGAATTCCTGAGAGATTTTTTTTTTTTTAAGAAGAACTTTCAAAAATACACTTTCGCATAATATTTCTGTCCATGTATCTGTTTAGATAAATGGATAAGCAGGGATAATTAGGAGTATACAACTGATATGTAGTGGTTTGGGCTTCAAATTAAAAGAATTTCATGTCTAATGTTACTGTAGTGTGCATTGGGCTTTAATTCCTCTTACTAGGTGTCTCTGAGGATGTCTGATTTGAGACCTGCAGTATTTAAATTGGCTTTCTTATTTTATACCAGTCTCCATGGACTTAGTTATATAAGCCTAAAACTTCTGTTGAGTGACATGGCTCTTGTTAGGATTGGGACAAGATGTTACACCTTGCATGATCATTATTGACCTTCAACACCACCTTTAAAGTCTGTGTCACTCCCACGTGCTGTCACTAGGGTGGGAGAAGCAAGCAGGACCCTAGCATCTCCTCATCACCCTTTTCTTATTTCTGATGTGCAGCTGGCACATCAGGAGTGGTTTCACTTTCTACTTATTCCTTAGTTATAGCTGCATATGATGAAAGGTGGGAGGCTAAGGTTAGGGTTCCACTTCAGGTATGAGGTGCCTCTCTCCCCAGAGGTGGGAGGTGGTGAGGAGGGAGCAAGTGAGGTAGATTATACTATAAGGAAAAATCATAGGCAGGCAGTTGAGACCAACTGTTTGATTTTAAAATTTGAATATAATTTGTAATTTTCATAAAACTAACTTACCCTGATGATAGATCAATTTATGTAAATGAAAATTGAGATGTTGTCACTAATATGTTCTTTATCATCATAATTTAGTAGTTTTAGCATTTGGATCCAGTTTAGGGTACTGTAGGTAGGATTACTAAATACATACTAATATAATTACATAAAGGACGTAGTGTATAGTGTATATAGTGTATAGTTCTATTTTTAGAGTATATCATCACTATGTTTTCCTGTATTTACAGTTGACTATATTTAAAATTTTTTTTTTGTAAGCCAATTCAGTCATTTCTTACGTGGTTATTTTAATGTTTAGTGCCCTTTGAGAAAATTAAAATGTCAAAACTCCTGGATTTATGATACAATAAGAAAAGTTATCTGTTTATTAATTTTTTTCTAAGTAATTAAAGTATGACTTCCCTAGTATATATTTTAAGTTTAAAGTCAGAGAGAGGTTTAGAAATATTTCCTGATACTAAAGGAGCCTGTTTTAAAATTTGAATCTTAACATAAGTATATCATGGTTGGCTGTTTTAAAATTTGAGTTGAAAATGATATTTTAAGCAGTACAATAACCATATGTAACTTAATTTATTAGAAAGCAAAAATCACTTTAAGACCACTTAATCAAGTTAGTTTTAGTCCTGAAGTACAAAGGAAATAGGTGCTTAGGAGTGCCAGTACCACCTAGTATTATAACAATGCTAATATCACTCTAGTCTTTACTGGTGATGTTTGCTATACAGTAAACATTTGGAAGAGGGTATATATGATATAGCTTCTACCTTCATAGAGTTCATATCCTCAAGTGGCCTTGTCTCTATCACTCTTTAACACATAAAAATAGTATAAATTATTCATTACTCTTAAAGTTGAGGTTCTTTATTTTGTCCTATTTTTTTTAGTTTACAGTTTTTCACATTTAATAGACCTAACAGGAATTGTGGAAATTGGGAATCCTCATCCAGTTTACTTATTCTGGGAAGACTTACTATGTGATACGGGATTTGAGAAAGTCTTGATGACTCTATGTCAGTTTTTTGAGGGAGAACTGTGGTAAATATTAGTCATGTTGATTAAAATATTGACTTGTCTAACTCTTTATTTGTAGTTTTTCTCATCCTACTCTATAGTTTTTTGCTTGGTTGCTTTTTTAATCTCATAGGATTGTTGACCACTAACATGTCCAGTGTGTGTCTTTTCGTGTGTGGAATGTCATTCCAGAGTGTTTAAGTTAAGAGTACATTGTATTAGGATCACTAAGGCGGAAGGAGGGGAATAAACTAGGAAAACAGATGACTTATGAAGCTCATTTTCCCCAAGTATGGAACTGTTAAATCAGTGTTACTTTTTTGTTTCAGCATCAAAGCTGGACGACTCCTGTCCTACATTCCCTATCAGCTGTACAGCAAGCAGTCCACTGTGCAGAAAGGTCTCACCTTCAATCCTGTGTGCAAACCTGAGGACCCTGTGCCTGGTCCAAGCAATAGAGCCAGACAGCTCAACAACAGAGTGTAAGTTTGTCCAGAGAGGGAATGCTACAAAACTGGGTTTTAGCAGTGGGTGTGGCCCCTTGTCTACTGAAGAGAGAGATAACAGATGTAAAACTTAGCTATTCATCTGTATAAAATGTCGAAATAGGTGTGTGGGTGTCTTACCTAAAAATTATTTCAATTGTGATGGTTTCATAAATAGAATATAAGCAGGAAAGCTTTCTCAGTCGTTTTAGATTCCCCTGTTAAATTAATGGATTGTAAATTATTATAAGTAAAATTTTCCATGGATTTTCCTGAAAGTAATTATTTCCACACAAGGAATTTGCTATAGGATGTTGCTTTCTCAAAAAATGAACTAACTGGTCTACGGTCATGTCACCCTGAATGTGCCTGATCTTGTCTGATCCTGGAAGCTAAGCAAGATTGGGCCTGGTTAGTACTTGGATAGGAGACCACCTAGGAATACCAGGTGCTGTAGGTATTATAAAAAAAAAAAAAAAAAATGAACTAACTACACCAGCTGTACTTTTATAATGTGCTATGCATAGAAAAGACAGTTAATGAAAATGTTAACATTTCTAGTTTATTTTTTTAATTGCCCATTTATAACGATTCTAAACATGTAAATATTTCATATCAGTGAAAATTTAGTTGGCCCTAAATATTGCAGAGTTAGAGGAGAATAGAGTTTTTTTCCATGTAACTGATTTTTAAAAAATATATTGATTTAAGCTTTAATTGCAATACTCCTGGGTAACTTGGTTTCACAGTTAATTGGTGTGTTACCTTCACTTGTATATCAGGTGGTTCATTATCATCAGCATTCTCATTATTTGTAAATTGCTTGCTTTGGGAGTTGGATATATTTTTTCCAAAAGACCCAGGGTCTAATTAACCTGGGAGGATCCGAGACTACTACCTTCTGTAGTCGTTGTTGTCATTTGTTCTTTAACTTGTATTCACTTAGAAGCATATTCACATGTTTTCACATTACCTAAAACTTAATTTTTATAGTACTGTGAAGGTGTACAACAGGTAATACCAGAAAAGCTTTCAGTGTACAACTTCATTTTTTTTTTCTTACCCACACTAATAAAGGAAAATAGAGTAGTCCCCCTTATTCATCAGGGGTATGTTCTAAGACCCCCCAGTGGACAGTATGGAACTCTATGTATACTCTGTTTTTTCCTACACATACACACCTATGATAAAGTTTAATTTATAAATTAGACACAGTAAGAAATTAACAATAACTGATAATTAAGTAGAATTAATAACAAAAGTTAAGTGAATAAGGTATCTCTCTCACTCTCAAAATACCTTCATTTGTATACTTCCATTCTGTCAGTGTTCCAAAAGTTTTAAAAACAAAAGCTTTACTGTACTGTCACCCTTCTTATGATTATGTGAGATGATAAAATGCCTAGATAATGAGTCTACCCAGAAAGACATGCAATTTAAAACTTATGAATTTCTTACTTCTGAAATTTTCCATTTAATATTTTCAGGCCACAGCTGATGGTGGGTAACTGAAACTGTGGAAAGGGAAACTGAAGATAAGGGGGACTATTGTCTATGTTTTTTGAAATTCTTTGTGTCAGTTTTAGGAAGAATTTACCAATTAGATTTTACTTTTTAACACATTGACACTATTGCCTAATAAATGTATCTTTGCCTGTGATATATTTTTAGTACAGCTACTTCGTAAATATCCATTTGTCTAGGCTAAAAAACTATAGTAAAGAAAGAATGTACATTTACAGTGTGTTTTCTTGCCAATATATGCATTCCTTATTGGGTATGCTGCTGGTATACATGTGAAGGATCCTTGTATCTGTGACATAGAAACACAGATGTAAGACTTTTCTGACTGACTTCACTTTGTTGCTTTCTTTGATCTTTAGTTTTTGGTATGTTTAATAGATTTTGAAAATTGCTTTGAAATTTTTTTATGTGACTTTTTGCTCCCTTGCTTTCTTTTTATCTCAAGAGCCAGACTTGCCCTGGCATGTAACAAATTAGGTTTTTTTTTTTGTTTCTTCTTTTAATTATTTCTGGTTGGTCTTCTTTTCCCTTAAAATGACTGATCATCTGTGAGGATAGGACTTACTCAGAGGTGGCTGTCATATTCCATGAGATGGTCAGCTATAGCCAACCCAGAACTGGGTTGTAATGTTTTGTCTCTGACTCATGTGTGCCTTTTTGTGTGTTCAGACTGTTGTTACTAACACACCACATTGGTATTAGGATGAAGGACTTGAGGCAAACCTGGTAATACTGTGCCTTGGCATTGTATGTAGTACCCTCATCTGGAGCATGAGATGGAATTGGATTGATGCTATGGGCATTTCTAAGCAGAATGAATTAATGCTCCATAATTCAGGTGTTTGTTTTGCTACTTAGATGATTCTTGTGAATGCAAATAAATTATGTCTTTATTACAGAGCAGTACCAAGCAAATAATGTAGAGGAGCCAGGATGTGAGTTTAGCATAACATTTGTCCTAGGTCCTGCATTTATAAACCTGTCATCAGGAGATTCAGTCCAGGTTGCCTTGGACCTTCTTGGCATCTAAATATGCTTTTCTTAGAAGCAGAATGCCATTTCCCTTATTAATAGGGTCAGTGTTCACATCTTTCTAGGTATAAATTTTGCTGAATTAGCCCTGGTTCCTTTTATCCAGTTGTGTAGCAGCTGGCCTTTTGCTGGATTAGTGAATGTGGTCTGTCAGTCTTTTCCTGAGTGCAGACACTAACTGGCCTCACAGTAATAGCAGTGCTGGGGTTAATGTGTTGGACAGCAGCTTACATGAAACTAAAATTAAAAGGATTAAGAATTCAGATAAAGTCTCTTACCCATTTTAATGGGAGTTATTCACATTCGATTAATTCAGCAAATATTTACTGACTACCTGGTATGTCCCCAACACTGCTATAAACTGGGTATTTGGAGCATACAGACTCCAATTAATTTTTAGTGGGAAAGTAATTGAAAATAGAAGAGTTTTGCTTTTTTTTTTTTTTTTCTTCTTTAATATTAAAAAGATTCCATTGGATTTCTTTGGGAGTATCTTAAGGTTTAAAAACTAAAAGGCTGTTAATGTTCTAGAATTTTCCTAATTATCTTGCTACTTTGGTTTAACAAAGAATTATCTCGTTGGAAGAGTAAAAGGATATAAAATTCGTGGCTTCTCAGTTTTTAGGGGAGAAATATCAAAGTGTGTATCACTAAGACAATACTTAAATGAAAAATCGTTTTAACTTGAAAGTCTGACATTAATTTAAAAACAATTTTTTTCTTGCTTTAGAAATCATATAATTAAGAAGAATGAGACAGAAAATGAAGTCAAAGTCAATGGGATGAACAGCTGGAATGAAGAAGATGCAAATAATGATTTTAGTTTTGCTGAACTGGAGCAGATCTTTCCAGGAGGGAAACAAAACGGAATTCCACCTCGCAGAGACAGCCCTGCCATTTTTAATGGACACACTCAGAGCTCTAATGGTGCCTTACAGACACAGGAGTGCTTGGTACCTGTGGCCAGCAGTGTTGCCAGCAGGCTTTCCCTTGACTCTGCCCAAGAGGAAGAGAAGGTCGAGAAATGCAGCACTGACTTCAGAGACTGCAGCGGGCAGCGGTGGCAGCAAAGCACCAGAAATACAGATGCTTTGCGGGACCCACACAGAACTAATCCTTCCTCCTCCTCCTCCTCTTCCTCTTCCTTCTCCTCCTCTTTGCACACTAGCACTAAAATAAACGGTGCTCACCGCTCCACCGTTCAGGGCCCTTCAAGCACAAACAGCACTTCTTCAGTGCCTGCTCTCAGCAAGGCAACACCGTCAGCACCGTCCAAACCCTCCAGCTGCAGTTTTATTTCAGACTTCTATTCTCGGTCAAGACTGCATCACATATCAATGTGGAAGTGTGAATTGACTGAGTTTGTCAGTACCCTACAAAAACAAAGTGGTGGTATCTTTCCAGGAAGGGAAAAATTAAAAAAAATGAAAACAGGCAGGTCTGCACTTGTTGTAACTGACACAGGTAGATACTTACTAAAATTGTTTTCTTAAAAAAGAGTCATGCTTGATCATTTTGTTCTTCAGCTCTCATTGGTATTCTGACCAATACTAAGCTTTCATAATATGTCTTCAGCAGTGCCAGGTTATATAAGTTACAGTAAGTATGACAGTATAGAAAGCTTGCTTTATTAAAATATTTTTTACAAAATTAGATTTAAGTGTGGTTAACTGAAATTTCTTCAATTTAAACAGTAACAAGGTTGGGATTCTAAACATTCATTCCTCATGTAGACCTTATCAGTTGTTGAAGTTTTAAACTATGTGAAATATAACATGTTTATATTCAGTGCTTAAACTCTTGTAAGAATGCATTGGTTTGGTAAGGGTAACTATTAATTTCTAGAAACTTGCATCATACTGATTTTTAAATAATTAAATAACATAATAGCTGTTATAGTGGTAAACTTTTAGCAAGATTAAGTATTTTCACATATAAATAGATTGGTTAATTGTATTTTGTTTTTTAATACTTGACATCAAAAACAAAACCAATAGTAACAGGCTATATTTCTGTGTCAGTCATAAATTAGTATCTGGTTTGAGGTTTTAGTTACTTTTTACAGATTATAGTTGTTTTTTTTTTTTCCGAGGAGGGATCTTAGAGAATACCTAATATTACCCTTTAATTTATAGCTGTGGAAACTGAGGTGCAGAGAGATGCTCATGGTTCTGTCCTAGAAGGTGATAGAGCCCCTCCTTGTGGGCCTTTTCTTTTATGTTTTCCTGTGTTTGATGTATTCCTAAGTGCTTTTGTTATCCATGAAGTATTTCAGAATAATGTTATAAGTATTAAATTATCCTGACATCATGCCTTGGCCTTGTAACCTAAAGGCCATTTAATTTTGAAAACTTCAAAGAACTCTTATGCATCAGTTTCATGAATGGAAATAAAATGAGAAATTATTATATTGTATGAAAGCATTCAGTAGATATTTGGTATATGCATTCTGTACTACTTGAATGTTTAAAGTCATTGTTTTGAGTTATTTACATTATGTTTATATAATACTTTCATACAGCATCATTATGATTGTTAAGGTTTATTTTATTAATCATTTCTCAAGGTTATATAGAGGGCAGCAAGGAAGTGCATGGCTTTGGAGTTAGATAACATAGCCTGAACCCAAATCCTGGCTCTGCCACTCTCATTAAGCAGGACCATCGGCAAGTCCATTCAGCCCTCTGAGTCTCAGTTTCCTCTTGACAATGGAGTGAGTGATCGTCTATGACGGTCGCCTGGTGGGGTTGTGAGCTTAAGGAAGATGACATGAACAAAGGCGCAGGGCCTTGCTTTCATGGTCACAATTTAGTGAATGGAGTAGTCTTAAGTCTGAACCTTTTGGGGGAATAATGTAAGTTTTTCGAAGCCTATTACGAGTAATGGTTAGTAATGGTATTCTTAAATCTACCAGAGGAACATTCCTTTATGAGATCATAACTTTTTACAGGCTTGGCGTTCTTATTTCCAAGACTGTGTGTCTTGGAGGACCAGAGAGAGTGATGAAGGGGAAAGCCATGCCTGTGTCTGGGTTAGCATTAAAGTGATGGCATTGACTCTTCCTGTAGCTCAGGACGATTAGAAGCTGATGTCCTTTGGCGGGGACATTCACCTTTATCTCCTTAGAAGTGGTATATAAGCTTCAGAGCTGACTTTCAATAGTATTTAATGGCATAAAGAGAGTTACAAATTTTTGCTTTGTGGACTATTAAATTATGTGTTTATAATAATAGTGTGGTGGTTTGAGAGGTCTAAAATCAGGCAGCCTGGGATTGAATGCCACCTTAATATCTTAACTGACTGTATGACCAGTAAGTTATCAGTCTGTAAAATGGGGATAATAGGCTTACCTATTGCATAGTGTTGAAATTCTCACATGTAAACCTCTACATCAGTGGCTGAAACCTACCAAGCACTCCACAATAGTAGCAGTTTTTATTGTTGCTTTATCAGGGAATATTTGTGGACCACGCAGAATAGTGTCCACCTAACGTTACTTAGCTCCATGTAATTATGAAAACACATTTAGACATCTTTATAAAATAGCACACAAATAATTTAAAGATAAGTATTTAGACAAACTTTGAGACATAATTTTTAGAATATAGATTAAGAAAACATGTATCCAGAATTTTTTTGATTTGTTGGGAAGCTCAGTCTGATCTCTGAATTACTTTTAGAATTAAAGAAACAACTTTGACTTCTCTTGAGGTGATGGAAATAATCTAACAGATCCTATTTTTTTTTTAAGATTTCATTCTACATGTAAACATGTAAACATATAATTTCTAAAATTTAATTAGACCTGTTTTTTTTTATATTAAAGATTAGTTTTGGGGTTGAACATTCTCTTTTTTCCTTCTAGGCAATATGTCAGTATTGAATTCAGCCAGACATCAGAGCTGTATAATGCATGTTGATATGGATTGCTTCTTTGTATCAGTGGGTATACGAAATAGACCAGATCTCAAAGGTCTGTATTCTTGTTTGTTTTAAGAAAATTGATATATTGTTATAAATATATTCTAAGGATCATAAAAACTTTTTAAAGAAATATTTATTTAAATTTTCTCTGGCAAAATCATTTCCCACTTCCAAATTTTCA
>NW_006439190.1:1377427-1388632 GCF_000325575.1 Pteropus alecto
ATCTTTAGGGAAGAACACTCATCTTCAGCTGAAGGCTCTCTCATCTCATGCTAATGTAGGTGAGGACCTATATTAGGCATCTTCTTTATTTTTATCTATGTTTTTTTAAGTGGGAATTTTATGGTAGTCACGTCTTTGCGACTTGGGTTGCTGGGTTCTCTCGAGTAAATAACTGTCCTGTGTATAGTGAACATTCCAGCTCTTTGTAATTTTGTGTTACTTAATATTGCTAAAATATGTTGTCATCTGTGTGGTCTTTGTTTTAATGGAATTTCAGATATTTTGTCAGCTAATCAGTACTTTAAAAAATATTTATTCTGGATTTTTCAGTGCTTTTCTCTGTGTCTGAAAGCTGTAACTATGAGCATTTTCCTCTGAGAGTCAGACCTTCCCTTAAGGAAAGCTAAGAGTCTCCTGGGGCTAATTCCAGGACCGGATTTTTGTCCTAGTAGTTACTGCTTCAGCTCTAAAAGTATTTAGAATGTTAAAGAATTGATTTTAGCCCATGAGTGTCTCTTTGATGCGTTGTTTGTCAGTAAATGCATTCAGTATAATATATAAATTATTCATGCTATTGCTTTAGAAGTTGTAGTTAACTTGTAACTTACACACAGGGAAGTGATATATGAAAAAGTTTAAAACTAAACCTCAAACTGAGGACCGTATACTTGCATTTACTTATATAATAGGTCAGATTGTGATTCCTCTGCACATATATTTAATTTGTTTCTTGCTATAAAATTGAAAGATTAGTCTAGATTTTACCCTACTTTTTTGATACCAGAAATATTAAAAATCTAAATATAGTTATTCTTTTGCTCCCTATCCTTCCTAGTCTGAATCTAGGATCTGAGGTGTCTGTTTTCCAACTGTAAGAAACCAAACAAAAGCCATGGAAAGCTAAGTGATAGTGTTGCTTTAAAGTTGAATAAATGCATCAGAATTGTCATAAATAGTTTACTTTTTTATGGTGGGGGTGGTGCATGACAATTTATATTCCTTAAAGATAATAGCTCTTCTAGAGATTAATACCAAAATAAAGCTAAAGAAAAAATGTCATTTTTAAAATTTTTTCTTTACTTGTCAGTGTTAATATTCTTGTACTTAAATTTAAAAATAATTTTATTCTTTTCCTCACAGGAAAACCAGTGGCTGTCACAAGTAATAGAGGCACAGGAAGGGCACCTTTGCGTCCTGGCGCTGACCCCCTGTTGGAGTGGCGGTATTACCAGAATAGAGTCCTGAAAGGCAGGGCAGGTACACATAATGAGCTCTCTTTCAAGTCACAGTGCCCCTGCTGAAGGCTTCTGGATATTGCTGTTGATGTAGTCATTATAAAAACAAAAGCAGAGAAATAACTAGATTTTTCATTCAAGGATTTTAAGGTTGTCCGTGACATCTTAAAGCAAAATCTGAATGTAACAATACAGATGACTGATTTATAGTTATGCTTTGTTGAAATGGATGATGATATATCTTCCTGGAACAGAGAGTGAAGAATGTTTTATAAGATGTGATTAGTTTGCTTTGTGTAAATGTAGATTGGGGTGAAAATCATGGACATATTTGTGGACTCGAAATGTAATTGCAAGTTGGTCACCTATCATAGTAAAGACGCTAAAGTTTGTCTTGCTAAAGATTTGTGTGAGGCATGGGAATAAGAAGCAGTAGGACTTAACGTTTATTGGAATGAAAAGGTAAATACCAGCAGTCATTCCTCATCTTTTTTGAACCTATTTCATATGAGAAACATTTTCTTACCTCTTTGGCTTTTAAATTTTGGCTATTAATAAATAATTATAAATTTATACTAATTATGATACTGTTAAGATTTTCATATATCTTTTTTTCCCTGAGTAAATTTCCCTGAGAAATATTTGCCCGTAAATTAAATTTTTTTGACACTGATCAGTTTCCTTATGGATGTCTGCAAAAACGAAAACAAAAAAGGTTTTTTAAATTAGTTTTTCAGAAAAATAGTAATCAGAAAGTAGTCAGAAATTAGATATGCAGAACAGAAGGCATGCAGTTAAATTTCAGCCCAACTAGGTCTCTAGTTTTCAGTTATAAAACCTTGGATTTATTTTAGCAGTGATCTCGGTGAAATTAAGGCCAAAGGAAAGCCAGTGGGCATGGCTGAGGGCGTTTTCTGGGATTGCAGTCTCTTTTGTTGTGGTCATCTGTTTATATGGTGTAAGTACAAGAGAAAATAATTATAGATACATCTTCATGCTTCATGTGTTTTCCAGATTTTCTAAAGCTTTTCTTGGTTTTTAAATCTTTGAAGAGATTTTTGAGATTCTAGCATTTTGTCATGAATAGGTCTTAAGGTAGCTGATACTGATCTTGTTTGGATATAGTTGTCTTGTGGTATTTGATGGTACAGGTAGTTTCTTAAGTATTGGTAGTATAGTTTTGTGGTAGGCTGGTTTTTATATTTTCTGTGTGATATTCAAAGATGAAATCTTAAGTTCCACACAAATAAGTAGTTTGAGGAAATATACAATTCTGGTCACATATTAGACACTCAATAAAAACTTAATAAATGAATGTTGAAAGAAGGAAAAAGTACCAATCATAGCATTCAGTAACATCTCTCAGTTACTCAGTGTTCAGAGTGTCTCCAGTGGGTAGAATCTGGTGTTTACTGCACGCTTCCTTATCTCAGCAGTCTGCGTCTGGGATTTCAGCCTTGACAAGCACACGTTTCATAGAAGTGGCAAAGAGCCACTGTTAGGTCTTCCTTCCATCACAGATGATCTGACCATGAACAGTTTATTAACAGAATACTCACTGTCCTTGGTTACCTAATTGTCTTCATCAGTTTAGCCACTGGATTTTCATAACATTCTAATGATCTTTTTATAATTTACATCTCTCCACTCTACTGTGGGTAGTAAATGAAAAGGACACTCGCCTATCATTGAAAACTGTCAAAATAGACTTTCCTGTCACTAGGAAAGATGAATGTGATATTTTGTATTTTATATTCTTTCTTTAACTTGATGTCATTCACTTTTATGTCTTAAATAAACCTTTCGACCCATTCGGAGTTTACCAAAATGTTTGGTTGTCCTCTATTATAAAGTTTGGTTGCCATTAAGCTTGTACTTAGAACTAGCATTGTCAGAGTGTCTTTGTTCCTCTTTCCTTTTTATCCCTTATCTCTCTTTCTCTGGGTCCTTATTAGATGTGACACCAGATTTAAAAACATTGAGAATCAACTCAGGACTCTGGCTTCCGCATACTAGCTTTGTTTTAAAAATTCAGTTCTAATGTGTTGGCTTGTTTGTCTAGCAAAGTATTAGAACAAGTTGCATCTTTAGCCCTTTGTAGAAGCTTTAGTTTCTTATTCATTGTATTCAGAAACTCTTTGTCCAACAGAGAGCACAAGCAAGGGCTCACTGTCCGGGGCTTCCTTTGGTAGCTGTCTCCTGAGCAGTGCTCAGGGTGACACTTCTCATTGATGACCTCATTATCTGGAAGCCATTTATACTCATGATTTTGTGGTTGGGCCTTTTGATCTCTCTCTGGATTCCAGGATGCAGATATTTCCTGGCCCTTCAACAACTTCAGTGTTCATTCTAAAGAACAACAGTTTTTAAAATCATATTAGCCATAGATTTATTCTCAGCGATTTCTTTTTCACAGACCTGGGTCCTGGCCTCTGATTTCTCCAACCGTTCCTCCACATTCTCCATGTGCCCGTCTAGTTTGTCAAGTTTTGATGAGCAGTTCTCTACCTTGCCCTCCAGTGAGGACAGTGTGTCCCTGCATTTCCCCGAATCTCCCTTGAAGCAACTCACTGCGCTGGCGGAGGGACCACGCACCCTGCTGCACGGTGGAAAAGGTCAGCCGCCCGGCCACCCACAAGGGACCCTAGGCGCCACCTCTCTGGCAGGCATTGGGAGCGCAGGGGCCTCAGACACTGCTCTCGCTTCAAGCATGGTTTTCTCTAATTGTCAAGACAAATATCTTAGATTGTTTAACTGTCCCTTCAAATAGAAGTCCCCTAACTCCCCAGCCTTTGATGCATAACTCATGGTTATACTTTGAAAGGCAGCTGGTTGTGGCTGTTTTAGGCTTCAACTCTTTTTTTTTTTTTTTTTCGGTTAAGTAGCAGCCTCTGGAACTGTGATACTCACAATCCTGAAATTCTTAAGATTTTCAGCTTAGAGTAATAGACTGTAAAAGCAGATATTTAGCTTTCTAAGACCCTTTGGAAACACTGGATAGTCTGCTCTGCATTCTGTCTTTAATTTGTCATGGTATATAGCATATGTTAGTCACTATATCAGAAATCATAGCTCAAATTATATACTCGGCTGTTTTAATTTTTAATGCAAGTGGGATTTGGATTTGGCCTCATTAAGATGCTAGTCCTCAGAGCTAGATTCGCATTTATGCTTTGTGTGTATGGGTGCTACAATCCGGAAATGCTTGTATAGGTTGCGTAGTTGGGTAAAAGATGGTCACTGCTGGAGTCAAACAGGAAAGGTTAGGAAAGGTTGTTTTAGCCTATGAAGCCTGACACTTTGCCATGTTTTTCTGGTGGTGCTTTAACTTGGCTGATTTTTCATGGAAATTATGTCTCTAATAGAAGAGAAATACTGAGTTTGTTATATATATTGTGGTAGTGGACTCAGAATAGGTTTGTCTAAAATTAGCTGATGTTGTATATCTCGGTTTTGTTTTACTAACTAATGGTATTTTTGTTCATAATAGAACTGTGGCTGAGATTGTGTTTTTAAAATATGATTTTAAAGCATATTGTTCTTGGAACTTAACAGCCGTACCCAGGGGACTTGGAAATGAAATTGTGTTTTACTCTTTTTCTCAACTGTTAGTGAAGCCGATGGTGGTAAAGCACATGGAGTGGCTGCCAGCCACTGCAGGCTCCCCAGACTGTGCTTTGGTATCAATGTAAAGCTGCAGATTCGATTTGGATGTGCAGAGATACCAGTGAGCTGCAGTGTTTAGGCTAGACTTGTATTCGGTAAAGCAGTTGATATTCTGATCACATGTGAATGTTGTTACTTGAACATGCACTGGTAAACCAAAAGTAGAACTTCCTGAAAGGGGAATGATGTTGTGAAGCTTTTACCTGATATGGTCGTGAAAGAAAAACCTTAAATTTAGGATGAAATTTTTACGGTATGTTATCTACTAAATTATCGTTTAATCAAATGACTTGTAGGAATTTGATGTTTGTCGAACATGTTGTTAATTAGCTTTAAGTTTTGCAGATAGTTCTTTTAGGAAACAGCAAAGAACCTTTAAAGAGATTTATATTTTCCATTAAGTCCCATTACAAAGAGCTGTATAATCCTTTTAAGGCTGTGGAAGGAGGTTCATCTTCCTGATCACTTTCCATCCTTGTCCATCTAAAGAGACTGGGTTATTTTATATTTATGTATCTTTTGATATATGTATTTTTTTTTAACTATTATTAAAACAATATTTTCAACTTATTCTGAGTTTTTATCTGACTGCTGGTGAAGAACTTCATGGAAGCAAACCATTTTAGAGTTACAGATTTTCTTTTACTAAGTAAGGTGATAAATATCAGTGGAAATAACTATTTGGAATTTATTAAACTTATATATAAATTTATTTTTTATTTGTAAATTGATTTGTTATAAGAAAGAAATGGAAAATATATTGAATGAAAGTCGAGGAGAACCAGTTTATAATATAGTCATTAAATTTTGTTATTTTTAAAGCAGATATACCAGAGTCATCAGAATGGGAGAATCAGGATTCTGCACAAACAAATGGAATTGATTCTGTTTTATCAAAGGCTGAAATTGCATCTTGTAGTTATGAAGCCAGGTATGTGGAAATTGTGTGACATAATATTTAAGAATAGTTAATTTACTTAGTTTATATAATCTTTTGAAGTGAATTCAGACATGCTAGTCAGGCCTATCATATTTTAATGTTATAGACATTTTATGGAATGAAAATGTTTCTAGTATTCCTTCCGTTCCTGTTTTTTCACCTCACCAGTGCTAGATAACTTTAAATAAATACCTTAGTTTCCCAGTGAACCAGTACCTACAGTAGAAACCAAAAGAAATTGGACACTCATTTTTAAACCATTGTCTTTTGAGGCATGGAATTAGAGGATATGATGTTTTGAAGGGGGAGGGCTTTCAGCTCTTCTAGTGGTCCTCTGACAGCTCAGAGAAATCCCTTGTGATTTAAACCTCCCAGTACTGTGTCTTTTTTAAATTATGTTAAAACTCGGTTGTCTCTTAAATTATAAATAAATAATTCCATACTGGCCTACCTAATAATCTCATTTAAAATTGCAGTGTTGTCAGCTCGTCACCAACTTTGTGTGTGATCTTTATCTTACAGTAACCTTAAAATCTCATTGCAGTTGGCTGTTTCAGTGCAAGAAGAAACAGACAATACCATATATGTGTTCCTCATACTTAAAAAAATCAGTCGTTTAAAAATAATCTATTATAATTATTGTTAAAGTAGAGGAAGTAATGAATTGATTAATTAAAAAGAGCAGTCTTTATTTTTTTCCTTTCTTGATAACTGATGAACACAGACATTTTTACCTCTGTAATACAGCAAGTGTTCACACATTTTTGGCATTGATAATAATGATAAAAACCATATCAGTTACATTTTTCAGTCTTTTTTTTGAGAGAGATTAGGGTAGTGTCTTTGGCTTATCATTGATACTTTTTTAAAATTGTGGTATAATTGACATTTTCAGATGTACAACAATGATTTTCTATATGTAACATTTTTCAGTCTTGCTTAAAAGTTGGGGTTATTCAAGCAAGTCTAATCTGAACAAAAAATATTTCAACTCAGCATTATCTAACAAGAATAGTTTGTTTAAAATCTTGCCAATCGTTTTATAAATAGAATATTTAAGAAGAAAGCATCATATACAAACATGCATAATTATAAAATATTTTAAATTACTTGCCACTCATGACATGTCAGACTTTTATTCCCAGACTAATTTTGCCTTTCTCGTTGACAGAATTGTTTTAATTTTTTTCATTGTTAGTTGATAATGTGTGTAGCTGAGGAGTTGAAATTTTAATAAAAAAATTATCAAGTGTGAGTACATTTGGATTATTATATGTTCATTAGCACGGGTGGTTTAGAGCTGATTTCATGTTGTGCTCAGTACCCTGGTCTTTCCTCGCTAAGTTCCTGAGTGGTGACCTGTGCTATTAATAGCTGGACAGTTGTGTTTGGGATCTGGAGGGTGTGATGAAGCCCAGATACTCACAGTTTAGATTTTGATGGTTGATGAAATGAAAGCTCCACCCTTTCTGTTCTGCCTCTGCAGGATCTCTCTTCTCACTCAGTGCCCCAGGCTGGGTGCCGGATGAGTCTGCCAAGGTAGCCTCCAGGCGGAAGCTTCACTTGCTCCTGGTGGTTCTGGATTCTAGTGGCCAAGGCTACATCTAGACTCTAGGCTTCTAATGATAAAACCATATCAGTTACATTTTTCAGTCTTTTTTTTGAGAGAGATTAGGGTAGTGTCTTTGGCTTATCATTGATACTTTTTTAAAATTGTGGTATAATTGACATTTTCAGATGTACAACAATGATTTTCTATATGTAACATTTTTCAGTCTTGCTTAAAAGTTGGGGTTATTCAAGCAAGTCTAATCTGAACAAAAAATATTTCAACTCAGCATTATCTAACAAGAATAGTTTGTTTAAAATCTTGCCAATCGTTTTATAAATAGAATATTTAAGAAGAAAGCATCATATACAAACATGCATAATTATAAAATATTTTAAATTACTTGCCACTCATGACATGTCAGACTTTTATTCCCAGACTAATTTTGCCTTTCTCGTTGACAGAATTGTTTTAATTTTTTTCATTGTTAGTTGATAATGTGTGTAGCTGAGGAGTTGAAATTTTAATAAAAAAATTATCAAGTGTGAGTACATTTGGATTATTATATGTTCATTAGCACGGGTGGTTTAGAGCTGATTTCATGTTGTGCTCAGTACCCTGGTCTTTCCTCGCTAAGTTCCTGAGTGGTGACCTGTGCTATTAATAGCTGGACAGTTGTGTTTGGGATCTGGAGGGTGTGATGAAGCCCAGATACTCACAGTTTAGATTTTGATGGTTGATGAAATGAAAGCTCCACCCTTTCTGTTCTGCCTCTGCAGGATCTCTCTTCTCACTCAGTGCCCCAGGCTGGGTGCCGGATGAGTCTGCCAAGGTAGCCTCCAGGCGGAAGCTTCACTTGCTCCTGGTGGTTCTGGATTCTAGTGGCCAAGGCTACATCTAGACTCTAGGCTTCTGTTGGAGTTTGAGTGGTGCATTTGTATTGTGTCACAGATGGTGATTTTCAAGCTGAATGTGTAATAATATATGAGGGCTAAATAATATGTAGGAAGCCATTTAAGTGCTACTTAAGTGGCAAATATTTAAAGAGATGCAGAAAGTGATAAAAATGAATTCGAGTATAAATTGGAAAAACACTACCACAAAACCCACAACCGTGGGGGTGTTTGTCTTTTAATTGTAATTTTCCATTTTCTAGAAGGCCATTGCTAATGAAGGTCTCCAGAAAACATTTCTTGGAGCTATCTGATAATCATATTTTCTTTAAGTGAAAAGACTTTTTTAAAATAAGTATATTGACAGTTGCATCAGAGATGTTTCTGGGGTTGAGGTGGTGCCTGGACTGTAGGTTTGGTTGTCCCAGTTTTATGTGTTGGTGAGTTTTCAGTAGACAGATGAATAATGGGGTTGGCAAAGGATGAAACGGGAACATGAGATGGTAGAAGCCATAGAAAGGTAGGCTGTGTGTATGTAGGTCAGAATATATATTACTGTTAGTTCTAGCCATACTTACTGTAAAGAACAAGCTTTGTATGTGAGAAGGTAGATATGTGGATGAATAGGCCATTTCTGCCACACACAGGAAGCACTCACTGGTGGCCTCTTCTGCCTAGGCTTTTAATAGGAGGAGGAGCACGATGTCACCTGAGTGAGGAGTCACTTCAGACTGCTGTGTGATGGTCTTTACTCATTTATTTTATATGAAACAAATCTCATTTCTCAACCATTGATTCAGAGTCTTTTGCTTCCCTTGGTTTGGGGAAGCTTCAGGTTCTCCTTGCTCATGGACTTTCCAAACAGCCTCTCTCTCCAGGATGTGGATGTGGATGTGGATGTGTACAAGTCAATGCGTAGATGTGCTCTACTCTTCTAAGTAACATGCCCTTGTTGATTTTCGTATGTGAAAACTTGGAAAATGAAATGACTGTAAATGTAAGAATATATTTATAGGAACTGTGTAACATATTTCTTTAAAAATGAATAATTTCTTTTATAAGTTTAGCTTTTCCATGCTGACCTATATATCTAGCATCATTGAAATGTTATATGCTATTAATGTACTTCTCTGTAGACTTGTAGACTATTACATATCATGCCTTGCCTTAACTAGACGTGACCGCTGACCATAACCCTTCCTGGGTGGGTGAGGGCAGGGTTGTCCTCACGAGCATCCTGAAATTTCATGTTCACCATCTTTTATATACCACCTCACAAAATGCCTGATACATAAAATTTTGTTGAATGAAAGTTTTTACCATGTGTTTTGTCAGTCATTACTTTTTTCACCGTCTTTTCTCCTTCCTGTTAGATATTTCTCATCTACTAGGGGCTTCGTGGTCAGATAACTCATTACTGTCTTTGTATATGTAAGGAATGCATGTCATTTTGCTTTTTCTCTGAGTAGCTTGGAAGATTCTCCTTCTTGGCTCTCGTTGAGGGTCTGAGATGGAGAGGGTTCACAGGCCTCTGAGTAATTAAAGACTTTGTAAATATGTTTGTTAAAATACGGCACACCTCCATACAAAGTAAGCACTTAGGTAAATATTTATTGAATGTATGTATAGAATAACTATTCGATGTATTTCCATAGGCGTGTGTAATCTGGTGAAAACATTGCTTATTTGCTTGTGTTTTTAGTTTAATATTTTTTCTTGATCCATTGCAGAATGATAAAATGGAATTTTACTAATTATGCATAATTCCACAATTACACCTTTGTGCTGCATGCTCTAAATAGCAAGGATAACGTGGGTCATAGAGACACACAAAAGATTTTTTTAAATTTACCATTTTTAGTTGGGTCCCTTGAAGTTCTGGAACCCTGGCTCTAGCCCACAGTCATGTTCACTGTACACAATGCTGTTGACCTCTCTGCTACTGTAGAGCCACTTCTGGAGCATGGAGTTGGTCTCTTGGGAACCGGGCAGTAGTAGGGTGGGCACATTTTATCTCTCACCATAGCACAGTTTTGTGTAGTTCTTTCATTGTATGCTTTGTCTTCGGGGGATGAACCCTGGCCAAACCGTGCCGTGCGACAGGGAAAGAAACTGGTTTTTGACTGCACATTCCTGTTCTCTGGTGGTTGTGATATCACCAGCATATGGCAGCTGGCATCTCTGCAAAGCGATCAGGGGTCTGAGTCTTCAGAGAAATCTTCCAGTACAAGAGCCAAAGCTGAGATTTTAGTAACATTTTGGCAGACCTCCACATGTCATTAACCCTAATCAGATAGTTGTGTAATTCCCTTTGAGGAGGAAACAAACCTGTAAGTTTTCTTAATGCTTATTTTTACCCCTAATGAGAATGCAATTAAATGAAAATTGTATATTAATGGCATGGGGAGAGAATATCAACATACTTGATATTTTTTTTGCATTTAAAGTTTTTTAGTTTAACCTCCATTGTGTTGTATCTTTTCTCTAGACAAGTTGGTATTAAAAATGGAATGTTTTTTGGGTACGCTAAACAACTTTGTCCTAATCTTCAAGCTGTTCCATATGATTTTCATGCATATAAGGAAGTCGCACGCACGATGTATGAGACGTTGGCAAGGTACAGTATATGACACTGTCACTGCGTTTCTGTGTCCTCCTGCTGTTTCTGTCTGGTAGTAAACTGATCCAGTTTATTTAGGGTTTGCAGAGTCACTTTTGCAAGACTTCTCTCTTTCAGGAACCGCCCCCTCAGTATCCAGTGTGACGGTCCCCTCTCCTATTTTTGAGCAGCTCCATTCATCAATAGCTCTGTCTTTTTGCTGCTAAAATTGGTCAGAAATGAAAGATTAATTTTTAAAACATTTATATTGTGGGTATATTTAACATCAATTCAAAACTCAAAAATTTTTTAAAGTGCCTGTC
>NW_006439190.1:1388910-1415972 GCF_000325575.1 Pteropus alecto
AGCACATTTTCCCTACCAAGGGCTGTGTGAGGTCTGTATTCCTGCATAGAGTGAAAGCATCCACAGACACATATCAGTGAGTGTGCCTGGCTGTGTCCCATTACGTCGTTAACCAAATCAGGCTTGTCGACCTCTGGGCTGTATCGATGTTCTAAGAGAATCTTCTTGCCTTTAGCTTTACCTCTTCCTCGACTTTCTTATTAGATTAAGTGCATTCTTTCCAATACCTGTTTATTGAGTATTAATACAGGGGACTGTTGATGCTGCTAGTCCTGCAGAGAAAAATAAGATCCAATCTCTGCCTTCATGGGGCTTAGTTTTAGCAGGAGAGAAACTAGAAAGGGACACGTGCAGTTACTGGCATCAGTATGTGGGACTGGGTGCTAGATGATGAGCCACCTGTAATCACAGCTGTCCTCGAGACCCAGATATGGGGGCATTGGTACCAAGTGAAAAATGCACTTTTTTAAATCTGTTCCAAAGCTGAAGACAGTAGCAGCATCCAAATGAGAGTGGGGAGTGGGTGACTGAGCTGGGCAGTGGCCCTCCTGTGTTCCGGATTCCATAGCAGACAACCAGCCTGAAGCTGAGGGTAGGAAGATTTGTGGGAGAGCCACACATGCGCTGGTCCTGGTAGATTCTAGTCTGGCGAGATGATCCCAGCGGCATGCAGCTCTTATGCGGGGGAGGAGCATTCACTGTGTTGTGTCCCTACCCCCGGGAGACTGCTGCCTCAGCTGTGTGGTCCATGCCCTAGGGTAGCTTCCACTTGGAAGCAGAAGTCCTCCTCAGGTAAACCCTTCTGCTCTCACAGATGTCTCCCTCTAAGCACCAACAAAGCACTCCTCTCTTGGATAAATACAGATATTAATTAGTCTGATTTGTTACCTGCAGTAGATGTGAGTGGAAGACGAAGACTGTCCCTCCTAGTATTGTTATCAAGTGGATTACCAAAGATCCATTTTGATCCTGAGGCCTCTCTGGTGGCCTCCCATTTGTGGTCCACGTATGTGATTAGCATTGGGGCCACATGGCAGCACTCCTGTTCTCCAGCTAATTAAAATGAGTCCTTTGCATGGGTCAGTCATGACCAAAAAACAAAAACCAAAGCCCAGACTGTTTCCAGATGCATGGAATGTAAATGGTGTCCTTTAACGGAGGCATTTGGGGCGATTGGCCAACATATTCTGTATCTCTAGGCCTACTACAGTGAATGCTACTTAATTGTTAGTTACTTATTTAACTGATTTATGTGGTTTTTCTGTTCCTTAAAGATTGTGGTAAACCATGTTTGAAAATTTTTTAGATTTAATGTTATGACAGTTCTAACTCACCCACCAGTTTTCAACTATTCAGAGGTTTACAAAGACATTCTCAGTATAGAGGAATTAGAATGATTTTTGCTGTGTTTTTTGGTAGATAATATGGAAAAAAATGTTAATTAGTTAACTTTGCAGTTAAAAGTCAGGTGACTAAATAATGGCACTTGGGACGGTTTAATGAAAATGCTATTTTTTAGCTAAAGTCTTGTGAGGAAATCTTCAAGAAAGACACCATGGGAAGACTATTTCGCAATGTTTGTGTGTCTGTGTGGATAGCACCCAGTGGCTTTGCTTCACTGCCTTTGCTTTGTGTTGATAGCTACACACATAACATTGAAGCAGTCAGTTGTGACGAAGCCCTGGTAGACATCACTGAAATCCTTGCCGAGACCAGACTGACTCCTGATGAGTTTGCAAATGCTGTTCGCATGGAAATCAAAGACCAGACTAAATGTGCTGCCTCTGTTGGAATTGGTCAGTACCAGCTCAGCTCATACCATCCACTTTACTTACAGCTTTGCTTTGGGATCACAGACTATCACGTAGCTTTTAAGAGTGATTTTTAGATTTTGTTTTTATTGCCTTACTGCATAAGGCCTCTTGAAAAGCAGTTCATAGCATTGCTCATAGTTGTGCAATACATGAGATAAAAGTGTTAGAAATGCCAGTAAATGGTTGATAATATTTTTGGAATAAACAAGGTGGAATATTTCTTAACTTATTCTTCAAAAATGGGGAGAATTGAATTCAATATTTGTAAGCAGTATTTTCAGAAATGCACAGAAGTCGTGTTTTAAAACATTGGGGCTGGGGGTATGGAGTGTTATTAAGTCTGTTGTAATTCAGTTACTTTCTGAACTTCCTCTTTCTGGAATGCCCAGTGGCCCTGCCTTCCTTCGCAGCTCTGGAAGTCGCTTCAGTGACAGGTGCCCTCAATGATAGTGCTGTCCCTCCCACCAATTATCCTTTTTAAGCCTTACACTCTGTTTCCTCTGTTACTCCTGCCTGTTTATCCTTCCTTTGTTGACCCCTCAGCTGTGCTCTCTGGAGCCCTCCCTCACACCTCAACTTCCCTGAAACACCTCTTCCTCTGAGACTTCTGAGCACCTCTTGCCAAGGTCCCTCTTTCATTGCTGTTCTCTGAAGCAGGTCCAGTTTGTCCCTGCCATGCTCTGTATGCCACAGGCTTAGAAAGGAAAGAGAACTTTTCGTTT
Source organism: Pteropus alecto (assembly GCF_000325575.1). Classification (NCBI taxonomy): domain Eukaryota; kingdom Metazoa; phylum Chordata; class Mammalia; order Chiroptera; family Pteropodidae; genus Pteropus; species Pteropus alecto. The sequence continues at coordinate 1,391,447 of NW_006439190.1, forward strand.
AGCTTCCCATTGTCACTTCTAACCATTACTCCTCCATTCTCTTTCAAAAACCCTTCTTCTGAAGTTCCCTGTCTCATTGGTACCCTTGGGATCTTAGTTTATGGAGATAACTGAGCGATGACACAGAGGCCAGTGCTATTGGAGGAAGATGTTTATGACTTAACACTCCCAAGAAGATGAGGGGACATGCCACACCTCTTGCGGGCCACATGGGGAAGCGGCAGGTTTTGGTTGGGAGGCAGAAGCAGGAGTGAGGGGCAGGCTGAGAGCAGAGTAAGCAGTTTAGGATTGACCACTTTAGGTAATTCTGGTGTCTTCGGGCTGTCAGGCTGACCTCTAGTTGCCTGGTACCTGGCCCTGGGATGATTTGGGGCAGAATGAACATTGGCTTTTTATGTGAGCTTGATAAGGAGAGAGTTGGGGGTGGCTGGCTTGCATGTAAGAGGCACACTTCCAAGTAAAGTTGTTCACTCTCTAGAAATTAGCTTTCCCTGGGAGGGGGGCCTCTCCCTGGCCAGCAAGATTTCAGGATGTCGAAATATCATGAGGTACAGAAAATAGAAACGTGGTTAATGCACTCATAGTATCCCTCCAGTTACCAGCCAGCCCACTTGCTTACTCCCTCATGTAAGACCTGCAGTTCCTTTTCATCTCCCATTTGGGACTTACCTTCTGTATTCCAGTATTGGGCATGGGCTGAGGTTTTTTGTTTTTCATTGTACTTATTTTTAATTTCAAGTATGACAATATGAATACATTCTTTTAAGTTCAATAATTAAAACAAAAACCCCACATGATATCTGCACTCCTCAGCCCCCTTTTCTCTTTCAGAACTCACCACTTTTATTATGTTGTGGCTGTCTAGAAGTTTTTCTCTTCGTAGATACCTATATATTTACTGTAGGTAAACACATACTTCTTACGTAAGTCTTCCATAAAACCAAGACATGTCCTTTATGTAAGTCTTCCATATTTTCTGGAGATGTTGTTATTTACCCAGAAGTTCACTTGATATCCTAGCTTCTCTGATCCAGATGTCTTTCCAGTTCTCGGTTCCTTTTCCTCCACTCTACTGTAGCTTCGTGTCCACACCCACACCTTGGACCTCACTATTTTTGTTTCTAAGCTTCTCAGACCCTCAGTTTCTACTACAGGTGTTCTATTCATAGGTGAGAATTCTGGCCCTTTGGGTTTTCTTTTTTTCCCAGTCTGATAGCATTCCTTCGGCTTTATGTCCCTTCAGAGCCTGGATCCACTGGTTGGTAAAACAAACTAATTTCCAATCATTGCCCTCACTGCCTATAAATCACAGTCGTTAGGCCTGCCTCCTCCATTCCTTTACCCTGGGCAAGAGACGTTGAAATGGCACTTATTTTGGAACCAAGATTAACCTCTGTCCATTTACTGTGCTCGTTATAATCTGTGACACTTAACAAAATTCTGCCACGTTCGTACTGTGTTTGAAGTGATCAAAATTGCAAATTAATTATGTTTATTATTTTTCGAAATTTGGTCACTAACCTGTCTGTAGATATCTTTGTTAAGAAATTTTTAAAAATAATTGTGAATATTTCTTGAACAGCTTTTTATTTTTTTACTTTTTAGGTTCTAATATTCTCCTGGCTAGAATGGCAACTAGAAAAGCAAAACCAGATGGCCAGTACCACCTAAAACCAGAAGAAGTTGATGATTTTATCAGAGGTCAGCTAGTTACTAATCTACCAGGTAAATACAAAATTTCTTTAACATTTATTTATTGGAAACATTTATTAGTGCTAAAAGTTCTGTAATGTGCCTCTCTTTTCCAAAACATGAATTAAAATTTTTGTTTATTTTTTGAGTGCCATGAAAAAATTTGGAATTTCAGTGACTATCTTCTCAATTCAATTATCAGCACCTTAATGTTACATTTTAGTTTTACTTATCATGTATTTTACTTTAAAGTATTTCTCAAGTATCAAGATTAAGGGATTCTAAGAAATCATTTTTAAGGGAATATGATGAAATTTACTTTGGTTCTTTAAATAAATCATAATTGAAATAGCGTACTTTTAGGCCAATGATAAAATTTTGAGAATCAAGTCCTCTATAAAATTATCTTGCTGGACTAACGATAGTTTTCTGAGTTTAGTAAACCAGTCGTTGTAATTAAAAGTAGAGAATGTATGAATCATATTTGGAAGAATAAAACCCTAACAAGGAAGTATTGTGTTCTGCTAACTCAAAAGTTGAAGTAAAACTTCCATGATATCTTTCTTGCCTAAGGGGCAGGATGTTTGGTTATTTTGCATTTTCATGTAGTTACTGTGTGGCTGACTAACCTAACATGTAAAAATCTTTCCATGGGAATATCAAATATAACTAATTATAACTGAAAAATAGTTGCCTTTTAAAAGGGCCTTGAAGAGATGTAATTTTTTGTGTAGGACAATTCATTTCACAATTATTAAATTTTTAGACTCGCTTTCTATGGTAGATGCCTCTTTCTAAGCCATATAGCAATCCCGAAACTGTTTCAGATGACCCTCTCCTGTTTGTTGTAAAGCAGCTTGTCTTAGCTTCATAAAGCTCCTGTGTATTTGTGGTGGGGAAAGTTCAAGGCAGTACATTTTTGACAAAAGGTTTTTTGAATGAATTTGTTTGTTTAAAGTCGATTTAGTGCTATTTTTAGATGTATATTCTTAAGCCTAATAAAAGTGTGTCTAAACTAAGAAATTTGTATTATAGGCCGTAAAATAATAAATTGCCCAAATGCCATTTTACAGTGGATTAGTCTTAAAGCTTCCTGACCCCCTAATAAATAACTCGAAAAATGTATTAGTGTCAGAAATATGGAAATGACATTTTGGTGGCCTATTTGAGGTTAAATTTGAATAATTAACCTTATAAAAACAAGCTAGCAACTTACAGCACCTCCTTGACTAACATTTCATTCAATGTCAGTCTATTACAACGGTGATGAGAAAAATAATGGATTCCTAACCAGAGCCTCTATCTGTGAGGAGCTGTCATGTCCTTCCAGGTCTGCATGAGTTTTCTGTGGGGACTCCAGGTTCCTTCCACATCCCAGAACTGTCTGTGCACATGAGGGGACTTGGTGTGTCTACATTGTCCCTATCTGAATGAGTAGGATGTGTGTGGGTTGTCCTGCGATGGAGGGTGTTCCATCTAGGGTGGGTCCCCGTGGTGCCCTGAGCTGCCAGGACGGGCTCTGGCCACTTGTGACCCTGAGCTGGAGAATTGGGGGTTTGGAAAACAATGATCTTACTCGTTTTTATTCATCTCCCTTGAATGTATGCAGAACTCACATTTATTTCAGTGTTTAATATTAAAAGTGTTTTGGGTCTGTGTTTAGAAATTTGCTGATTGGAAAAATGTGATGGGAACCAAACTCTCATTTCTGTCAATTAGCCTAGGGTAAAGCTAGTTAGTTACACATCATTTTGCTTAAAGTCAAAGTTTCCAACCTATCAATGACATTGAGGACTCACTGTACCTTTTAGACAACACGATTTAAACAGTTTAATAACACATCATATTGCAGTTTTATATAGAAACGAACCAGTATATTTAAAGCTGCATTTGAAATTTGAATTCAGGTGTATTATACTAGCTATCTCTTTTAGTTTGCTCAGGCTACCATGACAAAATACCGCAGACTAGCTGGCTTAAACAGCAGAAATTTTTCTCAAGATTCTAGAGGCTGGAGTCCAAGACTGAGTTGTCTGTGTTCTAATCTCTTCCTGTAGAGACACCCGTCATAGTGGATTAGGGCCCTCTCATGACCTCATTTTACCTTCCAAGGCCCTGTTTCGATTGTATAGTTCACATTCTAAGATACTGGGTATTAGGGTTTTAACTTAAGAATTTCGAGGAAACAGCTGTTTAGTCCATAAAACCATCTCCAGATGAATCATTTTTGTAGGATTTTTTGTTGTTGTTGTTGTTGTTGTTTTACACAGAAATGAAGAATTTTTAGTTCCTTGACCTTTCACCTTTATTTGTTTCCTGGTTGGAGGGACTTTATTTCTTGAAGGGCAAGTGTGAGGTTACGTGTCCTGGGTGAGTTCTGAGGCACAGCTTTGAATTCCCTAAAGGATGTCTGAAAGATAGGAGGCAGCAAGGTTGGCTTCCTCTGGCAAGCCACCTTCTCATGTGGCCTCACCTTCAAAACCAGGTTGTAGTCACTGAAAATTGTATGATTTTCATATATTTAAACTTAACTTTTATAAAATCCGCCAATTCTTAATGAATTTGAACATTGCAGATATGTTATCCCTGTCCTGAAGATGGCATTGTAATCCACCTTTTCCCAAAATGTGCTCTAAGAGCACAAGCTGTTCCTTTAAAAATGGGTTTCCTGTAAGTGTGGGAGCCCTTCGTGGTATTTCCGTGTTCGCAATTAGCAATCTCCCAAAGACATTTGAAGATGAATATGTAATATCTGTTAATATCCTATAGATGGTGCTTTGAGGAAATTTGGCTCTCTAACCAATAAACCAGGAGAAATGGGCTTACCATACCTTGCTGCTCGTCCCCCACAAGCACTCTCTGGCTGCTGAGCCCTTGAGTGTCTATCGAGCACGGAGTGTGCTGAGCACAGCACTGCGCAGTCACCGTAGCTACGAGAAAGAAAAACAGCCTAGTAAGTCTGTTGAAGGAGACTCCACATAGTAACAGTTATATGTCAGGCTAACAGATAGGTCACCTAACGAGATCTTTTTATCTAATGACCGGCAGGATTGTCCCCAACAGTTGTTTAAATGCGATAGTTGTTTCTGTGTGTACCCGTAGTGTAAGGCCTTCTGTGCCTTGTTTAGCCCATGCTGGGTTTGTGCGCCCAGGCTATGTGTCTGTCTCTTCATTCTCAGAGAAACACCATGGATGTGTAGGTGGACCTAAAGATCTACACTGTCCTAGGACAGCAGCCACTGCCAGGTGACACTAGTGAGATTAACTGAAGTTAAAATTGTAGCCCAGTTCCTCAGGTGCACTGGCCACATGTCAGCACTCTGTCTCCATGAGTGGCAAGTGCCACATTGAACAGCACAGAATATCTTCATCATCACAGAAAGTTCTGTGGGACAGTGCTCATTTAGATAGTGAAAACTTTCTTAACACTTTACTCTTCCTTCTGCGTCTCTGCTGGACTATCAAGTTCTGGATGCTACGGAGGAGATATCAGTCACTTCTGGTCTAGAATAGCAGTTCTCGATCAAGGACAGATGCCAAGTCCTTGTCCCAGTGGCTTGACCAGGAGATTCCATGTCTTTATTTTTCCTCTCTCCAGCTCGGACACTTGCTTCTGAGCTGCCATATTTCTTGGCTTTCCCCTTTTGAAGTGACCACATTCAGTGTGAGCCTCGAGCCCTGTGACTTTTCTGCTTAGTGGTGCCCCCTTCCAGTACGACAGTTATAGTTAAACTAGCCACCCTCTTGAGGGTTCATTGCTGACTCCAAGCTTGACTTCTCCACCCCAGTCAAGGTCACAGGCTCAGAGGCTGACCACCTGCAGGCTTCCCTCCTGAGACACTCAACTCTGGGCCTACCCACTGCACTAGACAACCTTTTCTTCTTTCCTAGAGGGACAGTGCAGTTAGATCAGGTTGATTGTGGCTAATTTGATGATGGTCAATGTAATAGCCTTTCTTTTGTGCCTATTAGTGAATAGTTCTGTCCATTGTACTTAAGAATACTCTCAAAAATTATAAGTTGCCCCACCCCAGCGCGCGCGTGCGTGCGCGCGCGCGCACACACACACACACACACACTCTCTCTCTCCCTCTCCCTCTCCTCCTATCTCTCCCTCTCTTTCTTCCTCTCTCTCTTCCTCTATCTCCCTCTCTTCCTGTCTTTCTCTCCCCGCCCCCACCTCTCTCTCCCTCCCTTCTGTTGAGATCCAATCTTCAGATAGAAAGCGGAGCAGTCTAGTTAAGAAAAGTACATAAGGAAAACGAGAGGCTCAGCAGAAGACACAGGAAAGAAGAAAAGAGAGGGAGGCATCGTGGGCCTTCACGGAGTAATCACCCCCCTCCCCCTCCCCCCTCCCTCTCTCTCCCTCTCTCCCTCTCCAGGGTTGTTACTGCCTCTTGCAGACTTTGCAAATAAGAACAGGTCAGCTCTCCGGTCTGTCAGGAAAGGTCATTATCACATGAGTCAGGTGGCAAGATAGAGACAGAGAGCCTTGCCTGAGAATGGCCGTGTTAAGTATCATTCTTTCTTTTCTCTCTGACTTTGGCCAACCCAGTGTGGGATTTGTCCTTTCCTTTGAGTGTCCCTTCCCCACTTTGAAAAAACCTCAGACAGGTTCCACTTAGGGTCTCACCTTTTTTGCGATGCTGCTTGTCTGAGGGGTTGTGTTGCTGCTGAGTTGGGCACTGCATTTACTTGTTCTCTGCTCTGACTTGAACTTTAAAACAAATGGGAGGCAGTGCCCTCGAAACCTCTTATCTGACTTCTCTTGGTTTAAGCTTGTCTCACCTATGTGCAAGACTGTAGGTCTTTTGTGGAGGGGACAGCCTCCTAACCTCCTGCCATGCATCACTGCTGCGGGTCTCCTGGGAGAGCTGGACTCAGCTGCTTGTTCTTGCCACTGAAGACACTCAGCGGGCAGGAGACGCTCAGTGAATAACAGCAACATGACAGGCAGGTGTCAGACTTCAGTCTGAGGTGTCTGATAGGACCCTGCAGGAGGCCAGGACTGTCTTCTCCTTACTGATGTGAAAGATTGACTTGATGGTGTAGAGACTGTTCCAATAAGTTTGGTTTCCTTAGGCTACTCTCTTAAACACCTTCCCTGGATGTGGACACCTTTGTTAAGCTTTCGGGCAGACTGAGAGTGACCAAACCCATGAGCACCCTTTGGGTGAGGCCCAGCCTTGGGTCTTGAGGAGTGTGACATTGGGGCTGCTGCCTGCTGGCCCAGCTGTAGGCAGGGTCCCACCTTTAAAGGTAGATCACATTTTTTGATAAAAGAACTCTGTATTTCCCCACTACCACTCTGCTTGCTTAATGAACCTTCATCCCCAGGTCACTGGTAATACTTTGTCCAGTATGATGACAATTGATAGTTTCGGTTTTGGGCCTGTGTCATAAGTTCTTATTCTAGTTCCCTTTTAAAGAAAACGTGGTCGAAACGCTACTGTAAAGTTTGGCTGTCAGTGTCATCACAGTGGAGCCCTAACATCTGTGAGCCTCCAAGCATGTCTGTAAGCCATACTGTAGACTCGTTTTAACAGGCCTGTAACTTAGTTGATTTTGTAAGATAGAAACCTTGATAGAAGTAAAACTTGCATTCTTTTGAGAACTTATTTACTCATACATATTTAAGAAATCCCGGTTCACCTCTAGTGAGATAATGATTATAGAAATAACTTTGTTAGCATAATATATGCTAAAAATTTCTTTTAATCTATGAGATGCTTCAGTTATGTCACTTAAAAATTTCAAGGGACATTATTTTAAATTGTTATATGTATGAATGATAGTTATTTCTTTCATATTGATAAATTGTTTTTAATAGTTTTTGTGCAGAATTAAAGAACTATATATATGTATATACATATCTATATCCTCTTTTCTAGGAGTTGGACATTCGATGGAATCCAAATTGGCATCTTTGGGAATTAAAACTTGTGGAGATCTGCAGTATATGACCATGGCAAAACTCCAAAAAGAATTTGGTCCCAAAACAGGTCAGATGCTTTATAGATTCTGCCGTGGTTTGGATGATAGACCAGTTCGAACTGAAAAGGAAAGAAAATCTGTTTCAGCCGAGATCAACTACGGAATAAGGTTTACCCAGGTACTAACCGAATGGGTGTCACCTCGTATTGTCCTTTATGTCCTCACATAGTGCTGTGTCGTCAGCTAGACCACAGACTCCTGATGCTTGAAATGAAGTCCTAAAACTCTTGCTACTCCCAGAGCTTGTAGAATCTTTGTATTTAACAGATGCTTAGCAGGATAGTAAATAATGTGCATACTTAATATTGAAAGTTAAAATACTTGAAGAGTTATTAGGTGTATAGGCAAATAAATGAGAGTTTTTTATGCCTTTTTGTAGCCAAAAGAAGCAGAATCTTTTCTTCTGAGTCTTTCAGAAGAAATTCAAAGACGACTTGAAGCTGCTGGCGTGAAGGGTAAGCGCTTGACTCTCAAAGTCATGGTGCGAAAGCCAGGAGCCCCTGTAGAGACTGCAAAGTTCGGAGGCCATGGCATTTGTGATCACATCGCCAGGTAAGCTTATCTTGAGGGGTGCTGGAGCTTCATGTTTCATGGCAGGTTATTATAGTGACTAGGAAACTGAGGCCATGGTGGGAGGCTAGAGGTGAAGAGGTGTGAGCTCTGGTGTTGACAGTGGAGCAGGCCTCAGCCCAAGGCCAGCGGAGCGATGTGCACACACTCGGGTTCAGCCAGTCATGGGGCCTGCGGCAGCAAGTCAGCCTGACAATGTCCCCCTGACCTTCCCAGCCCACCCAGGGGGTCTTCCGGCTGCTGACTTCAGTGCATGAACAGAAGGAAAGGGAAAAGCCTAACACCTGCCTTGAGGGGGACAGTTGTAGCCTCGGGGGAAGGGGCCCATGGGGGAAATCTCAATCTAGTGATTCAGTAAATGGTTTAGTGCAACATTTGCTTCATTTAGGGAGGTCTGGTTTCTGTTTGTGAAAAGATCAATCATTTTAGTTTCTGAAAACTAGTAGAAAACATTTAAACACTGTTTTTTATGTGAGGGCCACTGATATAAAACTTCAGTTTAGATTAATGACCAATATGAAAATACTTTGTTTGCATGAAATTTTCTACCACAGTGTGCTATGTATTTTATCTGTCAGTCAACCAAAGCTTTGATACTTTTGACCCTTAAAGCCACATATGAGAAATTCTGAAATATACTTTAAGGGTAAGCTCATGTCAACCATATTATTACATTTATGTATTTATAGCAATGTCACTGAGTGTGATGAGATGACACTCTCAAACAGAAAACTTCCAGCTTTATCATTTGTTCACCATGAAAACGGATTATAAATTATACATTAAACAATGTAATTTATGAAATATTTTATGCAGTTGGTAATCTTGAACTGTTGTATTTACCTATTTCAGTGAACATTTTGATGGACTCATTTCAAATGGTAGTTAAATAGAGCATTGGTGGTCATTTCTGTAATAAGTTGGTTTTTAGTACCTTGCTCTGGATGTAATTTTTTAAAATATGGTTTCTATGGGAAAATCAAGTCCAATTTATAATACCTTTTCTGGGAATGTACCCTGCAGCTTTATTTTTTCAAGATACAGGGAAAGGATCATCCAAAAATAATTTTCCTTTTGAGGGAGAGCTGGTAGTAATTAGTTTCCTCTCGCCATATATGCAATTTTAAATATCTTACATTTACTTAGTGTTGTGTGTTGCAGTGCATTCAGCAGTACCGAGGGGCTCCCTCTGTCTAATCTTGTTAAGAAAATCAGCCTCCATTGTCATTCTCTTTGGAAAATCCAGGTTCTCCCAAAATCTAATTACAACATTTAAAAAATTGGGATTAATTACACTTTATTTCCCACAACCTGGGATAATACTCATTCAGCTCTTTTGTAAGCAGGTATCTGTTTGCCATTGCTGGTATTTGTTCCTTTTTTTTGTCCTAAACATTAAAAAAAGTCTTATGAAATTTTTAAAAAATACACAGAAGTAGGAAGAACAGTATAATGACTCCCATGTACCCATCACCTGATTTCAGCCATTGCTGTTAGCTCCCCTGCACCACCCTTCCTCCCTGACCCCGTCACCATGACGCAAACCTCAGATGCCATGTCATTTCTTCCCTTGTCTCATGTTTATCTCTACAACATAAAGACTTTGTTTAATAAACACAGTAATAAACAGTACATTTTGCTTTTCCCTTAAAACACTAACTTTGAATGAAATGTGATAATGCAAAAAGAGCACAAGATTAATTGAAACATGTCATTTCATCAGTGTCACCAAGATCTAGATCATCTGCGAACCTTTAACTTAAACCTCACCCTGTGCTGGTATTAACTGAGTAAGAAATGTTTCAGGTGGGCAATTATGCAATATTATAATACCGACCCTGTATTTTCTCTATTAAGGGGTTGACAAACTACTTCCTGTGAGCCAGATCCATCCTATGGCGTATTTTCATAGGACTGTTGTGAGGGAAGATTGATTTTTATATAAGAAGTTGTAGAAATGAAGAGTGTGAAAGAGACCACTAGACACAAGCTATTCAGTGTCTGGTCCTTTAGAGAGAATAAGAATGGGCCCTGCTGAAGTCTGACATAATGCTCTGCTGAGGAGAGGTGCCCCACATTCTGTGATTCTGTGATCTCTCCTAATTGGCCTTAGTCAAAACCCCATGGTCATAGTCATGTGACTTAGAGTCCGATACATTATAACATTGAATTAGAAATGACAGATTTTAAGTTCCTTGTCAAAGCCACATGTAGATTGAGGCTTGATTATCGCTTAGGAAAATTTTTCTTCTAACAGTTTTACTTTTAAGAAGAGAATTTCCCCGCCTTGGAGTTCTTTTGTGTACATGCGTTTTAATTTTAATTACATATATATACATACATGTTTTATCAAAGTCATATGCAGTTGAAAAGGTGTCACATACAGTGTTTTCAGTCCTGTGCATACCTCCCTGGCTCTGAGTGCCATTCTTGTCAGCTTTTTAGTGGTTTCCTTCAATATTTACATCTGTATTTCTGGATACTTAAATTGCAGTTTCTAGCTTATTTCACTTTTGTGGGACGTTTTCTGACTCCTTCCTCTCTCCCAAGCCCACTGCTGTTTCCCTGTGTGCACATTTTCTCCGTCCCCCACCAGGCCATTAGTTTTTAGCTCAGGCCCTGTCTGGTGTTGGTATGACAGCCATGTGTGCACTGTGTGGGGCGACCCACACTGTCCCCTGTGGCCCAGCTCTATTCCTGTGGGACTGGTTTTTCCTGGATTTACTGACTGTCTTGTTTTGCTTGTTTGCTTTTTTGTGACTTTGACAGAGTTTGCTCCCCGCGCCCGCCCCCTCACCCCGGCCCGGTACATTTCAGCCCATCACAGCCCATTGGTTTGACCTTTTTTCTTGAAGACCTTACTCTGTCAGGCCGGCTGCCACTCCGCTGCTCTGGTCTGGGTGGGTGTAGGGCCCCCGGGTAACACTGGCCTGTCACCTTGCTCGTTGTCCCTGAGGAGGAGTACAGGGTGGTGTTTTTCAAGCCTGCATTTCTACTCTCATGCACGACAGCTGTGCTGACTCAGAGGTTATGAATGTGACTTAGAGCTAGAAGTCATTTCCTCAGACACCCAGTGGCTCCGTGGCCATGTCTCTCGAGATCACATCAAGAAGGTCGTGCCCTCTGCCTGCCTGCCTGTTGGTGTCGGGTCTCTGCATTCTCTCCTAACCTCAGGACCTTATCTTACCTCAGGGGTTCTGGAGTTTGAGCGTTTTGGTCTTCGTGTTTGTGCTGGGTACTCTGTCAGTATTAAATTTTTTGTTTCTAGCAACATTTTAAATTTGAGTGTTTTGTTTTATTCTTGGACGTTTAAGTGTCTCATTTCACAGACGCGGTTCTCGCTCTTATCTCTTAAATATTCTTCTAGTCCCGGAGTCAAGCTTTCCCTCCGAGTGCCTCCTTTCCTGTTTGGTTGCTGTCTTTTATATTAGAGGTCCTCTTCATGTAGTTATCTGTCTGATGGTTCTGGGCTGTCCCTTCCCATGTGAACAGCCAAGATGTTGTGGAATCTCCAGGTTCTCAGTGGGACGTGTGGACTACTGGGCACCACCGTGGGCAGCAGTCGGAGGGCTCGCTACAGCTTGGTCACCACGGCCCAATGGTGGGACCTGCTGTCTTTTCTGTTAGGCTTGCCTACAGGGTGGGTGACAAGGTGCATTCTGGTGATTTGCTGGGAAAGAGGTCCTGGCGGGGAAGTGTCTCTTGACGGAGGTGCCTCACCTTCCCTTAGCCGTGCATGTACCCCGTGGCATCTCTTCACTGGGCTGTGGCAAGTCTTCACCGGGGTGGGGGAACATCTGAGACTGTTGCCCCTTCACAAATTCAGCCCGTCCTCTCTTGTCCCCCCAGAGACACCTGGCACCCCTAGTGACTGAGCTCCCTGAGGCTTTGTGGCATCAAGTGGCTTGTCTCAAGCGGGCGCCTTGCTGTTGGCTTCTGGTAGACATTTGGCAGCCTGCTACTTTCTGAGCTGCTTTCATTGTTTTAAATTCCTCTCCTCCTGTCTCTTCTCCCATTTCTATTTTAAGAGTTTCACCTTTTAAAAATCATTTCAAGTCAGTTTATTGATGTTTTGGAAAGAAATGAAGATAAACACGTTTAAGCCACTGTGGTCTACCAAAATCTTTTAAGTTATTCTGTATTTCACCTATGTGAAATAAATTGAAGGTAATTATTTGGTAACAAATCAGTGGAAATATTTTGCAAATGGTTTTCTTTAAAAAACAGGCACTTTAGTACGTAGTGTCTTCGTGGTCCTGAAAAGATAAATACAGTCAATGCCGTTGTGGCACCTAGCAGTGCTGGGGATGCTCAGCCCTCCTCCTGGGTCCCTAAGGATCTAAGAACTGTGTGTTCCAGTCTCCGTGGGTAGGCAAGGCACTGACTTCTCCTTCGTCAGAGCTGCCCACACATCTCTTTATCTACTTACAGAACCTCTGAGAAAAGGTAGAATTGTAATGAGCATATTCACATGTTAAAATTTTTGAAGGCTTTGCCTCCAACATAGTGAAAGTGGAGTCAAGAATCAAAATGCAGGGGCTTCATCTCTCTTTTCTGAATATCAGCCGCACCTCAACCAACATTGATAATCTTGGACCTAAAATATTGTACTTTAGCATTCATGCTTTAGTTGCAACACAATATGCTTATATTTGTATATGCATTAACTAAAATATATATATTTTTAAAAAGTTCCAATTTATTTTTAGTTGACCAGGTTTCCATTAATTTTTATCTTAAAATCTCCATGTTCTATATGATTTTTCTTTTCCCCTTGCTGCCAACATAATTAATTAATTAGGTATTACTGGCTTCCTTGAAGGAAGACTATATCTCATTCATTTTTAAGGATTATATTTAGAACTTACTTAAATTTTTTATAGCTTTGCAATTTTTCTCTGACTCTTTAAACAGTTCAGTACTACTTAGATACTGGTGAATACATATGGAATGTAGCTTTTGTTCCTTTTAAAAAGTTAATTCTACCACTTACAGGACCGTAACTCTTGACCAGGCAACAGATAGTGCAAAAATAATTGGAAAGGCTACACTAAACATGTTTCATACAATGAAACTAAATATATCGGATATGAGAGGGGTAAGTATATAACATTTTAAAATCCTTTCTGTAATACTGTTTTTCATTTGAGGTTTGATCTGAGAATGATTGTGGTCGGGTGTAGGGGTTTATTTGCAGGTTTCAGGTCCTTTGATAGAATACAAGCAGAATAGAAACTGAAAAACTCGTGACTTTCTCATCTGACCTGATCTCCTTATTTTTCAGAGAAGAGTCAGATTTGTTCTGAAAGCTCTTTGCTGTCTGCCTAGATTAATAATTTTGTATCTTGAGTTTTTACAACACCTTTTTAAAAATTAAGGACTGACTTTATATGCATTATCTTGCTTCCTATTCACGTTCGTTTAGAAGTAGATGGAACTGGGAGAGACAGGGCAGCTGCAGGTTCTTGTCCCTCTATAAGGTCTTTTTTAATCAGAAGTTTATTCTGGTGTCTGACAAAAGGCGGCCTGGCTGGGTGAGAGAGCTTACCACAGGCATGGGAAGATGCCTTTGGAACAGATAGATGGGAGGGCTTTGAACACGTGAAAACCTTAATTTTCTTGAAACTTTGGTCATTTGAATTGTGTGCACACACACCTGAGTAAGGGGTAGTTACTTGGCTTGGTGTGGGTTTTGCAGAAGGATCGAGCAGCTGCTGAGGCGGCCATGATTAAACTCCCAGCAGCACTGTTCTAACAGGCTTTGGTAGGGGCAGGGTGGCTGTTGCACAGATGCCTGCAGGGTGCTACTGCCCTCCAAACCCCACGTCCATTTTTTAATGTCATTTATTTTATATGAAATAAGGTTGTATATAGATGGTGCTCTATGTAAATTTTTTCAAATCTTATTTCAAAATGTAGCTGGCTGGAACTCCAGTGGGGACAGCACCCACTTTCTGGGACTTTCTGATTTTGAAGAGATTGAGGTTCGTTTGGGTAGAATCAAATATTTGCAGATTGAGGGGACTAACTGCTCACTAGCTAGTGTCGAAGTTATTTGGTAATAAAATCATGTACAAAGCTGTTTGCATACTTCCATTTAACCTTGTATCCTAGAAACAGGATTTAGAAGATATAAAAGGAGGGTTTGCTGAGAATTTTGCTCAGTTGAATACATATTTCACTCTAGTTTTCCTAGAAACATGTTCTTTCTTCTGGTTCTAGGTTGGGATTCAAGTGAACCAGTTAGTCCCAGCTATCCCAAAGCCTCCCACATGCCCCAGTCGCCCGTCAGCTCATCCAGGCCACTTTCCTGGTGGGTCACACTCTGTCCTCGATCTCTTCCAAGTCCAGAAAGCGAAGAAATCCACAGAAGAGGAGCACAAGGAAGGTTGGTTGTCTCAGCGTGGTTCTTGTTTTGGTGCCTTTTGTATCCTTAGGCAAGTTAAAAGTGGTCTGGCCTGGCTACACGTGACCTTTTAAGAAACAAAGTATCTGATTTCTGGTGAACAGTAATAAAGTGTGTTGAATTAAAGTGCCCCTACTTCTCCAGATGATCTGAAGAGGCTATTTTATGTATTTTCTATACTTTCAGTATTTCTGGCTGCCGTGGACCTGGAATTATCATCTGCTTCTAAAACCTGCACTTTCTTGCCATCTTTCTCCACACATCTGACGTCAGGCATCAGTCCTGTTACTGGCAAAGTCGAGTCTTCAGGGAGATGGAACGGTCTGCGTTCTCCCATCAGGTTAAAGTCGAGACTTGACCTGAGCGTAGAGGTCCCATCACCTTCCCAGGTATCTCTTGGTTCTAAACAACAGTTTAAGTATGGAAGTGTGGGGTAAGAATGACATTTTTAATCTCTTTTTCAATATAGTCAAGAAAGAGAGAAAAAGTGACTTTTTAGGGTGGCTCATGATATTACTAAATTCTGAATGAGAAATAATCAGTTTAGGTGAAAGATTGTGCTTTTTAGAGATTTGCAACTTTTTGTATAGTATGGTCTTTAATTTATAAATGCATATATGCATATATGTATTTTCAAATTCATGTTTAGTTGTCTACTTAAAAAATCTCTAAGCAGAAATGTTTCTAATGTCTCCAAAATTGAACTACTGATCTTTCCCCAGCACTGTGGTGTTGCAACTTTTGCAAGTTGTAAAATATAGATGAAAGCCGGTTCCATAGACTGCCACTATCATAGCCACTTTACCTCTTTGTGATAGTGATCACATGCACATACATACTCTGTTCTGCATGCAGCTTTGGTGGTCATTATTAGCAAAGGCCTTATGTCAAAGGTTTTCTCGCAGCATCTACAAACAGTTCTCTGTAGTGGATGACTGTCCCAGCATAAGCTATTCATTTGGTTGGTGTAGGCTGTAGATGGCATACTGTTGGAATTTTTACTTCTTGGAAGCCTAGGAGAGCACTTTAAGCTATACTGGAAAAGTCGACTTCTCTGCTGCACTAAGTAGCACTATGTAAAATTCTGACCCAGAAATTGGACATCTGCCTTAGTGTGGCCCCTGCCCATGGGTAGGGTCTGAGATTGGGGCTTAACAAAGGCTCTTCGTGTCTGTCTGCTCCTCTTGCAGGAGAGTCAGTGAGTGTATTTGGGCTTCAGGTTTCAGTGGCAAAAGGCCGGGATATTCCAAAACTTGTGCTGGTTTTGGGGGTGCTTTCCTGGCCTAGTTAGCCATACTCAGTGCCACATGAATGCTCTAGTACATCATCCCGGATCATGGCATAACTGCAGACTCCATGTGTGTACTTGCAGCTTGACCAGTCTGTTCTGGAAGCACTTCCACCCGACCTCCGGGAACAGGTGGAGCATGCCTGTGCTGCACAGCAAGGAGAGCTGCACAGTGACAGGAAGAACCAACCGCTAAATGGCTGCAGTACAGGAATTTTGCCGCAACCAGTTGGGACAGTTTTGTTACAAATACCAGAACCTCAAGAATCTGACAGTGACTCGGGGATTAATGTCATAGCCCTCCCAGCATTGTCACAGGTGAGGCGAGGTTAGGGCCTTCCATCAGTTTCAACATGCTCCCTGTCCTTCCAACTCAGAGCGTGTTGGCCCCTTTGCACCTGAACTCATTGTAGTCCACACCCTATGCATTGGGGGACAGGGGGTCCTGGCTTGCCACCTCGAGGACAGAGACTGGCAGCAGTGTCTCCTGAGGCTGTGGTGTGTGGGCGCTTCCACCTAGCAGACAAGCAGATATACACACCTGGCTTGTGTATCACTGGCCAGAGACCAATGGGCAATATTTGAGTGACGGTGGGGGAAACCTGATCATACACTGGGGACTCTAGTCTTAGTGTGGCATTTTAAAAAACATTATACATGAGCCTGACTTTCTTGGGTGCTTCTTACCTTGGGTTTTGTTTTGTTTTGTTTTTTTCATACTCAAAATTTTATTCCTTATTCTCATTCTAAAACCTCGTGAGGATTTAATGAGTGAGCCCTGATATTGAGGACCTAATAGGATTTCATACATATCAGAGAAGTTTGATTTGAAAACAAAATCCGTTTTGTGAATATAATCCAGCTGCGATGAGAATCTACTTGGGTGTGACTTGAACTTTCTCTTTCCCACCAGGTGGACCCTGAGGTGTTCGCGGCCCTTCCTCCTGAGCTTCAGATGGAGCTGAATGCAGCATACGAGCAAAGACAGCGGCAGGGAGAGGCTGCGCCCCAGCAGCCAGCCAGCGCAGCCGGTAAGCCCTGGAGGTGACATGTAGCCAGTAATAAAAGAAATGGCATTGTAGTTGTGCGTGATTACTGTCTTAGGTAATAGCCAAGTCTGAGCTGTCATGTGAAGAGCCCTTCGGATCGGGGGACAGAACAGGTGTACAGTGTGGGTCCGTTACAGGCCTAGTGCAGGTTGTATCTGTAACTACTTAAGAACACCATTTTTTTTTTTTTTTTACTTTATTACCAGAAATCTTTTTAAATACTTGTCAAGGCCATTGTCCTTTGAGACTGATATATCAAAGGACATACATTTAAAACTACCTGAAGGTTTCTGACCGTGGGTCACAAACACATCTATTATGAAAACAGGGCACAGCCTGCTGAGTCGAGTGCTTATGCTTCACCTGCTGCGGTTCATGTAACCCTTCTGTGCAGCCCCTGCGAGGTCAGATCAGTGAGTGGCAGAATATAGACTAGGTGATGGAGGGCCTGCATTCATGAGCTGCCGCCAGTCTTAGCAAGAGGCCTTGTTAGGGTCTGCGTGTGTTAGGGGAAAGAGAACCGTCCTACTAGGCAGACACATTGGTTGAGTGTCTTACGTTCATCTTTTAGTGCCAAAGAATCCCTTACTTCAGCTAAAACCAGCAGCAGTAAAAGAAACAAAACGAAACAGGAAAAAAAACCCCATCAGTTCCCCCAAGAAGATTCAGAGTCCTCTGAAAAACAAGCTGCTCAGTAGTCCTATAAAAACCGTGCCAGGGGCCTACGGGAATCCCCAGAAGCTGATGGATGGGTTTCTGAAACACGAAGGTCCTGTTCCTGAGAAACCTCTGGTAATATTTTCTAATGCTTCTTAAACTTTGATCTCTCATCAGATCTTGATGTTATGTAAATGTGACACTTTATCATGTTTTCTTATCAGGGTGAACACTCGGCCTCCATCGCAGGTGTGTCAGGCCTGTCTGGGCCACAGCCTGAGCCGTCTTCCTGTACCAGACCCCCAGCACCCAGCCTGGCTGGTGCTGTTGAGTTCAGTGATGTGAAGGCCTTGCTCAGAGAGTGGATAACCACCATCTCAGGTGGGCTGGCACAGCGGTAGCTAGGCACAAACACAGCATGAATGGACTCGACTGCATAGATCTCATTTTTCTCAACCTAATAGGCTTAAACCAGCCACTCCCTAACCTTTTATACTCAGGCTGGCTGTGAAAAGTCCCTTGCACAGCCTAGTCATGTGTGTGGTTGCAGAAATGCACTTTCCTTTAACACTGTAGCTTTCTCCTACATCATTGGCTGGTTCTCATTTGCATTTTCCTTTCTAGATCCAATGGAAGAAGACATTCTACAAGTCGTGAAATACTGTACCGACCTGATAGAGGAGAAGGATTTGGAAAAACTGGACCTGGTTATAAAGTACATGAAAAGGTATCTGTGGCCTGTCACACAGCTAATCAAGGGGGGCGAGGCGCTGAGTGTTCCGTGAACTGTGTTTCTCCGGGCTCATGAAAAGGGCGCCCTTCACTTTGACCCCAGAGAGAGAAATGCCATGACACTGACTGGGTGGTGCTCCCTCAGTGGTGTAGTTTAGAACCTAGGAAGTGCTTTCAGGTGTTCTAGAGTATGGGTTGTCAGAATCGATTTTTGATTCTTACATAAAAATGTTAAAACCCTAAAGCTGTTAAACTGGTTCTTGAAGGAATCGTCAGCCGCCTGACCTCTCTCACACCTGCAGGTTGATGCAGCAGTCGGTGGAGTCAGTCTGGAACATGGCATTCGACTTTATTCTTGACAACGTTCAGGTGGTTCTACAGCAGACTTATGGGAGCACCTTAAAAGTCACATAAATACCCCGGGAGCTCGGCACTCCCTGCTCACTGTGCCACAAGTGCTTGTGAGGTATTTGCAAAGTGCATGGTAGTGATGCTCCGAGGTTTTATAATTTTAAATTTCTTTTTGAGCAAGTGTTTTGTATATTTTTTTTCAATAAGTGCCAAATTTGTCAGTATTGCATGTAAATAATTGTGTTAATTCTTTTACTGTAGTATAGATTCTATTTACAAAATGTTTGTTTATAAAGTTTTATGGATTTTTACAGTGAAGTGTTTACAGTTGTTTAATAAAGAACTGTATGTATATTTTGTACAGGTTCCTTTTTGTGAATCCTTTAGGAAATGAATCCTGAACTGTTTATTATACTTGCAGGCTAAAAGATCAAGCCAGGCTATTGTAGGCCTCGTGCTAAGCTTTCCAGTTCGTGGAGGTCCCGGCCTGGAGCTCTGCTGCTTCCAAGCCCGGGTAAAGCTTCTAACCAACATTGTCACTCCTGTCCCCAAGCATGAACACTGGAGCATGTTAAGAAAATCTTTACTTCTAAGTGGAGGAATTTACATGTTTTGAATTAGAACACACAACACACGATTGAAGACTACGTTTTTTTCCTGGGAAAGTTACATCCCAGATGGTGTAGAGGTGTTTTCCTTGCCTCTGTTGGCCCTTGAGAAACTGCAGTAATGAATGGCACAGATTTTCAGATGTATATAAAGTATTTTTATGCTGTATATGTTATGCCATAACACTTTAAAAGTAGTTTATAATTCTATGCCAGTGAATACTTGGGAACATTTTCTTCAAACACCCCACATTTTTACTTCATTTGACACTGTGCTATAAATAGGTAGATACTAGAGATCTGGCATAGGAATTAAAGTAACACTAATAGATGTCTTCAACTGGGGAGAGGACTGTCCTCATGTGGGAAACCATAAAATGAGCTATAGTCCGATTACTAATGTGGATAAGCCATTATGACGTCTCTGCAACAATTCAGAAGCACTACGCTCAAATAATCAATTCCCTGTTGAGTGCCTCATCAAAAAATGTATGCATGATAGGATTTTCTAGATTAAGATTGGTATATAAAAATTCCTCACGTTAACGTGCTGCTGCACATGGTGGAATAGTTAATAAAATAATTCTTGTCCTTAAGAGCTGATGACCTGGGGAGAAGCTGCGCTGAGCTGGAAGCCTGGCAGGACGCATAGGCAGCTGGTACTGACTACCACGGACTCAGACAAGCAGAAAGCAGCAGTCAGCCCGGCTTTATACCATAGTTTCACAAAAGATAAATAGAATGCCTAATTTTCTATTTAAAAAAATTCCTAAGGGCCTATTGGCAGAAGAATGGCAGGAAAAAAAATCACCGTGGGAAGGATATGCACAAAGTATTTCTTACATCAAAAAAATCCCAAGAATCACAAAATCTGCAGAAGCTTGGTTAATCAAATACTGCAGTACTGATTTAATCAGTATAAAATTGAAAGAGCTTTAGGTCTGTAATAAAAATCCAAATTTGGGGAAGGGCAAACTTTAAAACAGCAGCCAGTACAGGATTGGGGAAGGAGTGGGCGAGTGAACAGGCACATTGGAACCGTGGGGACATGTAATCGACCACTGTCAAACCAGTGTAAGTTTCTTGGTTTCTCATGGAAAACATTTATACATCTATTTTTTTCCTTCCATACTTAAGTGCATTAGTGTCCAGATACGTCCATTCCATTTTTGTCTCGTTTTTCTTGCGTTTATTCCAATTCCTGCCCCACGTGGAAAAATTAGATGATTTCGAACACTTTCTTCAGCTCCACAATAAGCTGCCAGTCACTCTTCTGCATCTCGTCTCGGAACCAGTCTTTGAGGGCATCGATGGACTGCCGGCTGATCTGTGAGCACAAACAGGGCAGATGAGACAATGTAACCAAGTGCCTAAGAAGAGCGGGTGGCCAGATGTTACTGCAAAGAAAGCTCAGGTGGAAAGCACGGCGGTGCTGCCAGCCTTCCTCCACAGCTATGGGCGAAACCAGCAGAAGAGAACCTGGAAGGGCACTCTGCCTCAGAGACGAGGCCATACTACGGACCAATCCCTGAGGAAGGATTTGGCCCCATCAGATGCTGAAAGTTCAAACTTGAGCCACTGGGTCCAGGTGAGCACAGCCGACTTCCCCTCCTCTCACAGGCCACCCTGGTGGAGACTTACCTTACTGACGAGAATGTCTGTAGCTTCGAAGTGTCTTCCGTACATTTTGGGAGATTCACCAGGAATAGGTTCTATTTTGACACAGACTTCTTGTCCTTTTTTTGCAACATCCACTTGTTTATGGTTTATTTCAATGCTTGTTACTATCCCAATGTCGACAAACTAAACGATAAGAACAGAAACTACAATGTAAAGCACAGGAAGCCTGGCCATCACAGGCGCCCCAGCTGGACAGCTGAGCTAAAATTAGCAGAAGGGCTAGTCTTTAAGCCTTGACTTCGTGACCCTCCATGATTGCAGGGGGTGTTGCCATCGACAAACTAGGGATTACTCCACTGTGTCCCCTCTGCCCCTCACAAGGTGGTGTGCGGACAGAAGGAGGGTATAGTGCTTTGGGAAACCTGAAGGTGCTCTGCCAGCCCAACACTGTCGTTTCCACTCCAGCCTTTCATATGCCAGGTGCCACAATGAAAGGAAATGGCAGGCACAAATGTTCTCCACAAGGAGTGAGCTTAGAAGGCTGGTATGGTCAGCAATGGGGGCAGCAGTGGGGCCCGTGGCAAGAACCTCACCTTTCATTCCAAATGAGTTATGAACCACCTATTCTGTTACAGCTTGGAGTAGGGGGGAACCCTCTGCTTCCTGCCTGGAGTTTGGTTTGGCTAAAGCCATAACATAGATAAGTATTACAAGTGTCCCAGCAATGTCCACTAAGATGGCAAAGGAGCAGTGACTCCAAGTGCCATTTAGCCCTAAAGGAATCAGTTTCTGGGCAGGGAACATAAGAGGCAAGCCCGGGGCATCTTGCTGTACCAGAAAGGAAGAAAACGCTCAAAGTGCATGGGGCGAGGACATAGTAGCCAGCTTGAATGGGCTCCCATGGACCAAACTAGTTGGTTTGGCTATCAGAAATACTGGTACTGGATTATAACAGCACATTTTTAACATCGGAACTGAATGTATAGCTACTTAATGAAAAAGTTCAGGAGACGAAGGTTCTTTGCAGAAGTGCGAGGTGATCTCGATTGTGCAACCACTTACGTAGTAACTGATTTATGCAAAGATTTTAATGGTTAATAAAGATTCTGGAATAAAGCTGAGAAACATAAGATTCACACAGCGACTCAAAGTACCCGGGAGACTACTTAGTAATTACAAAGGGAAGGTGTGTGTACCTGATGCAGGTGCTGAGCTCCTGGCATCCCAACACATGGCCTGTGTGACATGCATGAGGCACAGGGGACAACAGAGTGTAGGACCATTTCCAATAACTTAAACTTGTATTTAGTCATGGGGAAACAATCAGACAAATCCGAGCTGTGAAATAATCTGTGAAACAATGGTCTGTACCCTTCAAAAAGGATGGGAGCTCGTGCCTGATTGAGACTGACACATGCAACAGCCAAAGACACTGCGCCTGGAAGGGGTGCTAGACCAGGTTAGCAAGTCTAATTATGAAAGCCATTTTGGGGACAGTTGGTGAAATGCGAACGACCACTGTAAATTACGATTTTCGTTAACTGAGGCACTGGTACCACGTGTTAAGACTCAACAGTGATTAAGGAATGCTGATGTTTACCAAGACTGAGGTATAAATTTGTGACAAACACTGTTTGGTTTAAGTTTTTGTCACCATTCTAAAAGTACTTTTCATTGAAGCACCACTCACACTTACGTTTTTGCTAGGGACACACATGGGGGTCCCCTGTTTCACCTGGCCTGCTTCCACAGTCACGCCCATCACTATGGGGTCTCGGGAATTGAAAATATATTGCGGGAGAATTTTGATCTTGCAGGGAAATACCGCTATATGCCTAAAAGGGAGAGAATTTTTAAGCTTACAAAATCACTTAAAAGTATAAAACAAATGCAAATGAATATGAGGCTGCTTCTCCCATTGGATAAAGGTCTTCCTCGCCCCTCCATCTGTCCATCCAGGTACATCCCAAGTCTTAAAGAAGCTGTATCAAAGGAGCACTTGGTGCCCAGACTAATGGGCTGAGCCCTGTCCATAGGTACAGAAACCAGAGCTTCGGTGGCACCTACTGCCGGGTGTGGCATAGGTGTAGTCTGTTCTGGGGACCACGCAGCACCATGCCCCCCTTTGTTCTACCATGTTTCAACCTGGTTGATCTCTAAGTCCACTGTGCCCCTGTGTATTGAGCACGTGCTTAAAGTGCTTCCCCAGTTCGCAGCTGTCTTCCTCACCAAATTCTCCCTTTGGTTTCACGACCGAAAGTGAGCACGTCCCAGTCTAATCCCTGATACTGACCAGTCAGTCCTACTTTACAAACATGGCCAGACTGAGCCATCACTCCCTATGGCCACTGTGGTCTAAGCCACACCACGCCTGGGCTGCAGGAGCCTCCTTACTGGGTCTCAACCCCAACAAGCCACCGGGTCCTGCACCATCTGGGGCCCGCCAATTCAGCTCCCTCCTCTCACCCTCCCCAAGGTCACTATGTGAGGATGGTCTCCTGGTGCTGTCCTCCTGCCCAGGCACTCCCATGTCTAGCAAGCTCACTTCATCCCTTCAGATCACACAAATGAGCTGCCTCCCCACAGCTCCCTCTTTCTTGAGGCCCCTCCCTGCCTTATTTTGCTTTTAAGCATGTACCCCACTTCTCATGTGGTCATTACCTGTCTGTCCCCTGAGCTCCAAGAGGAGGGGACCTGCTTGGGGCCACTAGTGACGCCTCCAGCGCCTGTGCTATGCCACTTCCACCAGGCGCTTGGCAGTCTGCTGGAGAAGTGAGCTTTCCTCCACAGAATGCCTCACCTCACCTCGCTTCCTACTTTTCCCCACTCTAATTTTACTTCCATTCCATGCCAGTCAAATAAGTAACTAAAGCAAGAAGGCGGCCCCAAATGTAGCCACTCACTTATGAATGAGACCTAGGTCTGCCAAATTTTAAATGGCAAAAAACAAAACAAAACAAAACAAAAAACCCAGAAAGGATATGTCCCCGGACTGCTGGTCTCGGGTGGGCAGGACTTGGGTGTGTAACACACCACTTTAGGACACAACCTCTGGAGGATGCCATCCATGCCTCTTGTCTGCATACCTTTCTGGTATTGGATAAGTCTCCAATCATCGGCTTCGCCACCAAAGACCCAAAGTAAGTAAAATCACCAACTTACTTAAATTCTTCTTGTTTCTGTTTTTTGTAGTCTTGTCTATATTTTGTAAAGGCATCAAATAAGTGATAAATAATTTCTGCACTAAAAATTCTAACTCCTAAACTATCAGCCATTTCTTGTGCATCCCGTTCAATTCTCACATCAAAGGCCAAGATGACTGCGTACCTGGAAGGTCAGAGCACATCAGAGAGCAGCCAGTGAGAAGCGGAGTATGTCATACAGGGAAGTTCAAAGAACAGGCAGCTACACGAGAGTCCGCGTAGCAAAAGAGAAACCACTTACTGCGGGTCGTGTTCCAGCATCACTGAAGCCTTCATAACATCTTTCTTGTGGACCGGACCGATGTTAATGCCTGCATACTGGGGATGGGATAGGATGGGATGGGATGGGGGCGGGG
>NW_006439190.1:1416010-1450949 GCF_000325575.1 Pteropus alecto
GACCACCACTGACTGGAGGCACGTTACTTACGGGCACCTCTGATGTTCTCAGAAATTCAAGCAGAGCTTCCAGAGACCCCAGTGTAGACGCTTGGACATAGACCCCTTTCTCTTCTAATCTGATAGCATTCAGTGTCTGCTTTAACTCATGGATCAATTCATCCTTGAAAAGAAATTGGATTTGACAAGGTTGGAAATACAACTCTGTCAGCAGTAGCCTAGAATTAAACCATGTTTCTCTTTTTAATATTCATCTGAAAATATGGAACCCAGGCTTACAAAGAGCAAGGCACACAGCAGGGCCTGTGCTGAGTGGAGGATGGGCCTTGAGGGCCGTGCCTGAACTGTGTCCCATGTTACCTGTGAGAGGTTTATGGACACTGACATATATGTCACCTCTGCTCCATTTGGCAAATAAGGTAGATGCGTAAGCAAATGAAATAAGTTTTTTAAGTTAAAAGTACAACATGAAGGTAGTGTGTACCCAATGGCTCTGCTCGACTGTCTGAACTGTGAAATACCCTGATCTCAGTGGCACTTTCCTGTCACCACTCCTCCAGAGATGGAGAAAGTGTGAACAAGTAAACCACCATGCCAATGCCAGTAAGATGCAGAAACCCATGCCATACTTGAAAATTGGCCAAACGGGGAAAAACTGTATTCAACCGATGAAGTAACTTGGATGGACCCACTGCACACGTTTTACTGAAAACCAGCCCCCATCTTATCGCCTGATTACTATGCTCTAAAATGGCAGCCAAGACTTTAAAGTTTTTTTTAAAGTTTTATAGTTAATGGATATAAAAAAAAAAATCTGTGGCATTTTTAGTCTAATGCATGTTTTCACTTTCTATCAAATACTTATTAAAATGTAATGTATTTATCAGGAAAGAAAATATCTCTGCCCTGTTCTCATTGGCCCTAAAGTAGCCAATTCCCTGATGGCTGTGACTTTACTTTGTCTGAAGAATAATGGTGGTGTCAGGACACTAGAGGAGCCATGGGCTGGGAACAGTGGCAACTACTCCTGGGCAAGCAAATAAACTGTGGCACAAAGTTTGCTTTTGTGAAACTATGCTGGGCTCGGGGGTGGGAAGGGGTGGGGGGCGGGCATCAGACGAATAGGTAGATAGCCTTTAGGGTACTCGGGTACCTAGTAAGGTTTTCCTTAGTTCTGTCTGCATATTCAGGTACCTAAAATAAAACGTAGATAAACTACTTCCAGCTCTCCATTCCTTTTTAATTTAAATAAAATATATATTTTAGAATTCCAAATAATTATAAAAATTTATATAAATAATTAAGCTGATTCATATGACTATACAAACTGAAGTAATTCAAAAGCATCAACTGTTTACTAAGAGGCCACCAGATAAGGCTTCATGAGACAAAGGTACCCATTTTACTCACCCTTCATAGCATGTGCTCTTCTGACACATGACAGAGTTGACAGCTTTAGAGGAAAAAAATTTAAATAACTTACTTTAAGCACCGGGATTTCATCTTCTTTATAAGCCACCAGGAGGGGTAAACCAGCCAATGTTTTCTCTAAATCTTTTCCAAGAATCTTTACTCCTTGAGCTGCTTCTACTTCTTTGTGTTTTTCATACTGGCTCTACGGAGATGAATATATTTGTTACCATTTCTATTTGAACAGTGGTTAACAGTAGGACATTATGTAAGAGACAATAGTTTCACAACCTTGGGGTAGAAAAAGATTTCTTAATCTAACACAAAAAGCAATAAACACAAAATAAAAGAGTAATTCAATATTAAAATTATTTGTTTCACAAGATACCATAGAAAAAGTAAAAAAAGTCACAGAGTAGAAGAAAATGCTACAATATATACCAACCAATAACAGGCTAATATTTCGACTACATAAACAAATAACTTGCAAAATCTGTACCATAGATGGATGCTGCCAGAGCACATTGAGCATTTCATAAAGGAAGAAATTTAAGTGGCTAATAAAAATTTAATGACCAACCATAATAAAGTCAGAGAAATGCAAACAGAAACAGCAATGTGCTACACACACCCCAGAATGGGAAAAACTGGAAAATCTGACAGAATCAGAACTGATGAAGATGTGAAGCAATGGAGACTGAACTACCACAGCTGGATGAGCAGCAGATGATGCCCGCTGGAGA
The DNA here is from genome assembly GCF_000325575.1 of Pteropus alecto. Classification (NCBI taxonomy): domain Eukaryota; kingdom Metazoa; phylum Chordata; class Mammalia; order Chiroptera; family Pteropodidae; genus Pteropus; species Pteropus alecto. Next base: position 1,418,164 of record NW_006439190.1, read on the forward strand.
TGAGAGGCAGTGATGACCCCAAGCTTTCACACCTAGTATACACCTAGATAGGCTTGTACATCTGCACCTGGAAACAGTACAAGAATGGCCAGAGCAACAGCATCCATAAAAAAACATTAAGCCGAAGATGGCCTACTCTTCCCATCAACAGGAGAACCATGATATACTCAAGCAGCGGAACATGACACGACGACGACAGGAACTACGGCTACATACAACAATGCGGACAAATCTTAAAATTATTTTTTTGGCTGAAAGAAGCCAGATACAAAGGAACAATGAGAATGATGCTATTCACATAAAGTCCACATGTATTTATTTTCTCAGGTATTAAAACTATAAATAAAAAAAGCAAGGTTATTAGTTACTATCATGAAAATGGAAGCATGGTTAGGTTAATCTGGGGAAGGGGGGTAAGATCAGGAAAAGGCGCACGGAAGGCCTCCAGCGTGTCAGCAACATTCTGATTCTTTATCTGGTCGTCTGCTTCCTAAAAACTGGTTAAACTTTTCTTCTGTGTTTTGTGTACTTTTCTGTATGAATATTTTATTTCATAATAAAAAATGTTAATGAAAAAATAGCAGTATAAACCCATGACATGCTTTAATTTTGTGAAAAGCTTAGTTGACAAATGAGAACATTCACATATTGCCTCGTTCAGAGTCCTTCCTGTATGGAGACACCTGAAATGTGAAGGTGTGTGTGCATGGGTGCATTTGGATGTATGTGCGTACGTGTGTGTGTGTGTGTGTGTGCGCGTACACGTGTGCATGTGTGGGTGTTTGTGCGTGTGTGTAGTAAGCCAAGCAGCTCCCAAAGTGAGGAAACAAACCCCAGCTGAAATTCTGAATACAAAACTTCCCCACATGTTGCAGCTCCCCAGCGGGCTCACCTTCACTCGCAGCTCCTTCATCGGCGGGGGTAACAGGAGGCCTCGGATCTGGGTCACAATGGGCCCCTCCACTCCGGGAACGATAACCGTGTCCCCTTCCCTCAGACGCCCATTGATCAGTATCACGTCTATGGTGGTGCCCATCCCTGGGAGAGCCTTGACCTACGAGAGACATCATCACAAAGGAGTGAGACACAGGCTGCAGCACCCCGCCGAGTCAGGTCTAAAAGCGGGACCGTGCCCGCCTAGGAGCTGTGAAAGAACGATGAGCAACAAGCTGAGAAGCTGGCCATTACCTCCATCACCTGCGCTCTCAGCTCCTCACACTGTGCCAGTCTCTTGCTCAACATAGTCTGTGTCAACTCGACCAGAAGGTGGATGAGACTCCCCATCCCATCGCCAGTATGTGCAGAGGTGGGCACCAAGGACACAAATGTGCGGGGGTCTTTGTTCTCATAACACAAAGCCGCGTTCAAACCCTAAGACATGAAAGGTAAAGTCACTGCGCAAGACTGCACAAAGAGGCGCTGGACTGGTACAACTAACTAGAGGTGAGACACGCAGCAGAGGCTGATCATTCCGAAACTCATAACGTCAAGAAAAGATCATGCATACCTTGGAGGCATTAATTACGTAACAGAAAAATAGTTTCTTTCCAAGTTAACTCGGATTTTAAAATTAAACTACAAGATCTCTGAAATATCGGATTTCTGATTTTACAAAGAAAAATAAGGGAAAAAAATAAAAAACACTAATTACCATTAATGGGGCAGAGAACCAGTATTAGTGAAAACGCTTACTTTATTGCAAAGACCATGCAAATGAAAGAAGAAAATTCTCTACACTACAGGCTCTTCCTGAAGCAGAGAAAGCTTTCTTACCTGCTGTGCAAATTCTACTATGATAGCCTTTGCTCGCTCCTCAAACTCATCCTTTGTATTCTTTTTCTGCTTCTTTAAAGTGGCAGCCACATCAGAGTCGGGGCTCTTTTTCCAATCATACAACCTATCAATCTGGAAAAGATTTTTTGTAAGAAATATCTCTAAAACATTCAGAACACTAGGGAATTTAATTAACATTAAAAACTCCAGAAAACTCCTAACGTGTATTATTTATGTCCAGAAGTGTGAATTACTCAGATGTTTTATTGTACCAAAAGCCCCCGGGAGCCTAACTGCATCCCCTATTCAATTAGAAAGTGCTGAGGTCTGAGCTGCCCATCTGCCATTCATCTGCAAAAGATGAGATCTTAGAATGGTCCTGGGGGGCCATTATCATGCTTCTGGAATTCCAGAATGGTTCTGGAAAACTAGTAGACAGAAGCAAAGGTTATTACAGCAAGTACCATCACCAGGAAACTTACATACCAAACAAACTAAAAATAATTATTCCCTATCTCAGGAAATAGCCCATTTTGTTTTATTGCTCAAATTAGGATTTACTGTTTAGTTGATCAAATAATTATTTTCCTTCACTTTTCAAAAGATAAATAGGTACAGAAAATTGTTTAATAACTTGAAAAAACAAAAAAGCATAATCTGTTGACTTGGTCTAAGGGGATAATTTAAAGTAGCAGACCAACCAGAAAAACTGGAGAGTAGAAACAGACCCAGAAATGACAAAGATGATATAATTTAGCATACAAGGTTTTTACAGAACTTATAAATAACAACTTTAAAGGGAAAACATGAACATGTGGAGCTAAAAAATATATATAATCTGAAATGGAAAATTCACTGATGAGCTTAATAGCAAATTACACAGTGCAAAAGAAAAGATTAGTGACCACAGAGATATAGCAATAAAAATGATCCCAAATGAAGCATATGAAGAAAAATAGATGAAGGAAAAAACAGAAAAACCTTCAATGACTTATGGGATGATATTAAGAGAAGTTAACTCAAGTTCTAGAAAGGTCCTAGAATTCTATCAAACAGTTAAAGAAGAGAGAGCAGAAAATATCTGAACAAATAACCAAGAATTTTTTTTAATTGAGCATAAATTTATAAATGTAAGAAAATCAAAGTAGGATAAACATTAAGAAAACTATTACATAATCTCATTGACAAAATAGTCTTAAAAGCAGTCAAAGAAAAGATACATTACATACAGGGGAACAAAGAACAACTAGAGATAAAAGCCAGTAAGCAATGATGATGAAGGAAAAAATATTTTTAAACCTAGAACTCTATTGTAATTGAAAATATTCAGAAAATATTTTGATCTAAATATGATAAAAACAACATGTCTAAGTGGTGCTTTTTTTAACAGTAAGAGGCATATCTTTAAATGCTTATGTTAGTAAAAAAAATCTGAAATCCGAAGCTTCCGCCTTAAGAAACTGGAAAAAGAGCATATGAAAACAAAGTAAGCAGAAAGAAAATCAACACTGAAAAACCGTGACAAACAATAATAGACAAACAACAAAGAATATTGATAAAACCAAAAGCTGGTTCTTTGAAAGACACAAATTTTTCTACTGATAAAAGAAAAATAAAAAAACCTAAGTAACTTATATCTACTTAAGAAATTCCAAGCTGATGTGACTTTACTGGTGACTTCTATTAAACACTTAAAGAAGAAATGCTATTTCTATATAATTCTCTCAGAAAATAGAGGAGGAAATACTTCTCAACTCATCTAAGAGTCCATCATTACACTATCAAAACCAGTCAAAAGGCATTACAAGAAAACTACATACCAAAATCACTCATGAATACAAAAAAGCAACAGAAAATTACCAAATCAAATCCAGCAATATTTGAAAACTATATCATGACCAAGTACTCTAATCATGACAAGGTTTGTTCCAGTCATACAAGGCTGGTTTAATATCTAAAAAATCAATAGTAAGCAATAAATGGTACTGGAACAAATGGACATTCGCATGCAAAAAACAATCTAGAAACACACCATACATCCTTCACAAAAATTAACTTAGAATGGATACCTGTTTAGATACAACACCAAAGGCACAATCCACAAAACAAAGAACTGATAAGCTCCAGTTTTGTTAAAATTAAAAAGTGCTCCGTGAAATAACTGAGTGAGATGACAAGCCAGACTGGAAGAAAATATTTGAAAAAGATACAACTAATAAAAAACTATTCTTCAAAATATATGAAGAACTCTTAAAGCTCAACAATAAGAAAACAGAATCCAATCTAAAAATGGGCCAGAGTTTAACAGATACCTCACCAAAGATATACAGATGGCAAATGAGCATAAAAAGATGTTCTACACCTTAGGTTACCAGGGAAACACAAGTTAAAAAAATGACAAACCACCACACACCTATTAGAGTGGCCAAAATCCAAAACACTGACAACACCAAATGATGGTGAGGATGTGGGGCAGCAGGCACTCTCGTTCAGTGCTGGTAGGGATACAATATGGTGCAGCCACTTTGAAAGATAGTTTGGCAGTTTCTTAATAAAACTAAACTCTTACTATAAGATCTTGCCACCACACTCTTTGGTATTTACCCAGAGGAGTTGAAAACTCATGTCCACACAAAACCTGCACACAGATAATTATAGCAGCTTTAGCTATAATTGCCAAAACTTGGAAGCCACCAAGGTGTCCTTCAGCAGGTGATGGATAAATTGTGGTCCATTAGACAACGGAGTATGATTCAAAGAAATGAGCTATCAAGCCATGAAAAGACATGAAGGAAACTTTAATGCTCATTACAAGAAACCAATTTGCAAAGGCTACATACTGTATGATTCCAACTGCATGACATTCTGGAAAAGGTAGAATTATGGAGACAGTAAGGTCAGTGGCTGCCAGGGGATGAGAGGCAGGGGATGACTAGTTGGAATACAGAGGATATTTAGGACAGTGAAACTATTCTGTGTGATACCATAATGATGGATACATTTGTCTAAACCCAAAGAATGTACAACGCCAAGTGTGAACCCTAAAGTAAAGATGAACTTGGGGTGACAATGTGTCAGTGCAGGTTCAACTGTAACAAATGTGCCCCTCTGGTGGGGATGCTGATAAAGGGGGAGGCGGTGCATGTGTGGGGACCGGGGTAGGTGGCACATCTTTACATCTTGCCTTCGACTCTTCTCTGAACCTTATGCTGCTCTAAAAAAGTTTTAAAAATAAAAAATTAGTAAAGCCTCCCAAAAACATCAAGAGTGATTCATGTTGTTACAAAATAAAGGAGAAAAGCCACATGAACATCTCAAGAGATGCAGAATACACACCTGACAAAAATCAACAACCATTCATAATTTTAAAATAAAACACTCTCTAAGCAACCCAGGGACAATGGGAATGTCCTCGACTTAATAAAGTGCATTTACAAATAGGCCTACAGCTGACAACGGTGAGAATCCAAGAACCTTCCCGAGATCATAAAGAGAGTATGGATGTCCGACATCACTTCAACGTTGTTTTAGAAAGTGTAGTAAGCACAGTAAGGAAGAAAAAACTTACAAAGCATACAAATGAGGAAAAAAGTATAACAGTCTTTATTTGCAAATAACTTAATCATGCATATAGAAAAACCCACATGATCTACAAAAGAAGCTATTAATTCTAATCAGTGAATTTACCGAGATCACAAGATAGAAAGTCAGTATATAAAAATCAATGGTATCTCTGTTTAAAAGTGACAATTAGAAATCTAAAAATTTTAAGTGCTACTTACAACAGCATCAAAACCATGAAATACTATGGATAAATTTAAAAATATGTCCAACACACAATGAAACTATAAAATACTGTCAAGAGAAAATAAAGACCTGAGTAAATGAAGAAATACCATGTTCACTGATCAGAAGACTCAATTTTGTTAAAATGTTAATCCTCTCAGAATTTATCTACAGATTAAATATAATTCCAATCAAAAGCCTAGAAAGCTTTATGTAGAAACTAAGAAGCTGATTCTAAACTTTACATGGAAAATTCAAGGACCCTAAAGTATCCAAAGCAATTGGGAGAAACAAAAAACTGAAGAACTTACCACCACCTGCTTTCAAGAGATACTGTGAAACTACAGTAACCGTGGACAGGTACTAGTGGCATTCAGAAAGACATTCCGGCCAAAGGATATACATACGGTCAATTAATTTTCAACAGATTCAAAACTAATTAAATGAGGAAGTAGAACTTTTTCAACAAAGGCTTCTGAATCGGATGTTCATACGGAAACAAGTAAACTTTGAACCTTACTTTTACACCATGCACAAGAATTAACTAAAAACATCACAGATCTAAATGTTAGATATCTAGAAACACTGGAGAAAATTTTCACGAACTTGGGTTGGAAAAAGATTACTTATACAGAACACAATAAACACAAATTGTAAGAAAATTTCTAATGAGATTTCGCCAAAATTAGAAAACTTTGCTCTTCAAAACACATCAAGAAAATGAAAAACCAAGTGCTTGACTACAAGTATATCTGCAACACATACAACTGACAAAGGACTTATAACAACAATATATAGGGAACTCAAAATTCAACACTAAACAGTCTAATAAAAAAATGAGCAAAGGATTTAAGTAGATATGGCACAAAAAGAGAGAGATAGCAAATAAGTACATGAAAAAGTGTTTAATGCCATTAGTCATCACAGAAACACAATTAAACCATAACAATTTAGCACCACACACTTATTAGAATGACTGGATGGGGCAAGTGTTGGCAAGAATGTGTAGAACTCTCACACGTTGCTGGTTAAAATTAAATGAGCTACCATTTCTTTAGGAAAATGTGTTATTTTCTCATAAAGTTGAACATACAAATACATATGATCTAACAATTCGATTCCTATTTACTCAAAAACAAATGTCTAAACAAAGGCTTGCATCAAATGTTCATAGCTGCTTCATTAATAAGTAACTTAAAATTGGGGTCGATCCAAATATCCAATAAGTAAATAATGTGTGGTATTATTCAAATAATGAAATATTACTCAGCAATGAAAAGGAACAACCTATGCTATATTCAACATGGATAATTCTACAACATGAATAGCGAAAATGCCAAACTGAAAGGATTATGTACTGTATCTAATTCCTTTAACATGAAATTCATAAAACAGGAAGAATTAGTCTATAGAAGCAAAAAGAAGATCAGTGTTTGGGGCCAGAGAAGGGGGCAGACTGGCTGTAAAAGAACACAAGGGAACATTCTGGGAAAATGAAGATGGTCTGTATTCTGAATGGTGGTACATATGTGTATTTATAAATCTGTCAAAATACACTGAACTTAGCAGGAGTACATTCTTATATGAAAGTTATACATTTTTTTAATTACAAAAAAGTAAGCAGCTTGTTTCCACAATTTAATTTTTCAGGAAAGCTTACCTTATTGAGTGCAACAATGAAGGGACATTTTTTAGATTTTAGAAGGTTGATAGATTCGATTGTCTGGGGCTCCAAACCATGCATAATATCGACAACTAAAATGGCAATATCGCAAAGAGAGCTTCCTCTGTTTCTCAGATTACTGTTGAAAAGAAGAGAAAAAATGCATAGACATCTTGAAATTAATACTTTTATTTAAAGAAACTTAAAATTTTAATTTCTTTGTAAAATCTAAACAAGAACAAAATGAAGTACATGCATTAGATTCAAGCGCCATTAGCCTTTCACTTTCCAAATGCTTATCTAACAGTGAACTGACATCAGCTGGAATGAGTTCCAGAAGTAACTCCAATATTTCTGTCAATTTTACTGACCAAGTCTTTTACACTAAGGAATATAGCCAAGAGGCAACGGGATGAAATTCCACCCGTAATGAGATTCACTGGAGACAGACCAGGTATGTATTAAGATTTGCTCTTCAAAGTAGAAAAGATTTCTTTCTACAAAAAACAAAAAACAAGTATCCAAGTAAAATACTGCTAAATCAGAAAGGCATGGATGAGGACTGGGGGTTACTATCAATCACTACCTAGGTCTGAGCTGGAAGCCACAGATCTCAAAACACCAGCCAACTTTAATGATTAGTCACATGTTCTCACAACTGAACCTTTAGACGAGGTTTTCAGGCGATCTGCTTGTGGACAGAAAACTCAACGCGCTCTTACCTGAAAGACTCATGCCCAGGAGTGTCGATAATCAGCATTCCAGGGATCCGCACATTCTCTCTATCAAACTAGAAAAAGTGGGGAAAATAGCTTAAGGACGCCAAACAATGAAAGCTTCTTCACAAAATGAATATTCTGCCACAAAAACATTAAACTATCTCCACTTCCTTATCTACTAGATGAACTGTTTCAAAAACAGTTAATGAGTTAACCAACAAAGCATAGCAGTTAATATTTTCATTAATATCAAAAGTTTTGCAGGAAAAAAATAACATTCCCTTTGTTATGGTCATAAAACTGTGGTGAAATCTAAATCTGAGCAGAGGGCTAATAAGTAACATGACAGCAGTCGTCAAAGTGATCATCTACAAAAAGCTGACACGCAAAAGGCTCTCGAAAACTGGAAATGTTTCTTGTCCAATTTTAAAACAATTTTAAACTCTGAAAAATATCCCATGTGTTTTAAAGAAAACTTACATCAACCTAAAATATTAAAGAATAACTTCATATTCTGCTTTATTCAAATCAAACCATAAACATTCGATTTTCTGGATAAAAGTACACAAATGGAAACATTAGAACAGGCTTGAGGTGAACATTCTCTTTTAAGCTAAAGAGTAGCACTATCAAATCTCTCTCACACACACAAAACATTTTTTACTTTGCTTATCTCTACTTTTTGACAATCTTCAGATGATTTTTTTCAAAATCTTATTCTCCTGATCTAGGGTAAAATGATTCACATGTAAAATATTTTAAATTTGCAATCCCACAGTGATCCTAAATCAACATTCACCAAGTGCCACAATTACTTCCACTTCAGTGTCTGGAATATAAACACAATGGTCAGACAAGGCTCATCTGGAGAACTTTAACACAGACCTAATAAAAATCATACTCTATAATGATGTTCTAAAATAACACCAGATTTCAAGTTCTGACAATTGGTGGAATAAGCTGTTATAAATTCCCCATTGTCACAGAAATACCCAGGTAAAGTACAACCAAAATAAATTTTAAATTATAAATTTGAAAAACTAATTCAAGAAAACTATCCTAAAATAAAGATTTTGAACCACATACTGAAACGAAGACCACATAACTAGAAAACTAACCCAGAATAACCAACACCAAGATGAAAAAGACCACGTTACTTTTAAAAGGATGAAAACCAGCCTGTGATCAAACCTGAAAGGCAATACTTCTGTGAGAAGAAATGAGAGTAATTTAAGATGATGGACTGAAAATGGGAACCAAGGGTTTTATATGTAGCCAGCAGACTTTCCAGGATGAAGGCTATGAAGTAACTTCTCAATATTAAAAAAAACTCACAGTATTATTCCCATTATTCCTTCCTTAGGAATCTACCAGGAAACAAGCTTCATAAAACACAAGCACACAAAACAAAAACTGGAGAGACAAGCTCATAGATCCTTCCTATATACAGAACTCAGACTAAGTAAAGGTCCAAGGGAGATACTAGCATGTAATATACACCGTGTGTCATTTATTGCTTCTCAGTTCTAAATTTACCACTTTCACTGCTGTGACAATGGCACTGGGGAATTATTTACAAAGCCCAATTCCAGGTCTGGAGTACATTACAGATAAAATGAACCTGAAACATCTTGCTAATCCCAGATAGCCCAGATACAAGCAAAGACCAACAAGATGACAGAATTGTATCACGAAGACCCAGGAACCAACCACCAGGCAAAGGTGAGACTATCTCAGTACAATATAACTGAAATGGATTAAAAGAGTAAATATGAAAAATAAACACACAATAAATACGTTTAAATCCAAGAGTTTTTATTAATACAAAACCAAATCAAACTGGTGACTATATATTTTGAAAGCTGGTAAATAAAGGTAAAAGATCAAGCATTTATTCTGCCTTTCTTATACATACTCTCCCCAAATAACAAAACAGCAGATTAGGGGAAGTTTCTCTCTAGAAGTAATCCCATAAACAGAGGTGGAGGATGGGACTGGAATATCCACATTTTGTAACCCCTAACATTAAAAGGCAGGGATTACTTAAAAAGTTACTCCTGGGAGGAAGAAGAGGGTGGGTTTTGATTAGAAAGGGGCCCACAGGGCGTATGAGGGCAAGGCTCCACCCCCTAACATGGATAGGAAGACGACAGATCAGGCTTCACACTGGTCTGATGTGATTTCCTTTATTGTGTTAAATGCAGCATAAATGGAATGTCTCCAAAGTAGAGAGAATAAGGGAGATAAAAATATGTATAATCAATCCGACAGAAGGAAAAAAGAGTGGGGGAGGGAACCCAATTTTTAAACACAGAGTTAAAAGTGTTAAAACACGACGGAGAATGACATACTCTAACTTCAGAATTGTGACTACTACTTGGAGCAAGAGAGAAGAAAATGGAATGTGAGGGATCCTACAACGTGTAATGTTTTTATTTCTTTAAAGATAGATCTGAAGCAAAATAGAAACACTGGCATATATGTTAATTATGAATGGTAAGCATATGCATCTGTTATACTATTCTGTTTTCATTGTTTGAAATAGTTTATATCTTAATGTTTGTTAGAAATGAAAACACTAAAACACAGGGTACTTACATTTTTAATCATCTTAGTCTGTTCATTAATAGCTTCGAGGGGAACATTGGTAGCCCCGATTTGCTGTGTGATACCACCTGCCTCACCATCTTGCACATGTGTGTGACGGAGCTGGGATAAGATGGCAGATTCAGATTTGTATTTCAAAATACAAAAAGAAGCAAAAGCAATAATAAAGCAGTAACTTATTATAAACAGAACTGCGTATAAGTGCTATTATGATTTCTATTAGCTTTTTATAAGGTATCATTCATTCGTTTAAAAAGTTGTATCAACAAAGGACTAATGGTTACCAGAGGGTAGGGAGGAGCGGGCATTTAAATCATTTCTTCAATTGAAAAAATAAATAAAATAATAAAATAAATAAAAAGTTGTATCAATGCATAATAGTGTTTTCTTACTTTATCTAGAATTTTTGTCTTCCCAGTGTCCACATGTCCAAGTACACAAATAACAGGGGCTCTCAGCTTTTCCGTATTTACATTTTTACTATGTTCAAGTCGTCGTTTCTAGGAAAGGGAAAAAAAAATCTTGAAATTAAACATTATTTCAAACCTTATCATTATTTTCCTTTAAATTATTTTGCCTTGGCAAGAGAATGCCACAGCCTTCATCCATGTTCCTTGTTGATTTAACTACATGTAATGTCTTGTACAGTGTAAGCTTTACAATCCAATTCCCATCACGGCGCCTTTGGACAAAGGGAAACCTGGTTAGAAGAGTTTTCAGAACAGCACTGAGTGTGCAAGTAAGAGCACTGTGAACTGTTGGCTCAAACTTCTGTACACTTCTGCACATAGCTAATTTAATGGAATATACTGAATACAAAAGGAACACTGATCTTTCTGTCATACTTACTACACAGCACAACCCCTGACTTATTCACTATTCACTACAACTTCAGAATTGTATAACATTTTAAAGCAATTTATTTCAAAACTTTATCCAGTGTACAAATGCTATAAAACCATTCAATTAGGAGAGTTTACTTAAGCCTCTGCCTAAGACATCTAATAGCATTTCCCATCTTCCGAAGATGCCACCAAGCACGAGAAAGCTTGTCCTTGAGCCACATGTTTCTCTGTACCACTTACCTGAACACTTTTTCTGAAAACCAAACAAAACCACATGCCAGTTCTTTCAAATGACAACCTTTCAAGCACAACAAAGCTGGCATTCAAATGAGAAAATTTCCAACTGAATTCTGAAGTAATGTCATTTACAACACTATTTTCCATCTATAAACCATTTTTGTATGAACTTTTTATTTTCTTTTTTTTCCCCCCCTCTTTAATTCCGCCCCTCCCACTTCCACCCCTGACCTATGCATGTTGCTGTTTCCCCTTAAGAACTGGATCTCTGAAGGCAGGGCATCTCCTCCCACATGCACACGGCTTGCCCCCGGAGCCTGGCACCACCAGCACACTGCGGGTGGGGGGGTGGGGGAGGGTCTGGCGCACCGGGGGTATGGTCCGTGGCTCCACCTAGGGTGCAAACCCAGGACCTTCTGCGTGTAAAGCAGATGTGCTAACCACTACACTATGAAGCCAACCCCAGAACTACTTATTTTCATTTCTACCCCTAGATCTTTCTGTAGAAACTGAAAGAAAAATATTTTGGAATGTCAAAGTGAGATGCAAGTATTTACTAGCAGAGAAATAAGTAAACAAGAGCTTCACAGTATGCAGGACTCGAATGCGAACATCATGATCTTACGATTTGATATGGTTGAAAACTACCTTCTCTCCCATACTTGAAGTATCACAATGTTCTGGAGGGGAATGTAGTAGACTTTAGCTCAGAAATTCTGCCTCTTTAAGTATTTGTCCTGAAGCAGTGACAGGACAAGTACACATGCACAACAGGGCTTGTTCAGCTCAGTATTGTTTATAATCGTGAAAATTAGTAACTGCTTAATCTTCTGTAGTGAAGGATTTCTTAATGAGTGTTTCCTAAACACGAGGCTGATGATATCCGGCTGCATAGTCATGTAGGTAGAGACTCCTATTCACAATGGAGATACTTGCTCAGGAAGTCTGAGGTGAATTTCACAACAATTATAATATATAGCAAGGTCTGGGAACCATGAAAATTGTTAAGGACTGAAATGTATCTCTCCCAAATTCATGAGTTGAATCCCTAACTCCGAATGTGATAGCATTTAGACAGGGACTTAAAGGAGGTAATTAAGGTTAAATGAGGTCATAAGGGTGGGGCCCTGATCTGATAGGACTGGTTCTCTCCCTCCTTCCCTTCCTGGGTCTCTGAGCACACCCAGGGAAAGGTCTCAGGGAGGACATCTGTAAGCCAGGAAGAGAGCCCTCACCAGAAACAAACCTATTGGCACTTTAATCTTGAACTTCTAGCCTCAAGAACTATAAGGAAATAAATTTCATCTAAAAATTGTTTAAGCCTCCCAGCCTGTATACCAGCCTGTATGGCACCCTGAGGAGACCGATACAAAGTTAAGTTAGGATGCTTCTATAAAATAGAATACGATATGCGGCTATTAAAGGCACTGAGGCAGGACTTCCTGAATGATGGAATGAGGGGCTTAGTAAATCCTCTTCCCAAAACGAAAAGATAAAACTGGACAAAAGAATCAAAACAAGCACTTAACGACTCTAGAAACACGCCAAAGGCATATAAATATAAAACACATTGAGAAACATCTAATTCAAGAAAATCTACTGGCTGTCAGTAAGAGCGGTGAGGCCTATGGGGTTTTAGACTGGAGTCACACCATCCCATGTCTCCCATACGTGGGGCAGAAGTGTGAGAGATGGGGGTTCCACGCCTTAGGACACTGTCAAAAATAGTAGTGACCTCAATGGCAAACGAAGAAGAGACTAAGGTCTCTGGGAGGGCAAGAGATAACTTGGAAGACCAGTCAGATTTAACAGGGAGGCCTGTGGGATAAGACAGCCAACATAGACACTGATAAGGCCCTACCTATTCCTTGGTAAATATGTTCAAAAGACTAAAGGGAACCATGTTTAAAGAAATGACAGGAAGTATGATGATGACTCATCAAAAGGGGGTGTCGATGAATTATTAAAAAACACATAAAAATTCTGAAGTTAAAACATTCAATAGCAAATTTAAAATTCCACTAGATGGGCTCAAGAGTAAATGAAAATAGTAAAAGAAAAATCAGAGAACTTAAAGATAGATTAATAGAGATTATATAATCTGAACAATGGGGAAAAAATGAAAAAACTACCAGAGCCTCAAGAGACCTATGGGACACCCTCATGTATACTGATGTGCATATACTGGGAGGCCCAGAAGGGGAGGAGACAGAGTATAGGCAGAAAGAAGATGTGACTAAGAAGTGGCAGAAAATTTCCAAATTTTGATGAAAACCATTAACCTATACATCTAAAAAGCTTAAACTCTAAGTAGAATAATTACAAAGATATCTACACCAAGATACATCATGGTTAAATTGTTACAAGTCAAGGTCAAAAAGAAAATCTTGACAGCAAGAGAAAAATCATTCACTGTGTAAGGGAACCCAAGTAAGTTTAATAACTGAATTCTCGTCAGTAGCAATGGAAGCCAGAAGGCAATGGGATGACATATTCAAAAGGCTAAACAGAAAAAAAAAAAAAAACTGTCAAGCAAGAATTCTGCATGCAGCAGTATTATCTTTAAAAAAAAAACAAAGGTGAAATAAACAATTCCCAAATTTAAAGACTGAGAGAATTCACTGCTAGAAGAGCAGCATGATGAGAAATACCACAGGAAGTTCATCAGGCTAAGATGAAGTGATACCAGATGAGAGTCAAAGCCACATGAAGGAAAAAGGAGCAATGCCAAAGGTCATTATATAACAAACATAACAGAAAGTAAAAATGTATCTTTTTCTATTTTCTTCTCTTAACTGATTTAAATAACTTCACGAAATAATAATTCTAAAGTTGTATGGTTGAGCTTATAATAAAGTTGCAATAAATACTACAAAGAGCACAAAGGCAAGGGGAGGGGAGGAACTGGAGCTATACTGTAGCAAAAAAAAATGACACCAGACAGAAATAATCTATATGAAGAAATGAGGAATATCAGAAATGTTAATATTAAGATGCTACAAATGTGTTTTTCTTTCTTCACTGAATTCCCTTAAAAGATCTAAGATCAAGACATTAGTTTTACTGGATCTATAACATTTATAAACATGTAACAATAGCGGCACAAAGGAAGGTAGGAGAAATGGAAATTCTAGTGAAATTTTATTTCACTAGAATTAAGCTACCAATATTCTAAAATAGATAATAAGATGCATACTGTATTGCCTAGAACAACCATTAAGAAAATAACTTCCAAACCAGATGACACCAAAAGATATGCCAATATATAGAAAACAAATAGCAAAGAGAGGGAAGAAAGTCCAACCATATATATAATGACTTTAAATGTGAATTAATTAAATACTTACAAAGTATTTAGTCATATTGCGTGACATAAAACAAGATTCAACTACATGCTGTCAACAAGAGACACTTTAGATTCAAAGACACAAATAAACTGAAAGTGTTAAGACTGAAAAAGACATGCCATGCAACTGGCAACTGTGAGAGAGCTGGAGTAGCCATATTAATATCAGACAAAACACATAAAAGAAAAGAGAGGGATATCCACATCCTTGGGAAGACGTAACAAGTATAAACATATACGTACTTAACAGAGCCCAAAATACATGAAGAAAAAACTGGCAGCACTGAGAGGGGAGATGTACAATTCAACAATTTAGGAACTTCAATAACTCACTCTCAATAATGGATAGAAAAACTACCCATAAAATGAGCAAGCATATAGAAAATGTAAACCACACCATCAACCAAACTGACCTAACTGAATACCAGACCCACTGACAGCAGAATCCACATTCTTTCTAAGTGCACAAGAAACATTCACCAAAAGAGACCATTTGCTGGGGGGATATGACAAGTTTTAATTATTTTTAAATGACAGAAACTATACAAAGTATGTTCTCTAACAACAATAGTCAGAATTTATAATTAACAAAAGAAGAAAAATACTGACATCCATAAATATTTGTAAATTATGACAATGTACTTCTAAATAACAAATTGGTCAAGGAAGAAGTAGTAAAGGAAATCCAAAAATATTCTGAATAGAATGAAAACAAAACATATAAAATTTACGAGATGTAGCTAAAACAGTACTTAGAAATTTGTAATTTTAAATGACTATATACAATTAAAAAAGAAGAGTGTCAAATCAATAATTTAAGTTACCATCCTAAAAAATTAGCAAAAAAAAAAAGAGGAAGCTAAACCCAAACTAAACAACTTTAGTGAAATACAATAATTAGAAAGATAAAAATTACTGAGAATGACTCAAGATGAAAAAGAAAATATGACAAATATAATTGAATGAGTAATTTAAAAATCATCCTATAAAAAAGCTTTATTGGTAAATTCCACAAAACATTTAAAACAAGAAATAATATCCTTCAGAAACTCTTACAGAGAATCCCAGCTAATCCTAGCAGGCTAATTATTAAACTGACACCAAAGCCAGACAAACACATCACATGACCAGAAAGCGACTGATCAATACTACTCATGGGTATAGATCACAAAATAACAAAATATCACAAACCAAATCCAGTAACATATAAAGAGGGATATATATCACAATGGAGTGAGATTTGTTCCAGAGATGCAAGGTTGGTTGAACATTTAAATACCAATAATGTAACACATTGTTTATTAACACAGAAAAAGAAAAAAACATCTTAATAAACATACAAAAAGTACCCATCATCCCTTCATGATAGAAAATCTCAACAAACTAGGAAAAGAAAGGAATTTCCTCAAACTGATAAAGGGCATCTATCAAAAACTTACTGATAACATCATAGTTAATGGTGAAAATGTGAATGCTTTCCCCCACAGACTGGGAACAAGGCAAGTGTGCCTGCTACTCTTAGCACTTCTATTCAACAATGCATTGTTCTAGCCAGAGAAATAAGGCAAGAAAAATACGCAGGAATGAAACTGGAAATGTTGGAAATGAAGAATTTAAACTGTCTTTTGATAAATGACATGGCACTGATTACAGAAAATTCTAAGGAATCTATGAAAAACTATTAGAATAAAAAAATTTCAGTACAGTTGCTACACATAAATCTACAAAAGTTGTATTATTTATACTAGCAAGGAAATAAATTTAAAATATGATCTCATTCACAATCGCATCAAAATAATAAAATGCTTATATTCTGAAAACTATAATACATTACTAAAAGAAATTTTTAAAGCTCTAAATAAATGAAGACAGCCTGCTTCCAAGGACTGGAAGATTCAATATTAAGAAGGTAATTCTCCCTAAAATTGACCTATATATTCAACACAATCTCTATCAAAACTGGACTAGGCTTTTCACAGAAACTGACAAGCTGACCCTAAAATTTCTATGAAAAAGCAAGTGCCCTGAATAGCCAAAACAACCTTGAAAAGCTGGTACAACATTGGAAGGCTAACATTTCCCAGTTTCCAGATTTATGATACAACTAACGTAACCAAGACAGTGTGGTACTGGCATAAGAACAGATACACAGATCAATGAAAGAGAACTCAAAGTCTAAAAGTAAACACTCACATTACCAATCAACTGATTTGTCAGAGATGCCAAGGCAATCCGATGCAGCCTTCTCAGGCAACGATACTGGTTAAATTCACGAAGAATGACTTTGGTTCCTTACCTCACATCATACGTAGAAACTATCTTAATTATCTAATTATCTTATAACTAAAAATATAAGAAATAAAAGGTATACATTTTTCAGAAGAAAACAAGACAAAATAGTCATGACCTTGGGTTAGGCAAATATTTCTTCAGTACAACACCAGAAGCACGCTTTATAAAAGAATAATTTGATAAACTGGATGTTATCGAAATTAAAAATTTATTTACTTCAAAAGAAACTGTTAAAAAAATGAAAAGAACTCTTTCAACTCAATAATAAAAAGACAAATTATAAAATTTAAAAATGTACAAAAATTGGAATAGATGTTTCACCAATGAAGATATAGGAATGGCCAATAAGTACATGAAGAAATGCTCAACATCATGGAAATGCAAATTAAAACCACAATAAAACATACTATCTAATCACAACCATTAGAATGCCTGGACTTGAAAAGACAAGTATTAGTGAGGATGCAGAGAAACTGGAACCTTCAACTGGTGAGAATCTGTAATTGTTCAGCCACTATAGAAAATAGTTTAGCAGTTTCTGAAAAAGCTGAACACAAATCTACCGTATGATTCAGCAATTTTACTCTTAGGAATGTATCTAAAAGAAATAAAAACACACTTTCACGCAAAGACTCATCTGAAAATGTTTACAACAGTACAAAATCATAATAGCTAAAAAGTGGAAACAACTCAAATGGCCTTTAACTGGTGAACAGATAATAATAAAATATGGTATATTTATACACAAAACACTATTTGGCAATAAAAAAGAACAAAGTACTGCTACCACATAGACAAATAGAGTATGTGATATAAGCCAGACACAAAAGATCACATATTATAGGACTGAATTTTTATGAAATTTCCAGAGATTTCTATAGAGACAAAGTAGATTAGTATTTGAATGGGGCAAGGAATGGGGAGTGATTGCAAAATGGCACAAAGAATCTTTTGGGGGCAATGAATATATTCTAAAGTTATGTTGTGTTGATGGTTGCACAACTGTAAATTTACAAAATGTCACTGAATTGTACATTTAAAATGCTTCATTTTTATGGTACGTAAATCATATCTCAACAAAGTTGCTTAAAAATGTGTTGAGCTAAGAGGTCTATAGCATACTGTTATGTGGAAAAAAGTCTACAAAATTTCTTAACTTAATTTTAATTAAACATTCTTAAAAACTTGAAGCTCATACACAGAACTACTAACAAATG
The DNA here is from genome assembly GCF_000325575.1 of Pteropus alecto. NCBI lineage: Eukaryota > Metazoa > Chordata > Mammalia > Chiroptera > Pteropodidae > Pteropus > Pteropus alecto. Next base: position 1,436,649 of record NW_006439190.1, read on the forward strand.
TAGGGAGTAAGATAATGGAGGAACTTACTTTCTGCTTTATAGCCATTTTGTTTGCTTGTTTTAAATCATCGAACACAGAACAAACTCTCCTACATGGGTACAGAGCAAGGGAACTGGCTTGAGCAGGTGTTGCAGGAAGCAGCAGAGTCACCAGCGGGAATGAGAGGAGAATGCTACTGGTATCTAGTGGGCAGAGGGTAAGGATGCTGCTTGACAACCTGAAATGATGAGGACAGTCCTCCACAACAAAGGCTTGTCCAGCCCCCAATTGTGAACAGATCCAGAGTTGAGAAACCACAATGTACAATAATAGAACCACCTCAGTCCTTTAGAATCTCAAGAAATGTATCCCTGTCTAGACTTTACTGAAGGAAAAGGCAAATACTGATACATATGTATTAAAACAAAAACTGAAAAATTAGAATTCTATGTGAGAAGATAAAAAGGAAAGCTAAAATAGTTTAGCATCCTCAAGCAAACTAGTTTTTAGTGTATATTGATGCTAAGTTGACATAATTTAAGAAAAGTTTCTTGACGTCCATTGCATTAAGTAGTAAAAATATAGTTAAGTCAGCTAGGTACTTGGACTTTAATAAACAGAAACCAAAACAATTTAAGTGACCAGACGCCTCACAGTGACTAATGTAAACATGTAACACAAACACTTAACTGATGCTTATTACCATAGAGAATGTGCTCAGAACCTCTGTCTACCTAAAAGCTGTCAAAGAGCATGTGAACTCTGGAGAACACAAGAAACAAGAGATGCAGCAGTCTCCACTCTGACATAGGCTAGGGGGTGTGTCCTTGGGTCAATCACTGTCAACCCATTATGTCGAGACATTACAAAACGGGACAAGATACGACTCTGAGACTGTGTGTGAAGTGCTGCTCAGTGAAGGCCTCAGTTTTGGGGACACTTCTAGCGACCACAAAGGAGCAGGGAGGAGAGGAGCCAAGGGAAAAGGACAGCCGGTACCTCAATCCTCCGCTTGGCTTTGTCGTAGGCCCGCTCCTCCTTGGTGCGATCATCATCTGAGTCGTATTCCGACTCCGAGCTCATCTCTCCACTGGGCCTCTTGTCTGCGGTCTTCCCCGTCTCCTTCTCCTCTGGCACCTTTTCCTCCTCCTCCTCGCCTTCGCTGCCCTCGCTCTCACCTTCGTCCTCGTCCTCGTCCTCGTCACTCTCCTCCTCCTCCTCGTCTTGCTCTTCCTCCTCCTCAGGGTTCTCTTTCACTTCTATGTGCACCGTGTTTCCTTTCAGAAAAACAAAGATTTTAAAATAAATGAAAATTAAAAATGAGACTTCCGTCAGGTAACAGAGACCTTAAAGACGACACTAAAAGTGTACCAAATAAGGTGGCAATGTTACATCGCTAATTCCAAATTAAGGTTTTCATGCATCAAAAATGCAATGTTTATCTATGTGCTACAATGAAGATTGCTATTTAAAAGTGGGCCCTTAATGTACCGATCCATACATAAGGTGACAGAAAGAAAGGCACTACTGAGCAGGATATGAGAGAGGAAGAAACCAGGGAGGTAAGCACATCGCTTAGTATGTCTTTCCCACTGGGGACACTTGTCGATTCTGGAGGAGAAGCTGAAAGACCAAGCAGTGCCTTTACCAACCCTGTAGTACTTCAAGACCAAGGCACTGGGAGTTCAGGCCTGTCGAGGTTGCAGGGGGTGAGGTGGCAGATGCTGGGTAACACCCTACTATGGGGTGAAACTATGGAGAACTGCACCCAGCAGTAAGGGTGACAGCAAGTAAGCAGAACCTTCTCATTCCTGGAATACTTCCAGATTCTCTCAATTCTAAATTTGGAATGATTCCACATTGATAGTTCCCTCAGACTCCTGGTAGATGTCTCTGGAGAGAGAAAACACCATCCTTGACCACGAATTATTTCTACACTTTTACAAGTATAATATCCAGCACAATATATAAAAACAAACCACACAAAAAAATTCACATGAGGAAAGCTAGCACATAGATGCCAACAGGGCTTCCATATAGCGATGTTATAAAACCAAAATTTTAAAATGGATATGCTTCTAACATCCAAGGAACAAAAGACAAGATTAAAATTTTAGAAATAAAAACCACAGAAAAGTTAAATGCAAATTCTAAAACAAATACAGGAGATAAAAACAGCTGAAGACAAAATTAATGAACCAGAGGACAGCAGGAAAAACAATGTAGAATGAAACATGGAGACTCAATAGGTGGAAAATACAGAAAAGAGGAAAGATACAATAATATAGTAAGAAGGTCCATCACAGGACAACTAGAACCCGAGGGGAAATAACAGCGCACTGCAAAACTGACAAAACACAAAACCATACATTCATGAAGCTCTACAGGCAGAATAAAAAAAAAGAAAAGAAAAAAAAGAAATGAACCCTGGCAACACCATAATAGAACTGCTGAAAACCAAAGACACATGAAAAATTCAGGATGATACCTGAATTCTCAACAGAAACAGTAAAAGCCAAGACAAGGCAATAATATCTTCCAAGTGTTAAATAAACAGAATTTCACTACAGAATTCTTCATTCAGTAAAAATGTACCCTTCAAGAATAAAGAGGAGATAGAGTATTTTTAGAAAAGCAAAAATGGAATGTATCACTAACAGATTTGTATTAGAGGAAATTCTAAAAGTTCTTCAGCCAGGAAGAAATGACCCAAACAAGAGATCAGGGATGCAGTGGACATCAAGCGTAATAGAAGCAAAGTGTACAGGCAGACCAAAGCAAACACTGACCCACACTACGCTATTGTGGGTCAAGAACAATGCTATGTAAACTGAGGACCAGTACGTACTGGTCAGGTGTCCCATGGCCTTCTCACCAACTGGGGAGCACATGACCTTAGATAACGAGAGCGAGAAGACCCACAGTAAGTGTCTAGATTAACCACAAAGTAAGTGGAGAGAGAGTACACAGCTTCTAAGCTCACAGGAGGAGGAAAAAAAATGTAATAAAAAAAAAATTCAATAGTTCAAATTATGGTTAGAAAAGAAAAAGAAACAGAATAAGGACTCAGTAAGATGATAAATATAAAACCAATATACTTCATTAATTACATCAAATGTTAGAAGAGGCTAAATGCACTAGATAAAATATAAAAACAGACAAACTGGATTTTAAATCTCAACTATATGCTCTTTAAGGATATAGAAAGAGTAATAAAGACAGAAAAGACCAAGTAAATCAAAGTTAGTACAGCTATATTAGTATCAAGTAAGGTAGACTTTAAGGCAAAAGGCATTGCTAAAAATGAATAAAATATAAATAATAAATAAATCAATGATAAAAGAGTCAATTCATCAGAAAGATACAGGACTGTACTCATCTAATAATATAGCACTAAAATATATGAACTAAAAATTAACAGAACTCAGGAAGAAATAGATGATCTATATTCATGATGAAAGATTGATTTCATACACCACTCTTTGTAACAGAGAAAAAGCACGCCAGAAAAAAACTCAGAACATAAGAGACTTGTACAAAATGACCAACAAACTTGACCAATTATAGCAAACAAGGCACTTGACTACTGCAGAATATAAACTCTTTACAATCACATGTGAAATATTTACATACATATTATTTTGCTGGGCTGTAAATTAAATCTCAACTTATTGCAAAGGAGAGAATCATGTATGTTCTATGACCACAATGAAATAACAAGATAATTAGAAAGAACTCATTTATGTAAATTAATACACTTCTAAATAAATCATGGGTAAAAGTTAATATGTATCAAAATAGAAATTTAAAAAATCAACATATAGAACTTATGGAGTTTGGCTAGAGCCATGCTTAATAAAAAATTTATACTTTTAAAATTATGTATTGGGGAGAAAAGGCAAAAAGAAAAAAAAGACAAATATCTATCTCAAGAAGTTAGGAAAAAAAGCCAGTAAATTAAAACCAAAGAAAGTAGATTTTAGGAATAAAAGACAGAAAGTAAAAACAAAGACATTTTTTATTCACAGTGATTAGGTACTATATTATTATTTGTATTATCTTTGTATTATATTTTAACTTAAAGGGGCTTTTTTGTAGGCCAGCTTTAATAACCTAACTCTATTTATAACATTATCACTCTGAAAAAACATATTCTAAATCCCAGACAACTATCTTACAAATGACTTTCTGAAAAAGCATTTATTCATAAAATGAAGATCCACATGTCGATTTAGGAGCCATGGCAATGTAACTGGTCTCCTGTCTGGGAATGCTCAGATGGCTTTCATAATCAGACCGACTACTCCTTTAAATATAAACCACCTCCAGTAACCACTAGATTTACCAGTGTGCTTATGAGCTAGTCACCTTTCTCTCTCTCCTCGTCACTGACCATAGCCTCCCAGTCATCCAATCCAGCATCCTCAGTTTCTTCTTCCTCTTCTGTTGTCACGAAAGACACAGAAAAAAGCAGAAAATTATGCTAACATAAAAAAGATGTTTTCACTATGCAAAAAATACGTATACAATTTCATTATCTTTGTAACTATTTTTTCAATATAGCTAGCATGTTATAATTTACCATCACTAAATGCTTCACAATTTCCTAGTATTTTGAATATATCGCCAGATTTCATATTTTAGGTCATTAAAACACTAGAAACTAGCGTCATTAAAACAGACGCTAAAATGTCCCTTTAGATCTTGAAAACGGCACACGATCATACTACTTGAAGACAAATGAAATTTCACATATCTTTTTGATCTTTCAACTTACAGTTTAATACATTCTTTTGCTTTAACCTCTACAGATACATACAAGCACTACTTAAATTACATACGTGGAGGTACCATCTACATCTCCAGCTGAAAATAAAAACAGAATATTGTACTTACAACCCAAAAATAGCCAGGAAGGTATAATTCTGAATATTAAAAACTTAATACTCCAACGACGACTCTCCCAATCAAGCAAAATTATTCTCGAATAAAAAAAAGGACGTGTGGTGTCTGCTTCCCTGTAATAATCATTATTTGCCACTAAGTCTAGATAAGTCATCTTGAGGAGGAAGAAGAGTCAGGAACAGGTGCCCCAAACATCGTTCTAAATTATCGATTATTTCTACTGATACAAGCATCACCTAAAATAGTGGACTGCTATCAACCTGAATTTCTCTAATTTCATTAAGCTAAGCTGAGATGTGCCCAGATCAATGATCCTTTCACACTGAGAACAGAAAGGGGGAGGAAAGAAACCATCAGCAGTAGCTTTCACCAGTGTGGTCAGTCTCAACATCCTCCTCCGTTCCCACTCCTACCTTTAAGCATTTGAGATTCTTCTGATCTTGACACAAGCCTCAGGCTAGCCTCTCGCTCTCCTATCAACAACTAGTCTCATGAATTAGCACAATGTTTATCTTAAAGAAAAAAAAAAAAAAGAAAGCCAGAAACCTTCTCCAACCTTAAAACATACACACAATGAATAAGTTAAACCTTTTATGGATTTACCAAAAAGAGGCTGACCTCTAAGGTTTAAAACTACCAATTTTTATGACTCTTAATAAGTTCTAATTAAAAATGCTTCAATTTGCTTTGGAAGGATTAAACAAAGAACTTCAGGTCTTGACACTACCTAAGATTTCTGACCCATAAAAAGAAATATCAGAAAATTCAAACTTCTATTGTCTCTACAAAATATTCTGCCACTTCTGAAAAGAACAAATTTGATTCAAGTCTCACTTCTACACTTTTTCAAAGTGGAAGTGAAAAGAAATGGTTTAAGAACCATAAAGAAAGGTCATCCTGCCAGATATCTGGTTTCCCCAAACTAATGAGAACTAAATACCTTATGACACATCAACATTACTTGATAGGAATTAGTCAGTGCTACTGGCCTGGGTCAGCAGGAGGTGGTGACTCTTTATCTGGTACTCCTTGTTCCACAGCTTCTCCAACAGCACTTAATTCTATTGGTTCAGACACTGAATAAAGGGCAGAAATGAAGGTGACAAAACTTTCAGTATATAACCTGTTAAATAATGAATAAAAACCAGCACTGCAAACCTAAATTCTTTATCGAGTTTAGAAAATGTTTAAATATCAGTCATATATTTGATAGGAAACAGCAGTTTTTCTTTCTGCTCAACAGAATGGAAATTATAGAAGGTTGAGGAAAAAAATAAAGGAAAAATAAGAACGATAGTGGTGCTTTTCAGAGTTGAGGATAGTTATTTGTAGGATCCAGATTTTTCAAGCTAAGGTACTTTTCCATCAGCCTGTCATTTGAATCAGTTGACAGGCTGATAAATAAGAGTGATAAATAAGTTTTAATATGTAATTCTTTTTAAAAAAACATTGTTTTAAAGGTGTGGGAAGAGGCAAACAAAACTTTCTAAATCACGGGCTATTTTGTATACAAACCTTCTTTATTTTCTAACTGCTGTGGTGTTTTTTTCTTCTTTTTATCTTCATAAACTGGCCTTTTCTTTGGCAAAGAGTCTTTTGATGGCACTTCAACGCCTGAAAAATAAAAATGGAAAACTTCAGGTTTATACTATTTGTATGTCACCTACAGAGTGCTGCTTAAAAAGATAACATTTTATTCACCTCAGAGATACAAACCCTAAAATACAAAAGAACATTCATGGGAAAAAACCTCTATTTTTATATAAGATATTTCAAATTTTATATACAATTCCACTTTTGGTGTCCAGTCCTATGGCTTTGCCAAATGCTTGGTTATACAGCCACCATCACAATGAAGGTGCCACCACCCTGTGCGGTGCTGTGCAGTCAAACCCTACTCACACTCTTGGCTCCTGGCAACCACAGACCTGTTCTCACCCTCAAACATCTGCATTTTCCAACATGTCACAGAGATAAAACCTTACAATCTGCTTACTGTCATCATTAGGAATGAGACATCTCCCACTGTATGCACCGATGCTGTTTCTTTTTGCTGCTGAGCAGTGCCCACTGCATGGATGGACCACAGCTCCTTTATTCAGTAGACAGCCAAAGGACATCCGAGTTGTTTCTAGTTTTTATAAATTGTGAATAAAGCTGCCATGAAATTTTGTATGTAGGTTTTGTGAGAACATTTCTCTGGAGTAAATATTTTGGAGTGGGAATAAGGGGACATTATGTAAATATGATTTAGCTTTGTAAGAAACTGCCCGGTTTTCCAAAGTAGCTTTACAATTTTGCATTCCCACCAGTAATGTATGAGCGTTCCAACTGCTCTGCATCCCTGCTGGCAGTTTGGTAAACAAAAGTGTTTTTTATGTATTTAGAATTTATATATTTGAATAAGTGTGTAGTGATCCCTCACTGTGGTCTTAATTTGAATTCCCCTAACAGTTTATGATTTTTGAGCATTCTTTAAACATGCATACATTGTCTTGGTGAAGTATCTGTTTAAATCTTTTGCCCTTTTTCAAATAAGATTTTTGAGTTTCTTATTGTTGAATTTTGAGTCGTCGTTATATATTCTGGATATTAATCCTTTGTCAAATGTGAGATTTTCAGGTATTCTCTTTGAATTCTCAATGGTACTTTCTGTGGAAAAAAACTTTTAAACTGGACTTCCTCAATTTTGTTATCATTTTTCCTTTATTGGATTATGCTTTTGATGTTATAACTAAGCATTCCTTACCTAATACAAGTTCATAAAGATTTTTGTTTTCCTCTAAAAATTTTATAGTTGTATTTACTGAACTGCCTTTTACCTATCACAAAAAAATTAAAAAATAAAAAAATGACCACGTATGGACTATTTTGTTCTACTGATTTGTCTATCCTTTTGCCAATAACACCCTATATTAAATTACAGCAGCTTTATAGTAAGTCTTAAAATCAGATATTTTATATATACATCTTCCAAAAGTTTGTTCTTTTTCAAAAATATTCTGGCCATTCTACTTTTATCTTTTCCTACATATTTGCAAAATAGCTGATACATATCTATAAAATATCCTGCTGCAATTCTAATTAGGACTGCATTGAATCTATACTCACCAGCTGTAGGGTTTTGTGTTTTTTCAGGGGTAGATTCCATGGAATTTTCTATGCAGACAACTGTCATCTATGAATAGACAGTTTTACTTCTTCCTTCCAATCTGTACGCCTCCTTTTATTATTTATTTTTCTGCCTAATTGCCCAAGCTAGGACATTCTAGCACAATGTGGAATGACTACAGTGAGACTGAAAATCCTTGCCTTAATCATGATTAAGGTTAAGTATTCAGTCATTCACCATTAAGTGAAATAGCTCTATGTTCTCTGTAGACGTCATTTATCATGGTAAGGAAACTCCTTTCTATTTCTAGTTTCTAAATTTTTATCATATGTAAATGTTGAGTTTTGTCAAATTTTTCTGCATCTATTCAATGACTGTGTTTTCTTCGTTAGTTTGTTAATATGGGTAAAACAGAGCTATTGATTTTCAAATACTGAACCAGCCTTGCATTCCCAGAATAAAAACCACTGGGTCATAATAGATTATCATTATATATAAAAATATATAAATACACAGACATAAATATATATATACATATTGCTGGAATCAAATTACTGATATTTTGTTGAGAACTTCTGCATCTTTGTTCATTAGAGACATTGGTCTGTAGTTTTCCATTCTTATGTCTTTGCCTCACTATGGTATAAGCCAGTTGTCCCCAACCTTTTTAGCACAAGGGACCAGTGCCCCTATTAGAATGTAATGCCTGATGATCTGAGATGGAACTGAGGCAGTGATGCTAGCACTGGGGAGCGGCTGCAAATACAGATGAAGCTTCTTTAGCTCATCTGCCACTCACTTCCTGCTCTGCAGCCTGGATCCTAACAGACCACAGACTGGTAGCAGTCTGTGGCCTGGGGACTGGGGACCCTTGGTATAGGGGAAATGATGTCCTCACAAAATGAGTTGGGTAGTTTTGGAAGATAATGTTTCTAAGTAGCAATATTTCTTCTTTAAATATTTACTAGAATTCCCCAGTGAAATCAAAGGGGACTGGCATTTCTTTGCTGTTTTTTTTTTTTACTTAGATAAAATATAAATTGATACTGGATTATAGTTTTAAAATACAGATGTCCCCCCACCTTATCCGTGGTTTTACTTTCCACGGTTTCAGTTATTCATGGTCAATAGCGTCGCTGTCTGAATATATTAAGTACAAAATTCCAGAAATAAACAATTCATAAGTTTTAAATTAGACATAACTCTGAATAGTGTGATGAAATTTTGCACCGTATTGCTCCATCTCAGCCTGGATATGAATCATCCCTTTGTCCAATGTCTCCACACTGAATATGCTCCCTACCAATTAGTCACTTTGCAACCATCTCGAGTATAAGATCAACTGTCATGGTATCAGAGTGCTTGTGTACAAGTCACCCTTATTTTACTTAATGATAGCCTCAAAGCACAAGGGTAGTGATGCTGGCAATTCAGACATGCAAAAGTGAAGCTGAAAAGCGCTTCTTTGAAGTGAAAAGGTAAAAGTTCTCAACTTAATAAGAAAAAAAATCATATGTTGAGAATAAGATCTATGATACAAATGATCTTCTATCCACAAAATTGTGAGGGGAAAAAGCAATTTGTGCTAGTTTTGCTGTTGCACCTCAAACAGCAAAAACCTAAGCACATAGTATGTGACAGGTGCTTAGAAGAGGCATTGAATTTGTAGTGGAAGACATGAACAGAAATGTGTTCTAACTGATAGCTACGTGTTGCACCAGAAAGCACCGAGCCTATGTGAAGACTTCAGCAAGTAAGAGATCCCCTGAAATGACACCAAGCCATTTACTGCAAGTAAGAGATGGTTACACAGATTAAGGAATATGTTTAGACTGAAAAATATAAAGATTATTGGAAAGGCTGTGTCTGCCAATGAAGAAGCTTCTACCATATTTCCAGCAGTTAAAGAAGCTGATTAAGGAGAAAGGGTACCATCCAAAGCAAGTCTTCAACTGCAATAAAACCAGACTATTCCTGAAGATGCCCAACAGATTTGAGAGAGACCACATTCACATAACTCTTATTACAGTATAGTTACAATTGTTCTATTGTATTATTGTTAGTTTCTTACTGTGCCTAATTTATAAATTAAATTTTATAAGCACGTATGTGTACAAAAAAAAAGTGTAGGTAGGGTTCAGTATTATCCATGGTTTCAGTCGTCCACTGAAGGGTCTTGGAATGCGTCTTCTGCAGTTAAGAGCAGGGCTACTGTAGATATAGGACTACCTGGGTTATGTATTTCTTTGTGAGTTTTGGTAGTTTGCACCTTTTAAGGAATGGCTCTGTTTTATGTAAGTTTTTGAATTTATGAGCATAGAGTTACTCATTATATTGCCTTATCACTTTAATAACTGTAGGATCTGTAATGATATCCCCACTTATCCTTATCACTTCCGATATCAATCGTGTTTTTTTTCCTTAGTCTAGAAATTTATAAAATTATTTTTTTCAAGAACTGGCTTCTGGCTTCACTGACTCTCTACTTTTTGTTTGTTTTCTATTGCATTATTTTCTGCACTTTATTTCTTTCTGCTTACTTTACTCTTCTATTTTTTGGTTTCTCAGGATGGAAAACAACTTTATTTGCAGCTTTTCTTCTGTTTCTGAAAAAAAGCACTTACTGCTATAAATTTCCCTCTAAGCATTGCTTTAGATGCATCCCCAAAGTTCTGATGTGCTGTATCTTCATTTTTTTTTTAACATATTACTAATTTCTAAGACTTCCTCTTGGACTCATGGATTAAAAAGTATGTTGTTAAATTTCCAAATATTTATGGATTTTAACATTTCTGTTATTCATTTTTAGCTTGTTATGATCCAAAAAACCACATTGTATGATTTCAATTCTTTTACATGTTTTCAAGTTTAAATATCTTTTTGGTAAACTCACTTATCATTATGTAACATCTCTCTTTATTCCTGGTAATTTTATTTGTTCTGAAGTGTACTTCAGGTTAATGTGATGCCAGCTTTCTTTTGATACCTGTTTTTATCCTTCTAACCTTTCTCTATTTGTATATTTAAAGTGGATTTCCTGTAGATAGCTGCCTTGTTTCTCCAACAATCAATTCCTTTTAAATGATGTTTACACCATTCATATTTAACCTAATTATTAGTATAGTTGGTTTTAGGCCTATCATTTTATTTGATTTCTGTTGGTTCCCTTTGTTTCCGGTTCCCATTTTCCTCCTTTCCTGCTTTCTTTGGATTATTTGGTTCTTTTTTAGATTTTGACTTTAACTTACCTACTAACTTTGGGGCTTAATTTTATTTAGTGGCTGTTACAGGATTGAGAATATTCATAACTTTCCACAGTATACTTAGAATTAATATTTTACCTGGCACATGAGCCATTTGGAGGTAAATCTGGGTCTTGGACAGTAGTTTATATCATGGTTCACTACTTGAAGTTTGGCTATGCTTCTCTGCAAGCACATATTGCTCCATGGTGAGCCCAGGACTTATGTCACTTCATAAAAAGAATTCCAGGGCACTCTTCCTCCACTCTCTGCTCCGTGGTTTCCCCTACATTCTCCCATGAGCCCCTTCTAGTTCCTCTGGCCAAGAAGATAAGGTCCTCTTGGAATTTTACCCTTTACGTTGTGAAGTTCCACATAAGTGGAGTGCCATTTGGCCACAAGAGCAAAAGAAAAAAATAATGGGGAGTCCCCCTCAAACTCTTTAGACATCACAGACCCCTTTTCCTGCCTCTTTTGCCCCAAAAAGGAATCAAATGAATGTACCACTCTGTCGTAAAAAAAAAAATGACTACTCAACAATGTATTCAATTCAAAGTGAACAAAATAATTTTAAAAATTTACAGCTAAAAAAAAAAAAGGAAATTCTGGAACTTTCTTTCCTACATCCCCTAAAACAGGTCCCCAACCACTGGGCCGCAAATGGGTACTGGTCTGTGGCCTGTTAGGAACTGGGCCACACAGCAGGAAGTGAGCAGCAGACAGCAAGTGAGTACATCTGTATTCGCAGCTGCTCCCCAGCACTAGCATCATGGCCTCAGCTCCACCTCAGATTATCAGGCGTTAGATTCTCATAGAAGCAGCGGTCCCTGGTGCCAAAAAGGTTGGGTACTGCTATCCTAAAAAGGTCCACAGAAGCCTCCATTATCATTACTTATCCCATGAATTTGGGGCTATAAACTAAAATAGAAAACAAAAGCAGAAAAGCCAATATGAGGCCACAGGCAGAAGACAGTAAAGTCTCCCTTGGACCTATTCTTTTCCTCTCAGAATAAGTGCCTCTGGCAATCTGAAAGGAAGAGCAGAAAGACAAAAGCAGGTCCTTCCAAACATTCATTTTGTAGTAATGCAAAATGCAACAGTTTATATATGTTCTGATCATGATTATGATTACTGAGCCATATTTGGCTTAAACTCTCAAATTTAAGGACTGAAGTAACAAGACAAGGCAAATAAACCAAATCAGGTTACCTGCTGCATATTTCAGTGTAATATGCTCACTGACCTCTATTTAACAAGAGATTGTGGCCTTTGAAAGACAGGGAAACGTAAAACCCACAAATAACATGTTTCATTTGTAATGAACTCAAATAAAATGAAAATAAATTTAAATTGTGTAGTAAGTAGAATAATGCCATCACGAGAAATCTGCATGTCTTACTCTCTAGAATATGTGCTATGTCACCTACCATGGCCAATGGGGTGTGAATGAGGCTAAGGGAAAAAAGAGTGTCCTAGGTTATCCAGGTGAGCTTCACAATCACTCGAGTCACTAAAAATGAAGAACCTGTCACTGAGGTACAGGTTGAGGAAAACACAACTATGGAAGAATGGTCAGAGCACTGCAACGCTGGCGGCTTCCAAGATGGAAGGGAGTCATGAGCCAAGGAATGCAGGTAGCCTTAGGAAGACAATGAGGAAATGGATTCTCCCACAGAGATTGCAGAAAGGAACATAGCTCTGCTGATGCCTTTGCCCAATGAGACCCATGTCAGGCTTCTGATCTACAGAACTGTAAGATAATAAATCTGTGCTGTTTTAAGCCACTAAATTTGTGGTAATTTGTTACAACGGAAACAGAAAACTATGTATAACAGAAGTTTTCATTACCACTACAAAATGAAGTCAACTTTTTTTCAACTACGGCCAGCTTGACAGCTGATTAAAAACAAACAAAAGATCTGATTAAAAATTAGCTTATCCAAAATGAAAAAGGATCATGCCAGTAATGTTTTTGTTTGAATTCAAGATTATTTTATGCACTTTGAACATTTAATATTCTGATTATAATATTAGAGCAGATAAATAAGTTTTGTCAAAATAAGAGATGGCAGACCAAACAAATCTGACTTGCAAGTAACATTACTGAGTCTGAGGAGAATACATCTTCATCAGTCAACGGTTAACGGTGAATCCCAGAAGATGCACAGAGCTTCAAGCAAAGTGGCTCCCTGCTGCAGCCCTTCCTCCCCGTCCCTATGACGCTTCTGTCAGAGGCCCCTCACTGCCTCTATGGGCCACTAACAGTCTCTCACCAAGGGCAGAAGTTTTACAAGACAACAGTAAAAACTTTGCTATGGGGTTTTCAAATGAAGTCACTAAAAAAGAAAAATCACTTAAAATGTTATTAACTTTAAACTATGCGTGTACTTAAGTATAAGTGCTGAGACTGGTTAGAACTGTAAAAAGTGACAGAATAAAGCTGGCTAAACATGTGGAGATAACTAGGTTGACCAGAGATTTCCCTATCCAACAGCCAACACTTAGTGAGGGAAAGCACGAACCTGGGGATAAACTGTGACCTGATACCTGAAGGGTGGACCCAGCAACACCCCAGATTCAATCAACTGACTATTCCTGCAGTTAGGATTCTTTAATAAACTGCTGTATTTGTAACCAACACCAAGACTTATGTGTGTTCAGATATTCCCTTCACCTTGCAAACTAAGACATTACAAATCAAGTTCTTACAGAAGCTCTCTGCCTGAAGTGCATTAATTCCAAATTACTTATGAAGTACCTGCTATATGCTTTGTAGTTATAAGCTAGGAAAAGACTGAGGAGGTGACTTGCTACTCATTTCATTGTAATTACCTGAAACATCTGCAAACACCTGCACCCTCTAAGAATACATTTTAGGCTCCATGAGTAAATTCTGTATTATTTTAGGTAATGAATGTGGTAACTGACCTTCACCTAACAAGATTGCCTTGAAAGATATAGTAAAGCATAATGCTAAAGAGTCTTTTCATGAGATGCCTCGTTGAGCGGCCTTTAATGTCAAGCTCAGTGGCCTGGACTTTTTCAGTCACAGACATCAAGGA
>NW_006439190.1:1450986-1454547 GCF_000325575.1 Pteropus alecto
AGAAGAGAGACAAACCAGGGCCACAGACGCCACTTGAGAGGCCATCTCTTCCAAGCCTATCCTAAAGACTAATGCTGAATTCATCATTTTAAATCATAATTTTCATCTAATCTCGTAAGGACAAGTCAAACTACTCCATAAAACAGCAGTTCTGAGATGCATATTATCCGCTGCTTGGCCCCATCCCAATTTCTTCATGAGTGTTGTTAGTCTGTCAGATACCAGTCAAACATGGTATTTGGGTGCTGGGTATACTCAAATTTATTCTCTAATTTTTAAAAAAGCTATAGCCCCAATTCGATATGAAATTTTCTGAACTCTAAGAGAAGAGAGGAGGCATTTGAAAAATGCAAAGGGAAGGGCTTGTAGAAATGACCTACTTAGCCAGTTATAGATTAACCACACCCCATAGATCTCTAAATGGTCTTCTGGAAACTGTTGCAACACCTACAAGATAAAGGATCTGTAAATAGATAGGACCAGTGGTCTGGGAATTCCCTTCCCCTTGGAGCCCCCACCTAAAACTCCCCCTGCCCATCCTGGGTCATGAGGTACACGTAAAACCTCAAAGGAATCACGCGCTTCTTGCATGGACACTGCAAAGGTATATAACCTGTAAGAAATCTAACCAAGGGGAACTCATGCTTTGGTGCTGTTAAGCCCCGCATGCTCTGCCAGTTAATAAATTCACCTTCCTCTAACAAAGTTGTTTGAGCATCCAAATTCCTCCTTGGGGTGTCGCTTCCTACAACGTAAGTACTGTGTTTCTCTACATTTGCTTCTCCCAGATAAAGAGATAATGCAGAATAAAGAGGAAGCCAAAGAGATCAGTTAAAATCTCAGCTCCAGGACCTAGGCAAGCTGTGTAAGCTGAGTCTCCATTTCTTTATCTACATGATGGAAATAAAAATATCTGCATGATTTTTATGAGAAAATAGATGTCAAAAGCTTACTATTACTATAATTATGGCATAAGCACCAAAATTACTGTAATAAAACCTATGGAATGTAGAGACAGGAAATTTAGGGCAGTCCTAATAAATTTTCCTCAATGATGCAAAAACATTATTTTAAATAACTTCAATTGTCAAAAACATATGTTCAGATTGTGGTCTCTAAATAAAAGGAACCAAGGCCTTTTGGGTAAACAGTTGATTCCAGGTCTAGGGCAGAAAATATACAAGATGAACCTGAGATACTTTGCTGTGTTAGCAAGCAAGGAAGGGGTTAACAGAATATTGTGGTCATGTGAAAAATTCACAAGAACAAGCCTAAATGGGCTCCCACTGGCCAAAGATAAAACAATTTCAGTATCAAAAACATTAACATCATAAGATGAAATCAATTATCTAAAAATCCATTAAAATAAAATGATAGGCATTAAAAAAAAAACCAAAATTAAACTTATTGGCCACCTTTGGAGGTTGCTGGATGCCTTTTACTATTTTGAAAATAAAGAAAAAAAATGAAGCAATTACCTTGGCTTTCCTGAATGAACAATGTCAGGGAAAGTTTTTCCTTAGAAAAATATTCTAGCTAATAAATGCAGAATGAATGATAGACTATGACAATTCTGCAATTCCTAATGATATAGACAACAATTACCAATTGGATATTAAAATTACTAGTGAAAAGTCAATGGCGAACTTTTATAATAGACAAGGCTGCCAATGGCTAAACCCACTGGTCACTCTTGACATCACCAAAAGTGAGATAACCAGATCACGTGCTGCCTGGCATGAGAAAACAGGAACTGCACAGCATCACTAGGAGTATCCAAGCTGCTAGATCTAGTCAACACCAGGAGAATGTAATTAGACAAATCTAGAATGTGAGAAATTCCAGAGAATAATCTAGTACTGTCAACGAATAAATGGTATGCCAAAAACAGGGTGGCAGCTGTACCAGTGAGACAGGCCAAGCAACCAAATGTGACGCGTAGATCTAATCTGGATCCTGATTTGAACAAATCAATTATAAAACATATTGTGGAGACAAGGGGAAAAGCTTACATATCGTCAGAAAATCAGATGACATAAAAGAATCGATTTTGTTAGATGTAACAGATACTCTACTCATGTTAAAAAGTAAAATGTCCTTACCTGTTAGAGATATACACTAAAGTAAATTCTGAGTAGAAGGACATGGTATTTACTTTACTTTAAAATACTCCAGGGGGAAAAAAAGGTAGAGGGGGCAAAACAAGAATGGTAAATGTTGGTAACTGTTGAAAAGGAGTTATGGGTACATCATTTTACTATATTTTCTATTCTCACTTATTTTAGAGCACAAAAAAAACTTTTATGGACACTCTATCATTTACGTGTATATTTTTACCATCATATAAAAGCCACCTCTCTAAATATTGAGATTATCTCATCCACTGTTAACATTTTTGTTTGACTTTTTCACAGCATTTCAGAAAGTTCTCTTGGTTCAATTCAGTTCTCCTTTTGACCACTGAAACTGCGTAAGAAGTGTCAGGACTGTGCGGTAAGGAGGAAGACGACTTACCCTGAGCCTGCAGAAGTTTGAGGGTAGCCTCAGCCCTGGCTCTAGCTTCTCGCTGGGACTTAGTTAAAAGTTTCCCTTCTTTTTTCAAGCGTTCTTTTCTTTCTTTTTCTTTTTGCTTTTTCCGTTCTCTTTTCTCTTGTTCCAATCTTTCCTATAAAAGAATACACATCAGAAAACTGTATTGGCTTAATCAATTATAAAACTTAAACAACTCAAACTCCAAACAAAGCTTTTGAGATATATGCAAAGTACTGTGTTAGGAGATTCCAAATGAAAGTATTTTAAATGTTGTACATGATTTTTTAATCAATATCACAGGAGAGTAGACTATGTTGGCCATGATACGCAAGTTAACTTCTGCTTGTACCTGAGGCAATAAAGGCAGGATTTTTCTGCACCTCTTCCTTTTATTAAGTCAGAACAAATAATTGGCATACCAAAAACAGGATGCTAGTGGTATCAGTGAGAGACAGGCCTAGTGACCAAATGCAATAAGCTAACTGAATTACCATACCATTAGTACATTTTAGAGAGACATTAAGTTAAACACAACATCAACGTGAGCAGCTTCATGAAAACGTACCTCTTCTTTGCGCTTGGCCTCCAATTCTTCAAGCCGTTTCACCCGTTCTTCCTCCTCTCGCTTCTGTCTCTCTTCTTCTTCTTTAAGCTTAGCCAGAGCTTCTTGCATAGCTTTAACGGTAGCTTTGCTAGGTCCTTTTTTCTTCTCTTTCTCTTCTTTTTCTATTTTCTTTTTCTTCTTATCTTTTTTCTTTTTGTCGCTTTCATTGTCATCTACCAAAAAATATATATATAGTTAAAGTGTTTTTTAAAAAAGTTGCTTCCTAAGGCAATGGATGAGTAAACCCCAGAACCCCAGAATGGGCTGAAGCTGATGCCAGCAGCAGACCAGTCTCTAGGCTCAAGGCATCCTGAGCACCTGAGTACCCAGAACAGCTCAGAACAACCCAGCTGGCCTCCTTAGAAGCCTAAAATGCTGGTATTGCTGAGTTGTCCTCAGGGATGCAAGAAGACAGGAGGATCTCG
>NW_006439190.1:1455210-1492160 GCF_000325575.1 Pteropus alecto
CCTGGTGTCTCAATTCCTGCCTCAATTCTGCAGCTAGTTTTGCTTCTGTAAGACAGGGATGATATGAATGATGCCTACCTAAGGGAATATTAGAAGGATAAACTATAGAAATATAGTTATATTCTAAGAATTCTACAGCATTATGTTAAAAAACTAAAGATTACAAAGCTACTTTCATGGTGTTTCTCCTCAAATATTCCAGATCATAAGCTAAGTGGTTAAAAAAGCTATGCCAATTTTTCCATTAACAGTTTTCCAGTCTAAAGAAAACTATGTGAATCAATTGGTCTTTAAATGTTTTCATTCCGACTAAAGAGAACATTTAGCAAGAAAGTTTATTTTTCAAATATCAGTTCTGGTACAAAAGAGTAGCTCAGTTAACTGCTTAAAAGATGTTAACTTATTTTAGCATGTTTTCACTTTTCTATTTCATAGATCAAATGGGGTTTTTAAAAACAGCAAAGATTTGGAATATTACCTGACATTGAGTTATTAAAAGAATAAATTTTTCATTAGGCAACTTCCACTCTATCAACAACAAAAAAATTGTTTTGTGAAGGAAATTCTATAAAAATCCTACTCTGCACAAACCACTTGAAAGACATTTTAAACTACATAAAATGTTTAACAATAAACCTCAATTCAAAGAGTACTTAGATGAGATTTTCTAAAGGCTCTCTTACAACCAAGCACCTTTACAACCAAGGACAGACAAGAAAATCACTCTGGGGCATAATAATCAAAACTTAAGACTAGATATGAACCTTCCTGCCCTCTCCTGGACAGTTAGTTACCAACCTTCTGTGGCTGTGGGCGCCTCCCCTTTCTCATCAGAGGCAGGGGGTACTCCAGTATCAACAGCCACTCTAGATTTTACAGCGTCCTCTTCAGATTTCCTCTGAGGTTCTTTTTGTTTACTCTGATCCTTTTTACCAGTTTCTAACTCTTCTTTCTCTTTCAGCTTTCGCAGTTTTGCCTTTTCTTCATCTCGCTTTTTCTTCTCACGCTCTTTCTTTTCTGCCTTCTTTTGGGCCACTGTCTTTATTTTGAAGGAAGAGTCTTCATCTTCATTCCCACTCTCCACATTAGGACCTGGTTTGTTTTTTTGACTTTTTTTCTGTCCTTTTCTAGACTGCAAAATTTCGTCTGCTTCATCACCACTTTCTCCTGAAGAATCTACTCTGGAACGCTCTTTAATTCTCGTACTGTTATCCTCATCTTCTTCTGACCCATCCCACTTTTTATTTGATTTTTGAGCTTTCCCTTTAGCTTTTTTAGAAAGTTTATTAAAATCATCATCATCACTCCCAGAGTACATTTCTGCTTTTGGTTTTGCAGTCTTTTTTGATTTTGAATCTTTATCCTCCAATTCTTCACTATCATCATCAAAACTCTGTTTTTTGCCTTTCTGTCCTTTCTTTTTTTTATCTTGTTTTGAGGTGGGTTCTTCTTCATTATTTTCTGTTGGCTAAAAAATTTCCACTGTTAGAAATATTAAGAGTTATATTTTATTTTTTTAAATAATTGAGAGTCTTCAGTGATGTACTTCATTAAGTACATATAGAAAAATTCTCAAAATAATTTCAAAACAAGGTCCTTTTTATAAGGACATAAAACTCAACCAAGTACCAGAAGCCAGTCTAGGCCTCTGACACATCTCACATTCACTGTGAATGTCAGAATCTAGGTGCTTAGAAGCCACCACTAATCACAGTCTACATTTACTACCTTCTCCAAATGGCACACAAAGCCCAAGGAGGAAATAGAAAGAAGAAAAAATATCTATCACTTTCCCATTACTTCGAGGCTTCTCCAAAATCAAAGGATGAAAAAGATATAATATAGAAAAATGGAGGTGGAGAAACGTTACATCTCCAAATGTACCACCAATTTTATGAACAGGCAACATATCCCCAGGTATCTTTAGATTCTCATATAAAGGATATAAACCTATCTGTGAAAGGTTTTAAAAGACATTCTTTCCTAAAAATTGCTTTCCCCCTTTGGCATCAGAATTTACAGAACCTTCTAACAGATATACATTACTCAAAGGTTTCTGAACGCAGCCCCTAAAGCCGGCGCCGGGACACGGGACACGCGGTCGAGGAGCAGCCCACTCACCTTCACTGTGGCAGTGTCTCTATCAGCTTTGATGCCCTGAGCTTCCCAAGACAATTCTTCTAGTTCTTTCAGGATATCGTCTTCACTAGAAAAGATTAAAGTATATTTTGAGGTCTTGAACTGGCTTAGTAAGTGAATCCAGGACCAAAGTTAATAAAAAGCAAATATATTTGAAATATACTTACTCAAAGTCTTGTCTTTTTTTCTCCTTTTTTTTCTTCCCCTTGGACTTCTGAGGCTCCTGTTCTTTGGCAGCACCAGCTCCTTCTATTTCTGCAGCCAAGGCATCAAGATCAATGTCATCCTTGGCACTTAAAAGAAAACAAAGAAGACCTAAGTATTACTCGAGAGCAAAACAATCAAGTATCTTCCCCTACAGAGTTCTTTTGTTTTGTTTTGTTTTGTTTTAAATCATTTTAGCCTTTTTCATGCATTAGCAACCCACTGAGGAAAATCATGTGGCAAGTTCTGTCATGACAACTTATCGGCCTTGCTGCATTTGCTTCAATCAAGTCTTTGAGTTACATTCAAATTGTAAAGAGCCATAATGAAGCATTTCAGGTAAGTAAGAAAGGAAAATTAACTTTGGTTGATACCAAATTTTGCGTGTGTGTCTGGAGCTATTTATACAATGAAGAGAACTTAAGAGAGAAAACAAGTCTTATTACTTGATTTTCAATGGCAACACCTAAATCTTTGGACACCTATGCATTTTTACTCGGAACATGGAAATTTTAGAGCTGGAAGGAACTTTAGAGATGATCTAGTCTAATATTTCATTTTGGAAAAACTAAGATGCACCAAGTTTGAATGCCCTGACCACACATCCAAATCAAAATGAATTAGGAACGCTTCACTAACTAAAACACATAAAACACCCCAAAATCCAGAATGAAACCTGCTCATAACCTTTTACATTCCTGGTTTCATTTCCGGCTCCATCCCACAATGTCCTCACCAACCAATATTACTTGAAGTAAACCCAACTAAGTTCCAGTTAAAACTTACGGAACACCAAGAGGTCAGTCTGTCTGAGATGTACAGTGCAAAAAATAGATGGATCCAAATAAATGACACAGTGAAAAAACCAAGACCTCATGCAATATGGCGCCACTGATGGGCACCCTGTTACAAAGAGGTTTCATTTCAGTAAAGAGAATTTCTAAAAAGAATAACTTTTAACTATATGATAAATATAATTTTAAGATTCTATTACAAGACACTGAGGATACAGGGTTCACTCTCAAGGAGCTTAGAAGAGAAAGACGGCAAACCAGTAAACCAGGAACTGCAAAATGCTAAGTGCCATAAAGAAATTTAATGCTTTTATAAATTTTTGGCCAGAGTTGAAACATGTTCCTTTTTATCCTATAGTGTAGAGAGTGTATCTGAGGAGGACCATAGAACATTGAACTGTTGCACCAGTGGTGACTTCCTAAAACGCTAAATCCAGAATGAGAAAGTCAGATGCTCCCTAGCAGAAAAGCCTGGAACCGAGTTCTGGAGGAGGAGCAGAAGTTAGTCAGGCCACAGGGGGATCACCTATCAGACATGAAGAGCAAAAAAACCTAAAGGCAAACAAATGCGTAGTTCCTCAAGAGGACCCATAAAAGGGCACTTGAACCAACTAAGAAGTTTGTTGTACATTATGGATTTCTTGACCCCGCCCAAGATCTAGAACACCAGAAACTGGGGTGGGAATTAGTGTATTTTTAACTCTTTCCAGGTGACTGTGGGTCAGATTTGAACAGTTATTTTTTAATGAACGAAGAAACTGAGGACAGAGAATTTCCCCAGGATCACACAAGGCAGAGATGGGATTTGAACCCAGAAAGTCTGCTGTCATAGTTAGAGCTCTTAACCCCACTGACATAATCAAATCTGCATCTTAGAAAGCTACCTCTAGTATGACTGGCAGGGCAGAATTCCAACTAGTTAGGAAACAGGAAGACCAGTTAGGAAGCTTCCACTGTTAGCTGTGATAGAAATGACGCACACCTGATTTAGCAGTGGCAATATAAAAATGTGAATCCAATAAACATTAAGGGAATCAATCAGCAACACTTAAGTGACCAACTGGTTATGTATAGAGAAGCAAAGAATCAAAGACGATTCTCAGGTCTCACCAGGTAATGGAAAACTAAGTCAGGCCTAGCATCAACCAACAGTATCTCCAAAAGCATCCCATATTTCATACCACTGCAGCTTCTGAGAGCAAGGTGAGAGGGGAAGATGGTTAATGACTGATAAGCTTGGCATGTTATTTTCAAAAATCTGCCAGCCCTCACCCAAACCATATTCATCTCATTAAAATAGCTTGTGACTGGCTCTATTTCCAGAGTATTTATTAACAAATATCTCTAGAATAAAATGATATGTAGAACTACATTTGTACATTGTTCACTCTGAAAGCCTTCTTCCGGCTAGTAATAAAAGATTAACAGTTTTTGAGTGCTTATCGTATATCAGGTATTGTGTTCACCAACCATTAGAAATACTGTATGTCATTTATTCCTCATAATTCTATGAAGTTAAGCTTAAAGATGATAAACAATTTACAGAAAGTAGCATACCAGGAACTTAAGCCCAAATCAGACACCAGAATTGTGCTACCTTCTTAGAAAATGGGAAATAATTAAGTTTCTGAAAACTATTTATTAGAAAAATGCAAACACAGCTACAAAATGTATCAATGATATAACGACAACATTCTTAACTGCTATGGTTTCTAAAGTGCCCCTTCTCTGTGTGAACTTCCTGCCACAGACTCAGGAGGATGTCCCAAAAAGTCAACCATACTACAATGACAAGACATGAAAATGACATGCTTATAACATTAGTAATTTAATTTGAAACTTGGAACTACATTTACCTTTACCTACATTTTCAGCACTAACTTCTATACTTACCCACCATAAACTATATCCTTCAGATTTCAGTAAACTAGTCAAATCTAAAATTCATTCATATTGATAATGAAAGCTTAAAATCTTTAAAGAATCTAAAACAATATTTTTCTGTAGGTGTACCTTCTTGAAGATCACTTTTTCCTTTATCAAAACTAAAAGATTTACATAACTATTTCCTATTATAGCCTCTAATCCTTTATTCTAAACTTAATACAGACTTACAGAAATAAAAGGCAATTTTCTATTGTATTCAACTCAGTGTTTTCATAAGCCACATTTATCCATCAAGATAGAATAATGTTACAACGGCCTTCAAAAATGAAGCTATTAAATAAACTGTATTGTACTGTGTAGCTCTTAAGAAACAGCCAAACTACTTCTTCAAGTGGCTTTACCATTTAATATTCATACCAGCAATGCACAGAGATATGTTTTTTTCCATATCCCAGCCAGTATGTGGTATTATGGCTACCTCTCCTTTAAGTTTTTCTAATAGACATGCAGTGACATCTCATCATAGTCTTTATTTGCACTTCCTTAAAGGCTAATGAATTTTTTTCGTATGCTTATTTGCCATTCATATATACTACTCAGTGAAATGTCTCCTATCTTTTGCCCATTTTCTAACTAGATTGGTTTTCTTTTAGAGTTTTGAGAACTCTTTATGTTCTATATATGAGTCACTGGTCAACTATGTGGTGTGTACATATATTTTCTTCCAGTCTGTAGCCTGTCTTTTCATCTAACAGGGTTTTTATGAGAGCAAAAACTGTGAATTTTCATGGGTATCATTTATCGGGTTTTTCTCTACGAATGCTTTTGGTGTCATGACTAAGAACTTCTCACATGCTCTAGGTCCTGAAGGCTTTTACCTATGTTGTCTTCTATAAGTTGTATACTTTAATGTTTTATACTTAAATCTATGATCCACTTTTTTTGTCTATGGGAACTCAGCTGCTCCAGCAATATTTTAGCCTCTCCATCCTTACACTGAACTGCTTTTGTACCTTTGTCGAAACTCAGCTGGACTTGTGTAGGCTATTTCTCTATTCTGTCCTACTAATCTGCGTGTCTTTCCCTCTGGCACTACCACAGTCATGATTAATATCGCTATATAATAAGTCTCGAAATCAGGTGGACTCATTCCTTTTCCTTTATTCATTATCAGAGTTGTTTTATCTATTCTTAAATTCTCTGACTTCAAATAATTTAAAAATAATTGTGTATACATCTACAAAAAAAATTTCCTGAAATTTTAATAGAAATTATGTTAACTGTGTATGAATTTGAAGAGAATTGATATCTTTAGAGTCTTCCAGTCCTTTAACACAGTACATTTCTCCATTTATTTAGATCTTTGATTTCTTTCATCAGCGTTTTCACAAAACTGCAATTTTTTAATTGGTAGTATTTCAGTTTCTACATGCTCATTACTAATACACAGAAATGTGAATGAATTTGTTGATTTGGTACACTGTAACTTTACTGAACTCATTTATTAATTCTAAGACTGTTATAATAGATTCTTTGAGATTTTCTAGATATATTGTGTCATTTGCATATAAGAACATTTTATTTGTTCTTTTGTGATCCATATGTCTTTTCTTTCATTGCATTAGCTAGAACTTGAATGTTATGTTGAACAGCAGTGGTAAAAAAGAACATCCTTGCCTTGTTCCTAATTTCAGAGGAAAGCATTGTTTTTCACTTCTAAATATGTTAGCTATACATGTTTTGGTAGATATTCCTTGTCAAGGTGAAGAACTTTCCCTCTATTCCTAGTTTTCTGCATTTCTATTATGAACGAGTGATGAATTTTGTCAAAGGCTTTCTGCATCAATAGGTGTAATCATGTAATTTTTCCTCTTTAATCTTTAATATGATGGATTACATTAATTTCTGAATATTGAACCACTCTTGCAACCCGACTTCACTCCATTTGGCCACGATGTATTTCTTTTTACATAATGCTAAGATGTATTGGTACTCAATTCTACTGACTAATATTTTATGAGCAACCTTTGCTATCTATACTCATGAGGATATTAGTTTGTAGTTTTTGTATCCTTAACTGGCTTCGGTATCAGAGTTAACATTCATTTCATAAAAAGATTAGGAAGTGTCTCTTCTTCTATTATCTGGAAATGATTAATATAGCATTGGTGTTAATTCTTTAAACACCTGGTAGAAATCTCCAGTAAAACCATCAGAGTCTGAAGACTTTTTTTTTCAGGATATTTTAAACTATGAATTCAATTTCCTTAATAAGTACAAGGCTATTCGAATTGTCTATCTCACCTTGGTGAGTTTTGATAGTCTGTACTTGAGAAATTAGACCATTTCAACTAAGTTATCAAATGTATATGTATAGAGTTGTTCACAGTATCTTTTTATCCTTTCAATGTTCACAGTTTATCTTTTTATCCTATAATGAATGATATCTCCTATTGCATCCCTGAAAAAGCCTGTATCTAGTAAATAAGAGTCACTAATAACCTTCCAAAAAAGAAAAAAGAAAACACTAGGCCCAGATAATTTTACTGGTGAATTATAGCAAAAATTTAAGAAATGAAACCAATTCTCTGCAATCTCTAGAAAGAGAAGCAGAATCTTCCTAACTCATTCTATGAGGCCAGGACTATCCTGCTGACAAAACCAAAAACAGTATAAGAAAACCTACAAACATCTCTCATGAACACACGTAAAAATCCTCAACAAAACATTGGAAAACTGAATCCAACAATGTATAAAATGAAGTAACACCATGATCAAATGAGATTAATTCCAGATGTGCAAGGTTTGAATACAGGAAATACTTTGAACTATTTGCCAACAAATTAGATAAGTTAGATGAAATGGACAAATTCCTAGAAAAACAAACTGCTAAAAATGATTCAAGAAGATACAGAAAATCCGAATACACCCATAACAAGTAAAGTGACTGAGTTATTAATTTAAAAATTTCCCATGAAGAAAGACCCAGGGCCAGGTAGCTTCACTGGTGAATTCTAGGAAACATTTAAAAATTTAACATCAATCCTGCACAAACTCTTCCCAAAAAGGGAGCAGGAGGGGGCGGGGGGGAAGGGACGAGACTGAGGCCAATATTATCCATATAACAAAACTAGACAAAGACATCACAAGTACAGATGTATATTTGTATGTATATGCAAATATTCTCAGCAAAATACTATCAAACCAAATTCAGCCACATATAATAAAGATGATACCCATAACCAAGTGGAATTTATTCCCGGAATGCAAGGTTGGGTTCAAAAAGCAATGTTATCAACCACAACAACCAGCTAAAAAAAAAAAAAAAATCGTACGATCATATCAACTGACACAGAAAATGCATTTTACAAAATCCAACACCTATTCATATAAAAACACTCAGCAAACAAGAACTAGAGATCAAGATTTAAACATACAGAAATATGTTCCATGGTCATGAATCGGAAGACTTAATATTGTTAATTCTTCCTACCTTGATCAACAGATTCAGTGCATTTCCAATCAAAACAACAGTAACCCATTTGGTAGATATCAACAAAGTGATGCTACAGTTTAAATGGAAAAGCAATATGAAGAACACCACAATATGAAGAACAAATCAGAACACTCATTACCCTATTTCAAGATTTACCATAAAGCTAATATCAAGACAGTGGAGTACTGGTAAAAGAATAGACAAGTAAATCAATGCAACAGACCAGCTCAGAAACAGATCCAAACAAGTGCTGTTATCTGTTCTACAACAAAGGTGCAGAGGCAGTTCCATGGAGAAAAGATAATCTTTTCACCATGTGGATCTAGAAGGACTGGTTGTCCATATGCAAAAAAAAACCCCAAAACCAAAAAAAATCCAAGATGCAAAATTTGTTGGCCTTGGATTTAGCGATGAGGTTTCAGATTTTAAAAAATAAAATTAAAAAATCAGAACCCATAAAAAATGGTCATTTAGACTATTAAAATTAAAAATTTCTTCTCTGAAGATACTGATCACACACACACACACACACACACACACAGAGGAGAAAATATTTGTCAAACACTTCTGGCTGAATCCAAAATATAGGAAAAAAAAATCTTAAAACCCAACAATAAGAATACAATTAAAATATGGGTAAAGATTTTAACAGTCACTTACAAAAAAATGTTCAACTTAGGAAAAATGTCACAAGGGAAATGCAAATGAAAACAGGAGATAGCACTACACATCTATCAAAATGGCTAAAATCCAAGAAACTGACAACATTAATTGCTGGTAAGAATGCAAAATGGCTGATCCTAGGCCTGGGGCAGGACATGTACAGGATAAATCTGGAGCATCTTGTAATGCCACAAAGGAAGGAAGTGATGAACCCCTTTCCGCCTACACACACAGACACACACACACACACAGCGATGTAGGAGCTAACTAAAAGAGCTCTCAAAGGCCAATGGGAGTAACAAATTAATGCAATTAGAGCAACAAATTAACATACCATTACATTATAAACCAAGGTATAAAATATTATCCACAAATCCATTATGATAAATGATTGAATAAACGATGATGAGACAAATCTCTCATGCAGAAGAATTCTAAATAGTGGAGTGCAGACACTCCACTCTCCATAATTTCCCACCTCTGGACTGTACGGTGATTTCTTCCCAAAAAGTACTGCGTGGAAAAGGGAAAAAAGAGTAACTCTATAGTGTAGAAGCCTGACAAATACTACCTCACCTCGGTGACCAAGGTCAAGATCAGTGATATGAATCAGAAACGATCATAGATAGGAAGAGTCCAAAGAGAAAAGGCTACTAAAGGTAATGTGGTAACTACACTGTATGGGATCAGATATAGGACAGAAGGTAGAAACTAAGGATATCTATATAATTTATGCAAGCTAGTTAACATCAACATTGCTTCCTTAATTGTAACAAATGTTCTATACTAAAATATTAATAGGGAAAACGGAGGTGTGAGATATATGAGGATGCTGTACTCTCTTCACAATTTTTCTGTAAATTTAAACTTCTAAAAAAGTTTATTTTAAAAACCTGAGAAGAAAAATCCCACCATATCATTTACAATCACTCCAAAGAAAATATTTTTGTATAAATCTAACAAAACGTGTATAGGACTTATATGCTGAATATTACAAATTGCTGATGACAAAAATCCCAAACAACTTAAATAAGATAGAGAGAGATACCATTTCCATGGACTAGAAGATTCAACATAGTAAAGACATCAATTTCCCCCAAAATGACATTCAGGTTTAAGGCAATTCCAATCAAAATCCCAGCAAGATTTCTGGGACATAGCCAGTATAGACAAGAATTCTCTAAAATTTAAATGGAAAGTCTAAAGAAGTAGAATAGCTAAAACAATTTGAAAAAAAAAAAAAAAAGAAGAAGAAGAATAGGAAAAATTACTTTACCAGATTTCAAGACTAAACAGGTAGGTACAACCAAGGTCATGCAGTACTGGCTGAGGGACAGACACAAAGACCAACAGTAAAGAGAAGAGAATCTCAAAACAGCCCCCACAGAAATACAGCCAACTGGGTTCTGAATTGCAAAAAAAGCAATTCAAGGAAGGAAAGATGGTCTTTTCAACAAATGATGCTGAAGTAAATGGACATCAATACATACAAAAAAAATTAATTTCAACTGCACTATTATACAAAAACGAACTCAAGATACATGAGATCTAAGTGAAAAACAAAGCATAAACCTTTCAACAAAAAAGTAGAAAATCTTACGGATCAACAATAAGCAAAGCAAAAAACTGGACTTTATCAAATTAAAAACTTTTTCTGTGCAAAGACCATAGGAAAAAACAAGCTACAGAATGAGAGAAAATATTTGCAAACCGTGTAAATAAAAAGGACTAGTATCTAGAATATATAAAGAACTCTCAACACTCAACAGTAAAAATCCAAAGAATCCTCAGAAAATGGACAAAAGGCATGAAAAGACATTGCACTGAAGAGCACTTACAGATGGCAAACAAGGATGCTCCACTTCATCAGCCATTTGGAAAATGCAACTTAAAATCACAATGGCTATCACTACTCACCAATCAGAGGACCTCCCCCCTGAAAGTGATAATAACCAATGTTGGTGAGGATGTAGAGAATCTGGATCATCTATACATTGCTGGTGGAAACAGCCAATCTGGAAAATAGTCTATCATTTTCTTGTAAAACTAAAAATGTACTTACCATTTGACCCAGCAATTGCATTCTTGCACATTGATCCCTAAGTAATGAAAATGTATCTCATGCAGAAACTTGTACACAAATGTTTGTAGTGGCTTCATTTGCAGTAGCCAAAAACTAGAAACAACCCACATGGCCTTTAATGGGTCATTCCTTGGACTACTACTCAGATAAAATGGAATGAACTATCAGTACATGCAACAACTTGGGTGGATCTCAAGAGAATTAGGCTGAGTGGAAAGAAGCCAACCCCCAAAGGTGACATATGTAAAGAAATGAGAAATGTAGACCAGATTCACGGTTACCAGGGGTTAAGAACAAGCAGGGGAAAAGAGGTGCACAGGGAAGAGATGGATATGGTTACCAATGACAACATGAGAGATCCTTGCAGTGAAGTTCTGTATTTTGACTATGGTAGTGAATATACAAAGCTAGATGTGACAATACTGTATTGGCACTAAACATGAACACACACACATGCATTTGCCAGTACTTGTGAAACTGGCTAAATTTGAATGTGATCAGTGAATTCTAACAATGTCATTACCCAGGTTGGGATACTGCATAGTTTGGCAAGATATTACCACTGGGGGAAATGGGTAAAGGCACAAAAATCTGTGTTATTTATTACAACTACTTGTGGATCTATAATTATCTTAAAAGTTTAATTAAAAAAAAAAATTGTTAAAATAAAAAGGCAAGCCATAGACTGAGAAAAAATTTTGCAATACTTATATCTGATGAAGGAGTTGTCTATAATATACAGTGAACTCCTATAATCTAATGTTTTAAAACACAATTTTTTAAAAGGGCAAACAGTTTGAATGCTTAACCAAATGAGATAAAAAAGAATGGCAAATAAATACATGACAAGATGGTCAATATCTCAAAGAAATGTAAATTAAAACCACAATGAAACACCACCAGAATGATGCAAATTAAGGACTGATAACACTAAGTGCTGTGAGAGGATGTGGAGCAACAGGAACACATCCCTAGAGGAAATGCAAAAATGGCACAGCCACTTTGGGAGACAGTTTGGCAGTTTCTTAAAGTTAAACATACACTTACCATATGACCCAGCAATCCCACTCCTAGGTATTTACCTAAGAGAAATGAAAACATATGTCCACACAAAGACTTGTACTCAAATGTTTATAGCAGCTTTATTCATAATCACAAGAAGCTGGAAACAACCCAAATGCCCATCTACCAGATAATTTATAAACAAATTGTCATCTATCCACACAATAGGATACTACTAAATGATAAAAAAGAATTAATATTACACACACCAACATGGATGAATCTCAAAAGTATAATATTAAGTGAAACCCAGTCAGCCAATAAAGGCTACATCTACTTATGTGAATTTCTAGAAAAGGAAAAACTACAGTGACCAAAACAAACAGAAAAAGGTAAAAACTAGTGATTTCTGGCCAAAGCCAGCTGTAGGGAGAGAGGATGGCCTACAAAGTGTCATGAGGAAACATTTGGGGTTAATGGAAATATTCTACGCGATTGTGGTGAAAGATGCACAATTGTATACATTTATCAAAAATCATCGACTGCACACCTGAAACTTGTGAATTTTATTTTAGGTCAATTCCATCTCAAAAAATACACAAGTTAATTTGAATTTCTAGGAATACTATAAAACATTGAAAAGTTACAGAATGCATTTATCAGTTCACTAAAGACAGGTTAAAATTATATAAACCTAATATAAGTCATTTACTCATTTTATAAGTTATGAAAACAAGAATAAATCTGTAATATTTTTCTAATACCTTAATTTCTATTAATACAGTGTAATGCGTAACTAAAACGATGTTAATATGAAGAAATCATTTTAAAACATGGTATTTCTTTATTAATTGCGTATGCAGGCATATACTCAACTTTGTGGTGTTTGGCTTTTTGGAATAAAAAACATATGAAAAGAAGACATACTTCATTTTGAGACCAATACAGCATAAAGCCTTTAAAACACATAACATTACAAAAAAAATTTTTCACTGCAAGGAAGTAAAAGGAAAATTAACCTTAAATGCAAACATCCTCTCAATTCCATACTTGGCAAATAGCACTTAACAACAACAGGCATTTTCCACTGAAAAGTTGTCTAATTAATGCAGTTAGACAAGCACAAAGGAAATCCAATTCCTTCCCCAATGATTCCACAATTCAAAATCTCTAAGCTTCCTAAGACTCTCCCCTGCTAATCTCTCTTTTCCAGTGCCCCCAAAATTATGACCTGGACCCAAATTTCTGACACTCTGATAGGTGAAGGATCTATTTCCCCTCCCCTTCAAGGTGGGGCTATATTCTGTTTGATGAACAGAAAATGGCAAAATGGTGCTCTGATATCTGGGCCCAGGCCTTAACCTGACAGCTTCTATTTCCTGGCTCTTGAGATATTCATCGCCAAGAGACTGCTCAGGCCACATAGAGAGGTCAAATACAGGTAGTTCCAGCTCAGGTCCCAACCAAGAGCTACCGCCAAACACCAGAAGTGAGGCAGCCTTTAAGATGACTTCATCGCAGCCACCATTTATCTTCAACCACATAAGAGATCCCACATGAGATCTACCTAACTGCCCAGGCAACCCTCAGAACCAAGAGATAATGTTATTGTTTTAAGCAACTAAGTTTGGGATGACTTGTCGTGATACAGTAATAACTGGAGAACCCATATATTTCTTCCTATTCCTAATCAATACCAGGGCCCGTAAAAATGGACAAGTGCATGGCTGATGGAATGAGGTAAATCCAAGCCACAATGACTCCTTTCTCTCTCCTGACCCCCAAACGAACAACCATAAATTGTCCGTGATCTCTGAGGGAAGGGATGGTCATGACTAACCCTGTTACCACTTTTTTTCACTTTACTTTGGTTTCTGCTCCTCCCTCTAACACTATAATCTACAACAGCAAATGAGAGGAAAAGCTAAGAAAGAATCCATTCTTTGCTCCTAACTCTTCCCAGTAGTGCCAGTAGCAATCGGGGAAACAGGGAGATCCAGTAATGTCTTCTCCACGTGAAGCCTTTTGGCATCTCATTTCCTTCACCCTCCATCTCTTCATACCCAGCACTTGCTCCTTGATCATCAACACTTACAGATGCAAAGAAAAATATAGCAAGGAAGGGAAAGCCACCACATAGCTCCCACTACACGACCACAGACCCCAACAGTTCTGTTCCCTCAGTGGAGCACTAGAACCCATTAATAAAGTCAGAACTACTTGGTCATATCTAAAAAAAAAAAAACGAAAGCCCTCCCAGCTTACAACTCCTTGTGAACTGCCTTAATGCCTCTAAAGGGCTCTGAAACCACCTGGCCACTAAGTGTGCAGTGCAAGGGGAATGAAATGTAGCTTACTATCTGATTCTCCACTTTCTAAATACCTGCCATGTTAAAGTGACAAGCATCATCTCAGACTCCCAAATATACATAACCTAAGTTCAAACATATCATAGATTTTAATGCGTCTAACTTAAAATCTGTCTAAGGACAGCGTTATCAAACTGGAGTCAGTACCCTCAACGTGGGGTGGGGAGAACACAGAGTTGCGGGTGATTTCAGAAGCTTGAAAATTCTCCCCAGTTAATTTTTGTTATCTGTTTAATGTGTTTTTAATTTTAACCTGATAGTAAAGATTTAAGATGAACATGCTATGAACTACATAGATGGCCACCTTATCGCAGTGTACCATCATAAAACATCGATCCAAGCTTTTGTTTATAAACCCCCACAAAGTTGTTTTACATTGGTTGTAAAGATCAGAACAGACTTACAATGCAAATTAAATGTTTTTGCCCAGAGAACATGATATAATATAAAGCTAAAAATCATTAGTTTAAACTGAGAAAGGTATTAGAAAAATTGAGCCCTTGATAATATGTATAGGCATGCTGAACTCAAAAGAAGTCCATTATAGGAGGCAATACATTCACTATAATATGGTCATTTAGATCCTGATACTTACAAGCATAATTTCAGGATAAAAAGCACCTCATTAGAAATGCTAAGTCTCAGGTCTCACCCCAGACTCCCTGAAATCAAAATCTCCATTTTAACAAGATCCACAGGTGAGAATCACTGCATATTAAAGTCTGAGTAGTACTCATTTAGAATCAACACTACAGTATCATCCTTCCCATCAATGATACAAATTTGAACTTAAAAATAATATGTATTTGTTACTATTTGATGAGTATTTTGGGTTTCATAATTGCATAAGAGGCACAAGTTTATACCTAGAATTATGACTGTAGACCTATATAGGCAATATTGATATATACTGGCCAACATTCCCAATTAACACCTTAAGAAAGGACACAATTTATGTTCTAATCTAATTGAAAGTAAACTCATAGTCTTTGTGTTCTGTACAAGTCACTCTGGTCCTTCTCAATCACTGTTAAGATTATTCCACCTAATTTACTTCCTATAGTGCCTGGCACTACCAAATAAATAGTAATAAAATTATGACGTAGGTAATATTCTCAATAAACAATTTGTTGATAATTGGTTATCAACATAATAATAGCAATTAGATAATAGCAATTAGAATGGTCTGGCTGCACCTGTGTACAGAATCAATAGGCAACAGAGCAGCAACTGAAGCTCTTAGACACTCTATCACCAACTCTTTGTTCTCAAGAGACAGATGCACACTTCTGTGCCTTCCAATTTGGCCTGCTCTCCCGATGGCAGATTTAATTAGAAAGGGACTTAAAAGACGCATATATAGTAACTTAAGGAGGCAAATTTGAAATCTCAAGAGTGGTATTCTCATACTTAACCTAAACTCTACCTTCTTCCTTCATCTCCTCCGTATATCTGTGCACATGCCTATTTGCTATATTAAAATTTAAGATCCTTTGAGAACAGAAAACTCCTTTTTATATGCCCAATTCACCTCCTACATTCTACAATTAGCAATGAGTAGAGAATGTAACACCTAAAAGGCACTACCTAAATGAAGAAAAAACCCTATTCTGGAATGACAATCACAACTTTCATACAATAGGCAAAGCTCACTAGTTTCATCACAGCAGCTTAATAAAAACCATATACCTCTATAATAGTAACTGTACTTCTGATCACAGCAAAACTACCAAATTGAATTTGCTGAAATAAATTGAAAAACCGGTTTAAAAATCCCACTGAGAGAAAAGTACATAACATATCCCTTATCTAACAACATAGACAAAGATTCTACTCTGAATGTTTTAAATGAATGTAAATGTACTCTTTAGATGTAAACCTTTCTTATAATTATGTAAACCGAAAATTTTACAAATGTCTGGGAAGAGGGCAGAAGATAGTAAGTAGATAGGATATAGATAGAACAAGGTCATCCATGGTTCAATAATATTTGAAGCAGGGTGATAGATGTGTGTGTTCATTAATCTATTCTTTTATGTTTGAAATACTACATTTAAGAAAATTTACACTAATCAAACAATTATTTGAACTTGGCAATAGATTCTTGAATACAACACCAAAAGTACAAGCAATGATAATGAAAACAGATAAACTGGATTTCATCACAATGAAAGATTTTTGTAAAAAGAAAACAAGACAGTGAAAAGACAATCCACATGAGAGAAGTCATATAAGTCATATACCTAATGGATCAAATATCCAGAGTACTCTTATGACTCAACAAAAAGAAACTGACTTAAAAATGAATGAAGGACTTTGGACATTTGTCCAAAGACACTATACAAATGGCCAGTGAGTACATAAAATGATGTTCAGCATCATTAGAACCTTAGAAATGCCAATCCAAAACACAAGACACCACTTCACAACCACCAAGATGACTATTTCAAAAAGAAACAAAAGCGTTGGCAAAGATATGAAGAAATGAAACCCTTGTACATTGCTGGTAGGTATGTAAAATAGTACAGCCACTGTAGAAAAGTTTGGCGGTTCCTCAAAAAGTTAACCATAGAGTTACGAGATGGCCCACCAATTTCACTCAAAAAAATTGAAAACGGGGACTTATATATCCGTATATAACTGTTCATAGCAGCACTTTTCACAACAGCCCAAAGGTGAAAACAACTGATATGTCCAATATGGGATGAATGGATAAACATTATGTGGTATACACAATAAAATATTATTCAACTATAAAAATAAAATGAAGTACTATAACAATGATGAACCTTAAAATCATTGCGCTAAATGAAAAAACCCAAACACAACAGGTCATACATGGTTGATTCCATTTGTGTGAAATCTCTAGAACAGGCGAAATAAGAGAGTAGATTAGTGATTACCAGGGGCTCAGAGGCATCAGCGTCATCTTGTTTTCGGGTGGTGAAAATGTGTTGCAGCTAGAGGAGATTGCACCACATTGTGAATGTACTAGATGCCACAGAATGTGCATTTTAAATAGGTAATTTTATGTTATGCAAATTTCACCCCCTGGAGACTGCACCACAGTGCGAACGTACTAAATGCCACCAACTGTGTGCTTAAAATGGGTAATTTTGTTATGTGAATTTCACCCATCTCCTCCCTTCCCATAAAAACAAACAAATCACGAATTGATTATTTCATACCAACCTGAACAGGAGTACATTAACACTTTATTCATCATAAACCAAACTATAGCACAGAATGCAGCTGCCACATAAGTCTCGCTATAAATTCCCCTACATTCCACTACCAATAGGTTGAGATAGCCAAGTTTTGAGGATTCTAAGTAAGTTCAGGGTGAGAATGAGAAGATAATATTTACAGAGAAAAAATTTTTAGCTAGATACCTATCATAAAAGTGCAACTTTTAAAAATGATGACCTATATACCATAATGAAGTGTAGTGCGAACCTTATTTGCAACATGGTTTGAACAAACTAACTGTAAAAAAACCATGGTGGAACTGGAAATCTGAAGTATGAACTGGACATTAAACATTACAGAATTTGTGATAATTGTACTAGATAGGAAAAGGTTATTGTGGTTATATAACGAAACATTTGTAGAGAAAATGTCAAGATGTCTATAAAATAAAATGCATATTGCAAAAATGGGGACAAAAATACTGGTAATGACTAAATCTAGATGAGTATATGGGGGTTCATTATACAAGTCCCTCAACTTTTCTGTGTGCTTGAAATCTATATAAAAGTTAAACTTTTTAATTAAAAAAAAGTTACAAAGTCGCATAAACAAAAAGCCAGCCTTGGTCCACATCAGGAACTTGACTCATAATTTCCAGAATTTGTTAAAGTGCCTTCCCCAAATTTCTTTAAAACTTTTGTGAGTTATTAATGTGTCTAAAAAAGGAAATCACTTTTTATGACTTTGACCTTGGAGTGAATTAAATTCTTAGAATAATGGAAAATCCGCTAAGCACGTGCCTATTTTTTTCTAGGTTCAGTCCTAACAAGCAATGCCTTTAAGGAAAATCACATCCAACTTTAAGCGACAAGTCACTGACCTGAAGTGGGAGACTATAAAACTCAAGTACTGGACAATAACTACTGTCCTTGTACTGTTCTATAGGGCATCAAATACAATGTATATGTAAGGGAAAACTTCAAGTCTAACCACTTAAAAAAATAGAAAAATCATGTATAAATTCTAACTCAGGATTGGCAGGGGGGAGGAGGGGTATAAAATAAAGCATAGCAGAATTGGCACAAATGAAAAACAAAATAGGATGGCTGAAATAAGGTCAAACATGTCATGAATCACAAGCAATGTTAAATGACTAAACTCTGAAAGATGTTATTAAATTGTATTTATAAAAATTCAATTTTATGCTGTTTACCAAAAGACAGACCTAAAACAAGTAATACATAGAATGGTTAAAAGTTAAAAAAAAAAAAAAAAAAAAAGGAATCCTCAACAAAAACAGTAGCAAATTAAATGCAAGAACATATAAAAAGGGTTGCACACCAGGACCACGTGGGATCTACCCCAGGACTGCAAGGATGGTTCAACACATCAATTAACAAGATCCACCAGCTATACATAGGATAAAAGACAAAAAATACACAAACATCACAATAGATGGAGAAACAGCATTTAACAAAATCCAACACCCTAACATGGTAAAAACATTCAACAAACTAGAATAGAAAGTTAACTCCTCAACCTGAAAAAGGGCCTAGGAAAAAACACTGCCAACATTATACTTAACGGGGAAAAACTGAAAGCCTTTTTCCCTCTATGATGAGAAATAAGACAAGGATGTCCACTCTCATTTCTATTCAACACTGTACTGCAAGATTAGTCAGAGCTTTAAGCAAGACAAATAAAAGGCATTTAGATTGGAAAATGAGAAAACTATCTGAACTTGAAGATGACATAATCGTGTACACAGAAAATCCTAATGCACACACAAAAGACAAAAATATCATTACAATAAATGAATTCATTAAGATTGCAGAATAGATCAATACACAAAAATCAATTGTATTTAAACTATGCACTAGCAATGAACAACCTGAAAATGAAATTAAGAGTTCTATTAAGAACAATAGCATAGTCTTTGGCTATGCCACCCTGAACGTGCCCGATCTCGTCTGATCTCGGAAGCTAAGCAGGGTTGGGTCTGGTTAGTACTTGGATGGGAGACCACCTAGGAATACCAGGTGCTGTAGGTGGTAAAAAGAAAGAAAAAAAGAAAAGAAAGAAAATAAGAACAATAGCATAAAAAATGCTTAGGAATAATTTTTAAAGAGTGCCAATCTACTCTGGAAACTATAAAAATATTATTGAAAGAAACCAAAGACCTACATAGATGGAAAGACAGCCCATGTTTATAGATCAGAAGGCATAATATTGGCAATACTCCCCAAATTGATCTACAGGTGACATGCAACACCAATCAAAACTCCAGCTGCTTTTTTTTTTTTTGTGGCAGAAATTGAGAAGCTGATCCTAAAATCTATGGAAATGTAAGAGACCCAGAGTAGCCAAAATAATCTCAAAAAAGAACAAAGAAAACTCACAATACCCAATTTCAAAACTTAATACAAAGCTACAGTAATCAAGACAGTGTGCTACTTCCATAAGGACATATAGGTCAATGGAACAGAATTGAGAATCAAGAAATAAACCCCTACACATATTTTGACGAGGAATTAGAGAGAAAGAACAGTCTTTTTAACAAGTGGTGCTGGGACAACTGGATGTTCACATGCAAAGAATAAAGCTGGACCCCTATCTCACACAATATACAAAAATTAACTCAAAATGGCTCAAAGGTCTCAATATAAGAGCTAAAACTACTAGAAGAAAACATAGTAAATCTTCATGACCTT
This sequence comes from Pteropus alecto, assembly GCF_000325575.1. Classification (NCBI taxonomy): domain Eukaryota; kingdom Metazoa; phylum Chordata; class Mammalia; order Chiroptera; family Pteropodidae; genus Pteropus; species Pteropus alecto. The sequence continues at coordinate 1,475,748 of NW_006439190.1, forward strand.
AGATCTGGTGTTAGTTTTTTAGAGCTGATACCAAAAACACGAGCAATCAAAAAAATAAGACTTCATCAAAATTAGAAACTTTTGTGCTACATTTCACCATCAAGAAAGTGAAATGACAACCTCCTGTAGTAAAAACTAAAGACAATCCACAGAATGGAAGAAAATATTTGCAACTCATACATGATAAAGGATTGGTATCCAGAATATATAAAGAGCTCTTATTCCCAAATAATAACTGAATTTAAAAATGGAAAAGGGATCAAAATAGACAGTTCTCCAAATGAGATACACAAATCTCCAAGAAACACATCTTAAACTATCACAGAATGCAATCCAAAATCAGAGTAAGATACCACTTCACACCCACCAGAATGGTAATACAGTAATCAAAAAGTCAGATGATGAGTGTTGATGAGGATGGAGAGAAACTGTAACTAATATGTTGCTGGTTGGAATGTAAAATGGAGCAGCAGCTTCAGCAGTTCCCGAAAAAAAAAAGTTAAATTGCTTGGCAGTTTTTGGAAAAGTTAAACCTAGAGATACCCTATGACCCAGCAATTTCACTCCTAGGTATATACTCCAAAGAACTGAACACGTTATGTCCACACAAAAACGAGTACAGGGATTTTTATTGTAGTTATTACTTTAAGAGTCAAAAAAACCTAAAATCCCAATATCCACTAAACTGATGAATAGGTAATAAAACATGATATATCCACATAACAGAAACTCAAGACATGGGATTCTAGACTTAGAAGAAATTCTAATGGCAGTAACTATTAGCTTCACCAGAGTTCAGTATCTGAAATCTAATGACATAAATTTAATTGAGTTAAAAGAATACTCGACTGTACTTTTATGAACTGCTATAAAGTTTATGGTTTGAATGAAGTTTCAGAAACAGAAAAACCAAACAAACATTTTATATATCACTTAGAAAGTATACTTCTATCACCAAAGGGAGGTATGAAAACCAATGATTCTAAAAAAATGACTGCTGCCTGGGTGAAAGTAAGGATTCCTCTGCAAGAACACACTGCAATTGTATGTACCATGTCTGAAATGCAAAAGGATAAAACGTTAAATCACCACTGCTTTAAACAGACAGGCTATGTGATAGGCAGTTATTCAATTAAAGAGAAATTCTTTAAAGAAATTCAGAACTGACTGACCCATAGACAATGGCTGTTCTTTTTCTAGTCTCCCTCCCTAAGTTCTTAATCTTTAACAGTTGCTTCGCCAGTAAAGATCCTATGTAAATATTAATTTTTATTTAAAGTCTGTATTTCGGGATATCAGAATTTCTTAATTCACATAGTACAGCACAGTAAAAACCATAGGTTCCTGAGTCAGGTTTGGCTTAGTAGCTTAGAGGTCCTAAGCCTCAAGTACATTATGCTAAATCCCGTTTCCTCTTCTATATGTTATATAGTAGTTCTTAGATCTTATATTCCTTTCCCTTCACCCAGATTCTCAAACTAGTTACAGTGTGGTTATTGGTTCTACATTGTTTTTCATTATTAAAATTATGTAAACATTGATAAGACAAGTAGTAAACTGTGATTATTTCAATACTGTTTAATAAGAATTCAAAATACCCGTTTATTTTATACTATAATTTCTCGACAGTACATTTTGTTACAAGGCATTGAGTTAGAAAGGAAGGGAAAAAGGAGTCATCTGTGTGTCACTAAAACATTCAAATGCTGCTGTAATGTCTTTAATCTTCTCCCTGCTCTCTCCAGTTTACTATTTACATATTGCAAACTGATAAACTAATCACAATTTAGTCCTCATCCTTTACACAGCTACTTCTAATAACAGAATTCAGTAAGTTGGTCAGATACAAAACCACCACCTTGAAAAATAGTTTTCCTATTTACCAAAAAATAGAAAATTACGTTAACGAAAACCAAAACTGTAAGATACCTAGAAATAGGCCTAACAAGAAATATTCTAAAGACTCGAGTGAAGAAAATAAAGTTTTACTGAGATAGAATTAAATTAACCAAATATAGAAGCATGTCACATTATTATTTGCTGACCACTATATTTCCAGCACCTAGAACAGTATCTGGCACTTACTTAATAGACAGTCAAGACGTTTCTTTTATGGGATGAGTCAACACCACAAAGATTTCAAGTGTACCAAATAATCTAAAATCTTAATTGATTCTCAATTAAAATCAACCCAAGAGACTCTTAGTAGACTTTGTTCAATTCACCTATCATATTTTTAAAAATCATAAGTGGGTAAAATATCAAAAGTATTAACATATGTTTTAAGTTGTCCTTGAGTGATTCTCAAAGCATTCTAAGCACCTGTTGAGCAAACATTAATGATGGTCAAACAGCTTGAACAATATTTCACAAAAGCCTAAATCCAGTTCCTGAAATCAGCAGTCCTCAAAGCAGTCACACCAAGACCTGTTCAGGGGGTCTAAATTAATTCAAAGGGTCAAAACCATTTTCAAGATAATACCAAGAGACTTTTATATTAGCCTTCTCATTCTCATTTTCTCCGAACTGACAGTGGAGTCTCCCAGAGGCCACATATATGACATTGCTACAGACTGAATGCACAAGCAGGTGAAAATCAAGCTATCGTCTACTAAGCCAGACAGTAAGGAAGTATGCAAAAATGTTTAACACCACTCTTTTCATTTTTTGAAAATGAATATTTAATGTTATTAATATGTAATGTTTTTTAATTAATATTTTAAGACCACTTGTTTAATTTGTAATATGGTTAAGTATCGATAGTTATAAGCCACATACACAAAAACCTTTTGGGGTTCCTTAGCAATTTAATAATGTACAGGATCCTAGGACCAAAAAGTCTGAGAATTGCTATTTTAACCTAACCACTGACATTCAATTCCTCAGTTAAACAATGCTTTGCCCACCTTATAGATAAATTCCAAGACTAGAATAAGCTTAGGATAAGTATAAAAGCACAACTGGTGAGCAAGTAACATTAAAAGCAGCTGCATCAGCTCCCCAGAGATCACCGGCGTAGTATATGCTAATAACACAAGTTTATCATCTTATTCATTTATAACAAATTAGGCCTTTTTGCCTCCTTCCACATATCAATTTCCTGAAGTATCACTGTAAAAACATGGTAATCCAAGAAAATACTCAGATCATGCACTTTTCTTTTCTGGTCTAAAGTATACATATAGAGACTTTTTTAAATTAATTCAAATATATACCAATGAGAAATAAATTCCTTTGTTGAATTACACTATTTGGACTATTTGTCACTTGGACCACTCCCTGTCTGGGAATCTTTGAAGTACCTGCCATACTCATGGCTCCTTCTGGACAGGTTCCTTGAGCAGATCACCATGTTTTCTATCAGAGGGGAAGGACCACACTACCCTGACTGACCAGGATGAATGTCTGACACCAGGGCAATCATCTAACCATTAGGCAGCAATCTCAGAGAGCCAGAACTCCAAAAGAGGGAGTTGCCAGTAATGAGAGGAGTCTTATCCGTAGCTAAAAGCAAAGAATAGTGGAGTCACTACTCTGGCTCACCACTGGTGTAGAGAATCACAGCAACAAATCTGATACTGAAGCTACCCCAGGAAACTTTCTAGTTCCTGAATGACATCCCCACCTCCATAATATCTGACACTGGGATAGGTGAAATAATTATCTTCCTTCCTTCTACATCCTTGGGGGAGGTAATTAATCCCATTAAGATAACACACCAGATTCCTTCTAACCTGAAAAATATAACTACCATACTTAGGGGATCCTAACAAAAAAAGAACCAGAATGAAGAATTGGAGGCTGACTAGATAGTCCAGACCTTTCTTCTCTGCACACATCAATGAGAACCTCCATCACACTGTGTAAATGAAAAAAGGACATCACTAGAGTACACAAGCTCCCATAAGGTCCCATTATGTAAACTGATAACTGAAAAGGTTTTAGAAAGAAATGAAAATAGTGGCCTTATGTTCTGTATGATATGTAAATATTAAATCTTATCCCTCATCTCGAGAGTTTCCCCAAATGAAAAGTCAGGGAAATTTGCTAAATAAACACACTATTATAACCTCATTCTCAGAAATACACAAGCTGGAACAAAATTCTACAATTTAGTCTTTAAACAAAAGTCAGTCACGGATATCACAAGACATATGCTATCTGAATAAAACCAGATGCTCAGATTAAATAAAACCTAATTTTAAATGAACACTAAAAAATTAAAATAAAGGTTAATTACATATAAGGCTAAGAGGATTGAAACAGTGAAGTATTTTATGTCCTTTCCAATAGGACACTTTTTTCTGAAAAGTGGCTCAGGGCCTTGTCTTGACAACAGATAAATAGCTGCTCATTTCTCACCCAGTTCCACCTGGCGAGAAACATGCTAGGCTGACAATAGCTTGGAAAGGAAGGGGAGGTGAGATGAAGGTAAAATTTTTAAAAGTGGAGATCTTTGTACTAGAGGAAAACCAGATAAATCTCATTTTACACAAGCAAGAATATTAATCCTGAAATAGGACTTTCTCCTAGACTTTCTTCTCAGTCTGTGCTTCTGTTCCTTTTACAAACATTCAGTTCCAGGCCACCACAATAAAGCAAATGTCAGAACAAAGCAAGTCACATGAACTTTCTGGTTTCCAAGCATATAAAAAAGTTATGTTTACACTATACTGTGGCCCATTAAGTGTACAACAGCATTATATCTTAAAAAAAAAAAAAATACATAACTTAATTTAAAAATATTTCATTGCTAAAAAATGCTAACCATCAACTGGGCCATTAGGAAATCAATCTTTTTGTGTCCTACCTTCAATGTGTAAAAAACGGCAGTACCTGAGAATCACAATGAGGTCTGCCTTGTTAAAACTAACTCACAAAGCAGTGAAACGTCCCTGCTCCTCACTCCAACATCTTATGTGAGATGACAGAGTAAAAAGGCCAAGCAGCTCTGAGCAAAGTGGGCCCTCTGCAAAATCCTAGGATTTCTTGGGTACAATCTGAAAGGCATTCAAGCAAAGGAGTCCATGAAACATTAAAAAAAAAAATGTGATATGAGAAAGGAAACATTTTTCAATTTTGTTGCCACCGCGTGCCCATCAATAAGACCCAAAAATAAAGACTACAGATCAATCTGAGCCAGGTAAAAAAAAACAGTAGTATTACATCTACCCTACCAAACCAATCATTTAACAACAGGCTCCTGTGTTTGCAATATAAACTTTATATTATCCATGAAAATCTTTATGAATCGGTTAGAAACACACTTCTCTTGAAATACACAGACAAGAATGAATCTCTCTCCTCTGAATAGCTTTTCCACTGTGAAAGAGCCTGAAAAGTAAAAACTAATAACATACACGTACTTTTTAATTTAAAGAACAGACTTCTGTAATTCTAAACCAAACGAACCAATTGTTAAATTTTTTTTATAAGACAATCAGTGAAATTAGAAAATTGACTGGATACTTGATACTATTTAAGAAATCACTGCTCATATTCTTTAGCCTTGATGGTGGCATTCTGGTTGTGCTCTATGCTGTTTCCTGGGCTGTGTTCTCCCTCAAGTATTATCTTTCAGATAAACCTGAAGGATTTACACATGAAAGGACTCCAGATTTGCTTTAAAATATCTAACAGGTGAATGAAACAGGATTTGTCATGTAATAACAATGACTGAAGCAGGATAATTGGTACAAGAAGCTTTATTATACTCATTTATATTTGGTATACAGTTGAAGAAAAAAATTCCTTACTCATCAAAACATCCTGTCAAAAGTAGATAAATTTTTGTCCCATTAAATCATCCAGAATTCTGCTTTTTTAATTTGGTTTGATTAACAGTAAGCTTTATTCTTCAAACCAATTAACTTCCTCTAGTAAACCTGTAAATGAAATACAAGACTTACCTTGGTGTCTTTTAATTTCACTCATCAGCTAGATGAGTGCCAGGTGAGGAAACAATCCAGGATTCCAATTTATAATTAGTAATCTTATTTTAACTTCAAAATCACATATCCGTTTTGAGTCAGAATGAACTATCACAGGTTTTGGGTTTGGTTTGGTGTTGTTTTATCTTACTCTCCCCGCTAGTATTTAAACTAAGTTTGGTCAGTGGTGTACGAATGTGAAAAGTAACAGATGTTCACTCCAGGAAGTAAACTCTTTCAATGAGAAGAGTAAAAGACTCAATCGAATGTGACACACAGAAAAGCTCCTAAAATCTCAGGGTATGACCCCACACACATCCTTATACTCCCGCCCCCCAGCCCCACACGAAAACCTTTTAAGTGAATAGAAAGGAAAGACCGGGGTTGGTTTGTTCCATGTCCTCCTCCTTTATTAGGGGAGGTGCTAGAGAGCACAGAAATCGCCAAAAGGCCGGAAGGAGAGCGAAAAGCAAGTAGTCTGGACAGTCAGTCCTTAAATAATTCAGAGCAGTACCCAAATCAGATGAAGTTAAGAGGGAGTTAGATGCTAAACGCCTCCAACACACCTGAGCAGCTCAGAGAGTGAAAAACCCTGGCTGTAAGTACAGATGATTCCAACTCCCTTCTCTCTCCAAATATTCACCGGTACCAAAGCGTAAAGAGACCTCTTCCTGACCCTCACCAATTGTAGCGCCACAAAAACCACCCCCACAAGCCCAGACCACGCTGGGAGCCCCTCCCCGCGAGGCAGGGAACCCCAAAACCATTGCTCCACTTCTCAGGCCGGAGACCCCTCCTTTTCGGGCCGGGCGAAGGTGAGCGGTGGGACTGAGTCTCGGCAGGGAGAACTCGTCTGCGCTGAGGCCCTCTGCGCTCGCCCGCAACTGGGTCTCAGATCTGCGCCTCCCACTCTGGGCCCAGGCCCGGTGCCCCACGCGGCCGGCCTCGAGCCTCGACCCGGGTTCACCCCGCGCAGGCGAGACCCTCGCGACCCACAGAGCCGCGCCGGCCGCCGCCGTGCGGACCCAGCCGCTGGCTACCTGTCTTCGCTCTTGTTTTTCTGTTTCTTCCCCATCGCGTAACAGCGGCGCTCGGGGCCCCAGCCCTTCTAATCGGTCTCTCACAGACCCACTGTCCGCCGGCCGACTTTGATCTCCGTTCGGCTCTGTTCGCCCCGCGCTGCCGCCTCTCGCACCCGGCTCTCCACAGACCCGCGCACTGGGACAGAGCACATATGGTGTGAGCTCTCAGTGCGCAAGCGCACCGCCCGGCCGCCTCGGCGTGGGGACGCAGGGCGCGGCTCATCGAGAGCTGCTCTTCGGGTAGAGCGTCTCCAGTTGTCTCGCCTGCGAAGGCGAGAGCCCTAGCGCCCCCTTCGCGCAAGCGCCCGCCACGCACCGCGCGGGTTTCCAGGTTCTAGAACCGAGGTGGACAATGAGGCTGAATTCCTCCACTTGGGCTTTGCCCGGTCCGGGAATGTAGACTAGGGGAATTGGAGCTCGGTCAGAGTTAGGCAGACCTTGAGCTTCCCTTCCACCGTTAACCTGGTTTTTTCCAAAGGAAATACATCCAGGACAAAATTGGGCCTCTCAATAAGATCCATGCATTAGGAAGTATATTGAGCCACTAAAAAATTAAAACGAAGACACAGTCATTACCCCCATAATAGGTCTTAATGTTGAAGAGAGCAAGTTCGAAAAACCTGTGTCAGGGAAGTCACGAGGGAACCTACGAGGGTGATGAAAATGTCCTCTATCTGGATCTGGTTAGCTATATGTCACTCTACAACATTTTTAAAAGGAATATATTTAATAAACAGGATGGATACGAAGTTGGACTGTCACTGCAGAACAGGAGAGTAGCTATCTCGTTTCTGACGTAATATTACGTGTACCGAGGCTCAGAGCCTAAGAGAGCCAGACAATTCCAGGCTGAGCACTAAGAAACTACGCCTCCCAGAATACTTTGCTCCCGCGCCCTCTGGGCGGTTTACCCGGTGGGAGGCAGAGAACCGGAAACCTTGGGCTCCCCGCAGCTCTGGGGAAGGCGCAGGCGCTTAGGCTTTCGCCGCACGCCCCACCGCCTGTCCTCTCACATTCTTGGGCGTCGCAAGCTGTATCGCGTAAAGGGCCTCAGCCAAAGAGGAGGCGGAAGTGACGGCCGGTTGGCTGACAGTCGCAGCTGCTGCGAGGCTGAAGCCGAAGTGGACTATTCTTCTGGAGTTGCTGGTCCGTCACTTCTCAGGTATCACCGAGAGCTCAGGTGAGGCAGAGATGGTGTGGAAAAACCGGCCACCGCATCCCGGTGCTAATGGACACATCGCCGCTCGACATTCGGCCGGGGCGGGGGAGGGGCGCGGCCCAGGTGCCGGCAGTGCAGCGGAGGCGGCTTTGGCGCATGCGCCTCGGGAGGCTTGGAAGTCGGGGCCACCTGAGCTCTGCCCTCATCTGTCCCGGCGGGCTCAGGGTGTGGTGAGGATACTTTTGAGAAGGTAACTGGGGTGCAGCTAGGACGGAGGCCTCTTGGTTGTTTTGGAGGGTACACATTGGGGGATCGGGGAAATGGTTAGGTAATTTGAGGATAAATCCCTTGCCGCCATTCCAGTTGAACTGAAAAAGGAATTAGAGACTTGTGGTTTGAAGAATGGGAAGTTATCAGGATCACTAAACCACCTTTTCTCCCCTTTCCGAATGTGGTGAACACTACCACCTGCCCCCAGAGCAGTTCTTGTTAATCGATTCTGCTCCCAGTTACCCTTCCCAGCATTAAATTCTGAGCTTATCCTATGAAACTCCAGGGATGAGCATCCGCTGTGCCCGGATAAGAACAAGTCTGATATGCAAGTCAGGGTCGAATACCCAATTCTCTGCCTCATTCACCCCCAAAAGAGAGGATCACAATCTCAGTGATAGTTTTCTTGGAAAGTAGGGAGTGTGAAATTCTTTTACAATATTTAAAATACAAGTCTTTTAAAATTTTATAGCATTTATGAGGAACTTACAATTTGGTTCTTTCAAGATTAACAATCTTTTTTGAGCACCTGCTGTGTCCTAGGCACTGCTAGCTCTGGGGATACAAAGATAAAATCAAGTGTCCATTTCAACTTTCTATCCTGTGAAGAAAAAGGAATCAGAAGTGAAGTTTGGAAAACTATTTTTTCTTTTTTTTCTTTTTAATTTTTAATTGAGTTTATTGGGGTAACATTGATTAATACAATTATATAATTTTCAGGTGTACATTATCATTTGACATCTGTATATTCTGTTGTTTACCACTCAAAGTCCGGTTTCTTTCAGCTACCATATATTTGATCCCCTTTACTCACTTCACCCTCCCCCTAAACCCTATATTTGATCCCCTCTACCCTATTTACCTCTCCCCTCTCCCCCACCCCACTAGCAACCACTAGTCTATATTCTATGTCCATGAGTCTCTGTTTGTCCTGCTCATTTGTTGCTTTTAGGTTTATATCCCACATATAAGTGATATCGTGTGATTTTCAACTTTTTTTATCTGGCTTCTTTCACTTAGCATACTGCTTTTCAAATTCATTCCCGTTATCACTGGTTTGTTCTTTTCTTTGCTAACCAGTTGATGAATATTTGGGTTGTTTCTAGGTTGGGGCTGTTATAAGCTTCCATGTCCTGGCCACTGTGAATAGTGCTGCTATGAACATCGGTGTGCAAATATCTTTTTGGATATGGGTTTTCAAGTCTTTGGGATAAATACCCAGGAGAGGGATTGCTGGATTATATGGTAGGTCAATCCTTAGTTTTTTGAGGAACTTCCATATTGTATTCCATATGGCTGTACCAGTTTGCAGTTCCACCAGCAGTGTATGAGGGTTCCTTTTTCTCCGCATCCTCTCCAGCATTCATTACTTGTCTTGTTGATTATAGCCATTCTAACAGGTGTGAGATGGTATCTCATTGTGGTTTTGATGTGCAATTCCCTAATAGCTAGCGATGTTGAGCAACTTTTCATATATTTGTAGGCCATTTGTATGTCCTCTAGAGAGAATTGTCTGTTCAGGTCCTCTGCCCATTTTTTGATTGGATGGATCATTTGGAAAACTATTTTTTTCAGTTCAGCATATAGAGGTCTTCGTGGACCAGGCTATGTGTCAGAAGCCGAGTGGATGAGTTCACAATTTATTCAGATTTTTTTTTTTTTTTTTGTAATGCCTACAGCACCTGATCTTCCTAGGTGGTCTCCCATCCAAGTACTAACCAGGCCCGACCCTGCTTAGCTTCCGAGATCAGACTGGATTGGGCTTGTTCAGGGTGGCATGGCCATAGACCTGTTCAGATTTTTTTAAAGTACTTTATTAGTATTTGCAAATATATCATAATTGGGATGCAACAGCCTCCTACTTTGACAGGCAAATTATAAGTCATATTTCTGTGGTAATAACCCAGGATTAAATATAAAATTGCTGTCTGATTACATTTTTTTAAAAAGATGTAATTGAGATAGTTCTTTCTAATAGGAATTTTTTTTTTTTAACTCTTACATAAAAGAGTGACGGAAAATCAATATTCTTTTTAATAGAGTGTTGCATTGTTTTACATCAAAGTTAAGAATGCTGAGTGTCAGAAAATCAATACCAGTATCAATTTCTGTGGCCTCATAGATTTTGTTATGTAATGGGAGAACAAGAGTGGAAACTAAACCTTAGGGAACACCAGGAGCCATTCTTTACATAAATTGGACTGTCTTGGGAGTTTAAAAAAACAAGACAAAAAACTGAAGCAGAGACCATGAAAAACATGTCTCTGCTCAACTCTGTTCTGTACTGAAGCAGCGTTTGGTATGTATGTTAGACATTATCATTGTTCACAGTCACTTCTGCTTTGCCTCCCTTTCATTTGGTGAAAAACACTGATTGTCACTATATATCACAAATATAACTTCAACCACTCATTTCCCTCTTGTCTGCTGATGGTTTTAAAGACTTTGCTTTGCTTTAGAACAGTAAAACACAAACTAAATCAGGAGCAGCTAAACTTTGCTCTAATTAGTTTTTGAGTGGTGTGACTATAATTTACTGAAACGTAAATTTTAAAACACTAAAGAAAAATTCTTAAGCCTCACATAAAGTGTTTGGTTGTTGGCAGCACACTTTATAGATTACAAATTACACATTTGCTAGAATTTTTGAAAATAAGAGATAAAATCATACTTATTGTTGGTACTCTTTAACTTTGTAAATCATCTCCCCAGCAGCAAGACTGAACTGTACCACTTAGAAGAATGGAAGCTAATGCATCTGTCGACATGTTTTCAAAAGTCCTGGAGAATCAATTGCTTCAGACTACCAAACTAGTGGAAGAACATTTAGATTCTGAACTTCAGAAACTGGATCAGATGGACGAGGACGAATTGGAACGCCTCAAAGAAAAGAGACTCGAGGCACTAAGGAAAGCTCAGCAGCAGAAACAAGTAACCTCTCTGCCCTGCTTTCTGAAATTGCTTTAACAGTATGCGCCTAACAATTTGTATACACACGTGTGATAGTTACATTTCAGTCCTCATTTTTAAGGATTTTTGAACTCAAAGTACCTATCACTTCAAAATTTACTTGGAAAGAAGTTAGTTTTAAAGATACATTCAAAATTAGCCTGATTAACGTGTAAACCTATAGTCAAGCAAAAGAAATATCTGCCCAAGGTCATTTTCTGAGCTTGAATTTGTGTGGTTAAGGAGAGAGTGGACCAGAAGGGCACTGACAGCAATAGGAGTCAGTGGTTTCCCTTTCCGGTGCTAGTGATGCCTTTCAGAATTTAGCTGTGCTCAGAGCAAATGAGATAAAAGCTGTTCAGGCAGTTTACATTGAAGAAGTTGTTGCAGGCAATTCCATTGTGACGTTTAATTATTACGTGGCGTATTCAAAAGAATACAGGCTGGGTTACAGGAGAAAAGTGGCCACAGCAAAATCCTTTTTGGCCTCTTAGAATATGAGTGTGGAAAGACTTGTAGTTGAAGAATCTGATCACAATAAATCGGGTTAAAGTCTGTAAATCGAATTATGATCAAAAAGTGTTTCCGTAGGTTTAAGTTGAAAAGCATTATCACCCATTCTGGTTCCTCTTCAGTGTCTAAAACACGAGCTTTAACTTTTCTGAAGAGATAGAGTTTTTGTGCTGCTATAGCACCACCTCTTTAATAATGTTTATACCCTCACCATTTAGAAGAATTGCAACAAAAGGAAAGAATCTTTTGTAATGTGACTGAGTTCCAGGTTTTATATTTTTTGAGTTTTCCGAAACTGTGTGTGTGTGGTTTTGAAAATCAGGCTCCTTTTCTTAATATAAGGCCTATAAATGGGATTCTGCTACAAACTCGTTTCATGATCACAGTTCAGTACACCATGAATTACTAATGTTTAACTGAAAAAAGGTAACTAGAATATATTTGTAGAAAGTCTGTATCCACCTGATTTGCAGTGAGGAACATACATAAATAAATGAAGTAGTCAGCAGTTAAAAACAATAGTCTGAGTATTAATAATTAAAAACCAATTAAGGTGGGCAGCCTTTGGGCCTTTTTTAAATCAATACACAAATCAGTTTTAAATTGTCATGGAGTAACTGAGTCTTATTTTAGAGCTTTCATTGCGTTTCAGCTTATCTTTTTCATTAAAACATTTTCTGAGGAAGTAGGCAAGAAGCCTTAATGGTTTTTGCAGCTCTTCTTTTTGAAAGAGTAGCGTAGCTTGTATAGGAATTTTGATTTTCTAATCCATGAGGGTATCAGGTAAAGGTACAGTGAAAGAAGCACATATTCGGCCTATGTTAATCAATAGTCCTCAGTCAGCCAAGCACCCTCCTTCTGTTATGGCAGATGTAGATGTAGGCCTTAGGTAGGGAGCAGAAGGACAAGGTGAGAAGTAGCAAGAACCCACCAGAGGCTTGGGTGGTAGTAGCCGCTGAGAACCAGACACTGCCCTGCTGCCAGGTGTTAAGTAGGCTCAGGCTACATTGTGATCTGTGCCCTTCCTGCTTGATCACATCCACACGTACCTGTGGAGCACACACTTCATGGAGGGAACCACCCGAACAGCGCAGGGCTATGCTGAGTGACCTGGGAGAGGTGCCGTGTGTCGGTGAGGTTCAGAGTGGGCTGGCCTCCCTCTAAGGAATTGGGGCAGGTTCAGGTCTTTCAGCCTGTTAAACACATGAGAGTAAATCATGAAAAGAAATAGCAACTTCTTAAACAAAAATACTCTTTTCTTAAGGACAGATGTCATTAGCCAGTCAAAAAAGGTATCATGAAAAAAGGTATCATGAAATGTCACATGTCACTAAGGAGTTGTATTTGAGAGTTTAAACTGTTTATAGAAGCTTTACCAAGGAAATGTCACATAAGGAGAAGATACCTAGGCCTTCTGTGAGTGTCAACTTAGTGCGAGCCAGTGTGAAGTGGAAACCAAAACCACTTCACACTGGCCCAGAGGAGGAAAGGACATGGCGCTCCTGCCCCTTTCTAATTGGGCCACTTCCTGAGGGCTGCAGTCAGACATCTGACATGTTTTGAAAGGACATGGAGGAATTAGATTATGTTCTCTGAACGAGGACAACCAGAAGATTAAGAAGGCTAGATACTGTTTCATGCAAGAAACTCTCAAGGGAAATGGAAATTTTAGTGTGGAGAAGGGAGGACATGGGCAAGTTACAACATTTGAAGGGCTAACATGTGAAAGAGAGATTAGAACTTTTCTCTCTAATCTTGGATCCAAGCGGGGACCAGAGTTATAGAGAGATTGCACTTCAGCATGAGAAAACCTTTCTAGAAATTAGGTAGTACATATACAAATGCTCTTTTAAGCACCTGTGCCAGATACTTCTGTAGTTACCTTCATGTTTTCTTATTTTCACAACTACTCGATGAGATAGTTGCTTTATGATGTCCACTTTATAGATGAGGAAACAGACTCAGAGAAGTTATTAAAATCCATAGCCTTGTAAGTGGTAGAACAATTAGTCAAGCTCATGCCTTCTGCCAGCAGGCCCAGTGCTCCGAAAAAGGAAACAGGCTTCCATTTGAGGTGATAAGTGTCTTGCCACAGGGAAGGCTCCAGGGGCTCAGGCCTGTCAGGTGTGGTTGAGAAGGGTCCATACGTTGGTTTGAGAAGCTGGAGTAGTTGGACTCCTGAGAGCTTTATTTTTGGACACCGTGTGAGTGGACAGCTTTTTCTTCCTAAGATACTACCTACTGGTTGCCCGTATAGAAGAGGTCTCTGCCTCTCTAAGGTCATAAAGAGCAAATAGGCTCCCAAGCTTCAGAGCTGCAGTAATCTCCCCCACCAACCCCACTGGCTGACTGGCTTTATCTCATGAGCATTATTTTTAAAACCTCTGTAGTAACTTGGACTAAATGCTTCTGATTTTAATAGTTTGAGTGCAAAGAAATGTTTGTTTCCATTCTAAGTCTCTTGAGTCTTAAGTTTTCAAAGTTCTAAGAAAACATGTTTTAAGTTACCAAGACAGATAATTGTCTTAAATACGAGCCATGTTGTGGAGATGGTCACTGCCCACAGATTGTTTTTGTACTGACATCGGGAACCTAGGAAAGTAAATCAACTAAAATGAATTCATTTCTCTACAAAGTAAAATCGACTTCATTACAAAGTATTGTGGTGATTTGAACACAAACTGCAAAGTGGTACTAAAAGAGATACCTGAAATGTATAATATTTCCCTTTTCTTCATATTAGGAATGGCTTTCAAAAGGACATGGGGAATATAGAGAAATCCCTAGTGAGAGGGACTTTTTTCAAGAAGTCAAGGAGAGTAAAAAAGTGGTTTGCCATTTCTACAGAGACTCCACATTCAGGTAACTTCATTTCCTTCATTGACTTTTTTTAAACATAGTGAGATATTTGAAGTGAGGTATATTGACTTAATAGAGAAATTAAGAATAAATGAACATATTAAAAATTAAGAATGTTTCCATAGAAGTGGCTGTTTTCTGAATTGTATTTCATTAACTTTAAAAACATCTTAGAAATGGACATGTAAATGTTTTATCGATGTAACAAAAATTATTTATATTTTTTTCCCCACTATTATGATATAGCCAGGGAGACAATAGCTTGGCCAGGCCTTTCACCAGAAGCATAGATGGAACTGCCAGGCTTGGCTAGAGGGAGAAAAAAGTGATCTCTTAAACCAACTGAGGTCTGCAAACCTCTCTACGGAGGTAGATCCCTTGTAAAATGAATCAGCCCCAGAAGAAGTTATATCTTAAACCAAAGGACACAAGTCTTTTTAAAAAAATTTTTTTTGATCAATATCTAGTGTTTAAAAATTGAAAAATATTTCATTTTTTTTATAATTTAGATTTTAGGTTTTTTAAAAAATTAGCAAACTCTATAGAAACAGACCTAGAATTCAGTGTGAAAGCACTTTGCAGATGCAGCGTAGCGCTGCCCTTTGATGGCCTTCCACTCCAGTGGACGGCCTCCGTCAGTCATTGTCATCTCAGCCCTGCCGCCTTCTCTCACTTCCACAGCCTGCCTGGCCCGTGTTGCAGCCTCACCACCCAACAACTTGGTCTTTAACACCTTTCATGGATTCACTGGCTGAGACTTAGTAAGAAAATAAAAATGAAAAAACACTGAGATGGTGAAACCATCTCCTGTAGGGGAAAGTACGGGAAGGGATTAGGAAGGTAAAGGGTAACAAAGAAGCCCTCTGCCATTGTGCCACACAGTCATCTCCCATGGGCACACATTCCTTAAGTGCCACCCTCTGACGTACACAAAGAGGTGATACAGTGATATCAGTCCGTAAGATTGATATTATTTGTTCACTTGTTTATTAGATGTCCTCACCCACTAGATCATTAGTTTTATAAGGGCGGAGAGTTTGCCTGTACTGTGGGCCATTGTGTTCCAGATTTCTGGCCCTGGTGCAGCAGTGGCTGACATGTCATAGCAGCTCAGTAAATGTATTTGATGGCTGCATAAACAGTGCAGCACCAGGAGTACTGACCTTCAAACAAAACTGAATAATCAAAATTTAAATCATTAATTTCTATCTCTCAAAGTTGTCAGTACATAATAGGCTGCATACTTTCATGTATAAAATACTAGAACATTCATAGTGACCCACTGAGGTAAATAGGGATAAATCCTATGTTTCCTGTGTGGAGAACAAGACTCGGAAGGATTAAGTGACTCATCTAATGACACTCAGTTACTAAATGATAAGAGGTTTTAAGCCTAATGCAATTTTAACTATACCATGACTGCTGCTTCTATATTTTAAAAAATGTATTGACAAATGGTATGTTGCCTTATTAAAAATAGGTTCCAGGAGTTGATTTATGTACAAATATTCAAGAACATATTTCTCCAATAACAGTTCAGTTATTTGTTTTGAGCTTCATTCAGACACTATTGAATAATTTGTTCTCTCCTCCAATTTTCACTGAAATCTTGCTACACCGTGTGAGTGATCTCTGAAAAGACACATTTATA
>NW_006439190.1:1492182-1520639 GCF_000325575.1 Pteropus alecto
GGAAAGAGGCAGCATCTAGGTTACAAGAAACTCACTGGGCCCAAACCCCATTCAGACAAAACCACACCAAGAAGTGCCCCCAGCACCAAGTAGAACAACTCCGAAGCATCTGTTGTCCTAGTCGTCAGAGTAGTGGTTCTCCACGTCAATGGGCATGAGAATCACCCGCCTGTTTCCCAGCTCACTCCCAGGAATTTCAATTCATCTATATATTTTTAAAGTTGGTTGTAATGAATACCAATGGTTAAGAACTATTGCTCAAAAATTATTACAACAGTCTGTTCCAGAAACACTAGAGGATTGACCAGTTTAAAATACATCCTGCTTTAAAGGAAATATCACTTTCATTTGCCTCTTCAGTAAGGTGGCTTACTGAAGGTTACCTCTGGTATTTTCCATTCCTTTAATCCTTAATCACCGTATTTACAGCCCTTAACCTCACTGTGCTTCTCGCTGACAGCTGCACAGCTAGAGGAGGTCCTTAGGGGACCATCCAGCCTTTCCTGATGACTTCCAGATATTGCTCCATGTGCACATTCTCAGTTCTGAGAAGTCTCTTCTGAGTCCTGTCAAGTCACCCTTCACGCTCCCTGCATGAGATACCAAGAAACGTGTGAGAGAAATGACAGTGATTTTTTTTTTGTTCTAACCATGAACAGACCTCCCTGACCCACTTACAACTTATTGCACATATTGCATATTTTGGTTTTTATGAATACCATTGGAGCAAATCTGACTTTCTAGAATGCTAGATGGTTTTTCTGCCTGTTATAATCGGGTAGCTTGACGTGCGAAGTGGATGTGTGGTCAACCAACACAAGCACAGATTGGCTGCTGAATTATGAGACTTAGAAAAACTATGAAATTAGATGTGCCTTAATGATATTCATTTTAAAAAGGAAATCTGTGGTTTTAGCTTTTGATTTTCTATATGTTGTTATTTACAGATGTAAAATCCTAGACCGACATTTGGTGATACTGTCCAAGAAGCATCTTGAGACCAAATTTTTGAAGTTAAATGTGGAAAAGGCACCTTTCCTTTGTGAGAGGCTGCGCATCAAAGTCATCCCCACACTAGCCCTGGTGAAGGATGGAAAGACACAAGATCACATTGTTGGGTTCACAGACCTAGGAAATACAGATGACTTCACCACAGAAACTTTAGAATGGAGGCTCGGTTGTTCTGACATCCTTAACTACAGGTAACTTCTAACAGGACAATGGATTTATTTTAACTCACATGTGCAGTTGATTTATTTAGAGAGAATTTTTTTATGTTAGCATTTATTTTATGGAAATAAAATCTTTTGGCTGAATTGTAGAAAAACTTTCACAAAAGAAAAGCTTATTTTTTAAAATGTATATCATTAGCATGATATAACAACAGAAATTGGAGTTGTGAATAAGATTCAGTCTTGTAGTACACCTAGCTATGAAAGTTTTCAACCTTACAGACCCTGTTGAATCTAATTCTGTATTGATCTGGAAACACAAATGACACTCCAGAATTAACTCTCCCCTGATTATTTAAATTGATAATGACCTATTTTCAAACATTAGATTTTTAATGTAGATATTCTCATCTCCCTTGTAGAATCTGATAAAATATATAGAATCTCATTTCCATGCTTAGCTTAAATTACTTAATACGGGAACAGTCTCAGTCTGAAAACAATCTAAAATCCAACTTCCCATTGTCATTCATCTCTTTGGCCACTTCAGACAAATAATTTATCTGATTCCACAAACTAGAGTATATCTTGTCTTTTGTGCCTCTTTTCAATTTGCAAGAATAACAGGTAAAACTGCAGTTGTCATTCGACAGTCATAGTGCCTTTCAATAAATAGAGTTCTCTCATCTTTTTACTCCCCTTCCCCCTTTTCTCTAAATCTCTCCTACACATGCCTGAATCATTCCTACATCATGGAAGTTGATTTTGGAGTTTTGGTGTTATTTTCTTAATATTAAATACAATATTAATGTTTATTAAATAAAATTTTTTGAAATGATTTCAAACTTTAAACAAATTGGAAAACAATACACAGAATGCTCACATACCCTTCAGCTATATTCCCCAATTTTACACATTTATCATTTTCTAGATACTTATACAATTTTTTTCAGAACCATTTGAGTGGAAGTTATAAATATGTTAGACCTTTATTCTTAAATATTTTTGTGTGTATTTTCTAAGAACAAGGACATTTTCTTACATAACCACAGTACAATTAAAACAGGAACTATTATGTAATTTAAAGACCTTATTCACATTCTGCCATTGTCCCAATATTGTCCTCCATATCAAAAAAACATGTTGAATATAGTTAATATGTGTTTAATTTCTATTAACCTGTAACAGCTGTTACTCTGTCTTTGTTTTTCAATACTCTGATGTTTTTGAAGAGTACAAGCTAGGTATTTTATAGAACCTTCCCCAATTTGGGTTTGTCTAATGTTTCAAGATTAGATTTGGATTATGCATTTTTTTCACGGGTATAATATGGAAGTGATGTGTTCTTCCTTCTTAGAGCAACATATCAGGAGGCACATGGTGGTTTGTCTCATTTCTGGTGGTGCTACTGAGCATTGGTTAACCTGTTGTCTACCAGACCAAATGGTGATTTAAGGAAGAACTTTTCCATATCTCACATTAACTTATTTTTTATTTATTCATATTAGAATGGATTATAGTATATTGTTATTATTATTTACTTGAAAGCTCAAATTGCCCCAGGTTTGGCCAGTGAGAGCCCCTTTCATGCTGGCTTCTATGTCCTATGGGCATGGCCCTGTAATTGCTTGAGCACTTTCTTTCTGGTACTGATAAGATGTTTTAGGGTTAATCATGTTGTACTCTCCCTAGAATTGGCTGTGTCTCCAAGAGGCCATGATTCCATTCAGTGGCAAATGATAATTCAAAACCAAGATGTAGATGCTAAGAATATTCTCAGATATTTTTGAAAGAAGAAATTATCTTATTTCTTAGGCATCATTGTAAATAGTTTCATATCGATTCTGGGTTAATGATAATGAATTCTATGAGTTTGGATGATATCTGTAGAATTCTAAATATTAAAAGAGTTAAACAGGATCAAACCAGTTATAACAGACTATCAAAAATAGAGCACCATTTTTCTGTCATTCTCATAGTGAAAAGCATTTAATACGGGTTCAGCATATCCAAAACACATGAAAAAAAAACCTTTAATTTCCTTCTATGCTTTTCAGTGAGAAATTCTGTTAGCATATCCTATGAAATGTTAGTAAGTAATTAACAATAAAAGAAAATAAAACATTGATCTAAAACATTTAGTTGTACAAAATAAGGTTTACCACCATTAACTGTCAATATGAGTAATATACCTCTTCCTTGACACCAACATTTTAAAGAAAATTTTACTCTATTCCATATGGTACAGTGAGGAAGAAAAGAGATTTTTTGCAGTTTAGTATACCAGCTCTACTAAATCAAGGATAAATTCTTCTCATATTTTCTTTGTTTTTAGTGGAAATTTAATGGAGCCACCATTTCAGAGCCAAAAGAAATTTGGAACAAACTTCACAAAGTGGGAAAAGAAAACTATCCGAGGAAAGAAATATGATTCGGACTCTGATGATGATTAGAGATCAGTTATAATTCTTTGTAAATTGTCTTTTTATTTCTGCTCACTTTAGAATTAGATGTGTTTTCTAAATTCTGTTGATTTCAATGCATTGGTCATCTAGTGCTCATATTCTGGAGTTTTACACATATCACACAGAAAGACATCTTTAATATTTTCTGTGTGGAGCTCATGTTTAAGTTGAGGAAAACTTCTGTGTTCTTAAATGATCTGGAAAGGGTCTGGATTCTCTATTTTTGCGATTGATTTTTATTGCAATATGATTTTTATGTCTTTATACCATTCACAATTGTGTTTTTAATCTACTGGATTGGAAATAGAAATTCAACAAACTATTCCAGGACTAATTCTCACACATTATTTATTTTATACAACAGGTCAAGTAACATTTACATGGCACTTGTAAATGAATTATGAAAAACACTCTTCACTTCTGGAATATATTTAAATAACTATTAAAGAGCTGCTTATTTATTTTGTGTGCTGCATGTCGTTGAGTCAGCTGATGACAGGAGAAAGCTTTCCCATTGTGAACATAGTGCCTTATTTAAAGGGTCCTGACTGCTTGTATTTTGAGACATGCGTTAAAAAAAATCAGGAAGCACTTGGAATGGTAGCATGAGAAGGTCTACAGACTCAGTGAAACAACCGTAACTGGTAAATTTTATTTTTTAAAGTCCCTGGAAATTGTCATAAGAGCATACAGCAAACAAAAACATTTATTCAAGAAAATACTAAATCTTGGTGGAATAGTGAGTCTCTGGCATTTGAGCTGTAACCCTGCACCCTTTCTCCCCACAGGCCTCATCCTCGGCCTACAGTTTCTCCCTAGGGGGAGAGGACGGTCACATTTCTCATCCACCCAGGCCCCACTTATGGGGAAAGCACGACCCCAGGAATGGCAGACCAAGAACACTGTTTCCTGATCACTGTTACCCTTGTTTACACATAACTTCATTAAGGTTAATAGTTAACTTACTCAGAAGCCAAGGCAATAGTGATTAGGGTGGAGGTTCCACAGAAAGACAGGCAAGCAGAGAAGACCAAGGACCACCACCTACTGCTTTACTGGTGGGACCACAGGTATCACTCCTAGAAAAGCTGGCTGCTCTCTCCACCCCCAGTGGCAGGGGAATTGCACAGAGATCCACCCAGTGCCAGAAGCAAGCTATAAAAGCAGCTTTCTTCACATTCCCTATAGAAACATTTAATTTAGAACAGAGTGAAGGAGAATTTTAAGGATTCTGCTGTAGACAAAGGGAACTTAAAGTGGGGTGGGGGAAGACAAGTAGAGAAGACTGGTAGCTCCAGGCAGCAAGCAAAAGGGTGGGGTGGGAGAGGAGTTTGAGCAGAATTGGAAGAGGCCACTGAGAGTAGCCCTCAGGCCAGGGAAGCCACAAAGACAAGTTTAATTGGATCAAACTGTGCAGCCAGTTAGGCACCAGGGCTTGGTCAAAAATAATAAAATGGTCTGCCAGCAGTTAGGGGACCTCAGTAGCAGAATGTGAGAACAATAGAAGCAGACCAACTGGAATCCTTACAAGTCCATCAGAGAAATGAACAGTAAAAGTCCTACCAAAACTCCCTGGGGTTGGAGGGAGGAGGCTCTGCAGAGGACATCAGAGGCTACAGTTGCAAGGTAAGTGGACAAAACAAATAGTCCACCCAAGTCACTGAAACTAGCAAACAAGCCCTGGGGGAGAGGGGAGGATGAGTCTCCTGAGCTGCTATATTATCTAAAATGTCCAGTTTTCAACAAAAAAATCAGAAGACCTGCATAGAAACAGGGAACTGTGACCTATTCTCAAGGGGAGGAAGCAAGCAAATTGCCTTTGAGTGGGCCCAGGTGTCGGAAGCAGACAAACTTCAAAGCAGCTATTATATGTATTTTTAAACTAAAGCCATGCCAGAGGTAAAGTATGATAGTAACCCATCAAGTAGAAAATATTAAGAGAGAAGTTATTTTAACAGAACCAAATGGAAATCTCTGGACTTGGAAGGTACAATAACTGCAATGAAAAGTTTATTAGAGGGACATAACAGATTGGAGCTTGCAGTAGAATCAGCAAATGTGGAGATCAAGCAATAACACATTGCAGTCTGAAGAACAAGAGAAAAAAACAGCTTCAGTGGGAAATGGAACATCAACATGTGTAATGGGAGTGTCAGAAGGAGAGGAGGAAGAAAACCAGCAGGAAAATTAAAATAATGCCTAATTCAGTGAAGAGCATTAATCCCAGAAGACTGGTAAATTCTTAGAATGATCCACACCCAAACATGTCAGAATAAAAATGTTGAAAGACAGGGAATTTTGAAAACCGAAAACCGCTCATTATGTATAAGGAAATCTCATTAAGATTAACAGTTGACTTCAGAGACAGTGGAGGCTTGAAGGCAGTGGGATGACATGCAAACTGCTGAAAGGAAAAAACCAAGAATCTTAAGTTTAGCAAAACTATCAGAAATGAAGGCAAAATGAGGACATGCTCAGATTTTCAGAATTTATTTTTGGAAAACCCACTTTACAAATGCTAAAGGAAGTTTTTCAAGTTGAAGTGAGAACACAGTAGAGTCCTCCCCCTTATCCTAGGGGCAAATGTTTCAAGACCCCCAGTGGATGCCTAAAAATAGGGATAGAACCAAATGGTTTGCTTATATATGTATATATATGTTTTCTATTTATATTTTCCATTCACAAATTTAATGTCTTTTTCATCTTAACTAAGCACTTTTCACTACTGTGGCCATCACCTTTGTACTTTGAGGTGCCAGAGCATAACTAGCATGAATTTCTTTTTCATTCACAGTTTTGAGGAAAGAAGATTTGTCCTTACTGTAGATCTTAGCAACCTTGGCACACAACTTTTTTTTCCTTACTAAGTTGAGAACTTGTACCTTATCACTTCAAGGAAGCATGTTGCCGCTTCTCTTCAGCATATCCAAATTGCCTGCATCATTGCTCTTGCTCTTTGGGCCAATTAAGTAAAATAAGGGTGACTTGAATACAAGCACTGTGACACCATGACAGTATATCTGATGAATGAGACTGCTACTAAATGACTAATGGGTGTGGAGCGTTTGCAGTGTGGTGACACTGGGATACATTAAACAAAGGAAATGAAATACTGCCCAAAACTACACATCATCACTGTAGTAAATAAGACAAAAAATTTGAAATACATTTCATGTTTATGAATTGGAAGATACAATATTGTTAAAATGACTATATCAAAAGCAATCTACAACTTCAATACAATCCCTATCAAAATTCCAGCGGCCTTTTTTGCAATGATAGAAAAGCCGATCCTCAAATTCACATGGAATTACAACTCAACAGCAAAAAGACAAGCATTCCAATTAAAAAATGAGCAAAGGACTTGAAAATTCCTTAAAGGAGATATACAAATAGCCAATAAGCACATGAAAGATTCTCAACTTCACTGGGGAAATGTGAAGCAAAATCACAATGAGATACCACTTCATCCCCACTAGAATGACTATAATTAGAAAAAAAAAACAACAAGTGTTAGTATAGTCGAGGTTTGTTCATCGCTGGGGGAGATATAAAATGATGCAGCTGCAGTGGAAACAGTTCGGCAGTTTCTCAAAGAGTTAAATGTAGAATTTACCATGTGACCCGGCAATTGAATTCCTAGGTATATCCCCAAAAGAATTAAAAACAGCTACTCAAACAAATGTGTGTACATGCATGTTCATAGCAGCAGTGTTCATAACAGCCGAGAAGTGAAAACAACCCAAATGTCCATCAATGGATTGATGAAAGGATAAACAAATTGTAATATATGCATACAATGCAATATTCAGCCACAAAAATAAATGGAATGCTAATACATGCTACATGGATTGAACATGGATGAACCTTAAAAACATTATTCTACATAAAAAAAGACAAAGGTCACATATCGTATGATTCTATTTATATGAAGTATCCAGAACAGGCAAATCCATATTGCAGATTGGTGGTTGCAAGGGGCTGGGGAAAGAGGGAATATGTATTAACTGCTTGATGAGTGTGGGGTTTCCTCTTGGAGCGCTGAAAATGTTATGGAACTAGGTAGAGTGTTGGTTTTACATTTCGAATGTACATGTCCTCAATGTCACTGAAGTGTACTCTTTAAAATGGTTGATTTTGTCTTATGTAGATTTCACCTCAATTAAAAAAAAAAAACTAAGTTCAAATTATGGAAATAAGGGTTACAGGATAGTATGTAATTATTACGTGCTCTGACACTATAGATAGTGTCACTTTTTAAAATGAGAGAATAGAGAATATATAGAATAAACTCACTAACTTAAAAGGCATGAGCTCAAATTAGAAGCTCAGGAAAGGGGAGGGATAGGAAAAGAATATTTCTGCCTATCTTCATTTTTGTTCAAAGTAGGGAATCAATATTCTAAAAGAGGAAAGTAGAATTTCATTAAACTTTTTGTATAAGGATAACCATGAGAACAAAAATAGGAACATTTCTAAAAGAAAATTTGTTACATTTTGTTAGTGATTTTTAACTTTTATAATTGGAATATATTCAGGATTTTAGAAATATTGCCAGATATGGAAATTCCTTTGAATTATATATTTTTTCTATTATTTTCATTCTCTTTATAGTCACTAATTATGCCTACTATGGGTTTCCTGTGCATGGACTCTATACCTATAATTTTCTCTCTAATGCTTTTTAACTTAACTTTTGTTTACTATGCTCTTCTTTCTCAATTTTGTCCTCCATGGCTCTTAACAACTTTTCAGAATATCTCTTTTTTTCTGATTCCAAAATGGAATCTTTTGTGGCAGATTAAGCATGGCCACATGTCTCTGATATCCCTCCCATAAGAGGTGGAAGTCTAAGCCTCCTCACCTTGAACCTGAGTGAGCTCTGTAACTAGAAGGGACACTGCAAGTTTCAGTGAGACCAGTGCCATCTATTTTCTGATGCTCAAACACTGTTTTGAGAATCCAGCTACCATGATGGCAAACATGCAGCTCCCAGGGCCAAGCAGCCCTGTGGACAGGAGCCAATGCTCCTGGCCAACAAACCTGACTTGGTTTTGAGCCACCAGCTGGTACCAACTCGCCAGCCACATGAGCGAGTGAGACATTTTGGAGGTGGATCCTCCAGTTCACTTGAACTGCAAGAGCTGATGCCTCATAGAGAAGGATAAGCCATCTCAGTTGAGCCCGACCAAAGTGACAGATTCGCAAGCATCCTTTTTGTTGTGGTTTTATGCCTCGAAGATTTGGGGTGATTCGTTCCATAGTAATACATAACCAGAACATCCTTTTATTTTTCAGAATGTTATCCCATTTCTGATAGATATTTCATACTTTTTTAAACTAGAATTTTCCTGACCATTTGCTTACTTACAACCAAGTTTAGATAACTTACAAAGGATTTAGATTATGTGATGAGATGATTGTTCTACATGTTCATTTGTTTTTTGCTGACATTTTTTCTGTTGATGGATCTTTATCTGCCATTTGTTTTTCCTGTTTCTTTTTCTTTTATTATCTTTCTTGAAACTCTATCCATTTTGACTAACAATGATCTTTAAATGAGATGAGTTCTTGAAACTTCTTTGCTGTAGTTTCGGAAGAGGCCAGTATGAGGTTCCAAGCTAGCAGGAGGTCCCTCATGATGCAGGATTGTATGAGTGACATGTTTAAGCTTTTCCTTCTCCCAACCAAAAGAGATTAGCATCTAATGCTGCTCATAATGCATAATCTGTGTTCCAGTTGGCTTTGCCCACAGATAGCTTCCTGTATGTAGGACTTGTCAGTGTCTCATTTAGCCCTGCTTCTTTTTGGTTATAGACTAGTAGAGAGAAGCTCGTGACACCTGGGTGGTTGGGTTCCCATCAGGGTGTGCTTTACCACCCTTATGGGGTATATTCCTGTACCCTTATTTCAACCCTTCTGAACTAGCATTGCCTCATTATAATAGAATTTGAGATGTTGCCTGATTTTTTTCATAGATAGTTTCTCTCTGCTTCTAGAATTTGGAACATTCCCAGAAGTTGATGCACAATCCTCATTCCTTAGACATTCGTTTTATACTAACGATTTGAAAAATACATGTTAAATTTTCTTTAAAATTTTTGAATCATCTGTATTTATCAGGACCCAATTATAATGTAACAGTCTGTGTGCCCTACCCACAAAGGAAGCCAAAGTGAAATGCATTGCTTTTGTTCTTAGTTCAGACTTAAAGAAAAAAAGAACAATCACACCAGGCAGATTGGCTAAAACACTCAGCCAAGGAACAATTAGTAGGATTTTCTTAAGTACTTCGCATACTTTCACAAGAGCCAAAGTTCCCTCCTCACAAACTCCTTCCCCTGCCTCCTCCACTGGTATTATCTAAATGGTGACCAGGCTGAATCCTGATGCCAAGTGTACCAGGTCTTCCTGGGCAGAGAAGTACTCAGTAACAAGTGCAACCCAGAAGTGTACCTGACTGCCTGACACAGACCGTTCTTCCAGACTGTTCTACTTGAGCTCAGTTGAAAAAATTAAATTATTTTAAAGCTAATATTGAGTCCTTTTTGTCTTCAAAGCCGTTTTCCCTTTGCAGTTGTTGTTCTCAGCCTCCACATACCTGAGGAGTACGCCACATCTGCCAGTGCATTTGCTAATCGTCCAGTGACTCCTAATCTCACTGTTTTTCAGTGTGTTCCACTGAAGCACACATGTCTCAGAGTCTTAGACCACCCTCGGGGCACTATTGTCCCCAATTGTTAAGAGGACCTAAGACTTCACCTCAGATCTCCTGAATCAATCAACTGTAATCAGGGCCTTGGCCCCTTCAACAAAATGCCTGGGTGTTTCTTCACGCCCAAGTTTGAGAACCCCTGCCTAGGAGGCTGAATGACAGTCTGAGAAATTTAGATGGAAAACTTAGAGCAGGTGATTTTACCTTCCCCTTCTCCACCTCTGTGTACTAAGAATCATTGCTCCGAGCAAGAGCTAGGAAAATCTCCACCAGCGTTTGCATTTCCCCAGTTCGCCTGGTGCTCAGTAGGTAATACCTTGTAAGTTTATGTAAACACTAATATGAAGCTGAGATGTGACTTTCTGAAAAATAATCAGTGTCTGATCCCTAACTGCAACTGAGATTTTTAATTCCTGTGAACAGTGTCCTGTGCTTTCCTGAAAGAAACCCATAATAGTCTTAATTCATAATGTAGCTAACTACTTGCTTATTAAGTAATAAAATAGAAAGTGAACTTTAAAAAGAAATTGCTTAATTACTGGAAATATTGTTTATCTTTGATAAAGAGCCAGTGGTGACTTCCCAGAGAAATTTATTTGTTCAAAAGGTTAACAGTTACATCAGCATGAGACACTCCTTTTATCTCTCTCCCTCAGTCTACACCTGGGGGGACACTTGTAACTCATAAAGGTGCCCCTGTTCATACCAGGACGCTGGAGGGCGGCTCACATGTGTGCATGTGAAGGTGGGTGAATTGAACACACACAGGAGACAGAACAGTGAACAGCCAAGGTGGTGCCAACTACTTTGGTGGCTGAGCCTGTAGCTGGAGCGAAGAGGGTAGCAGTGGTGAAGATGCCACTACCCTGGCCCCAACCCCAATACGCCTTCCCCCAAAAGATAGCAGTGGGATAGGCGCCCATGACTCCAGTCCCCATCGGCTGCGCGGTACCCACACCTCCAGAGAACCCAGTGACAGTAGCAGAGATGGCACATGCGACTCCGCCCCCCTGCTGCAGCAGTGTCTATGGCCACAGGGAACCGAGCAGCGCCAGCGTCAGCCTCCACGACCCAGGTTCCCCTGCTGCAGTGGCACTCAGGGCCCCAGCACCCTCAACCCCGGCGGTGGCGCCTTGGAACTCGACAACCCAGGAGGAAGCCAGAGGCCTGCGACCCTGGCTCCCTACCCCAATTCAGACGCCCAACAGCCCGCTGACACGAGCAGCGACACCTGCTGCAGCAAGGTACCAGCGACCCCCGGGCCGCTAGTAGCTCCTCGGGCAGGGGCGGGGCAGAAGAGGTGCCGGCTGAAAGTGCGGCTCCCAAACAACCAGGCAGAGCCGAAGGGAAACCAAGACCTCGTGCTATGGCGCCACCCGCTGGGGAACAGAAGAAAGGCCTCTAGTTACCAGCCTCAACCTAGCATCAAAGTGAACAAAGCTTGCTTGGCCTGAATGAGAAAAGTGTCAGGTACTCCAAACGCCAGGGCAAAGGGGTAATTGACAAGCACAGTGAAAACTCATGGCTACAGGGTATCGCACAGTGAAAACTCATGGCTACAGGGTATCGCAAAAAGAAAACGACCATTGTCCAGACACCAAACTTAAAGTCACAGACGACTATGACCTGATAGAGAATTTGAAATAGCTACCATGGAGAAACTTAGCAAGCTATGAGAAAACTCAGACATGCAGTAGTTCAATGAGCTCAGGAATACTGTTAATAAACAGAAGGAGTCCTTTACCAAAGAGATTAGAACTCCAAAAGAGCACCAAACAGAAATTCTGAAGCTGAAGAACTCACTAAGTGAGGTAAATGCATTAGAAAGCATTGGTCAGAATTGTCACTATTTGTGGATGACATGATTTTATATATAGAAAACCCTAAAGACTCCACCAAAAAAGAATGAGAAATAATGAATACAGTAAAAAGTGCAGGGTACAAAAATCAATATACAAAAATTTGTTGTGTTTCTATACACTAACAGCAAACTATCAGAATAAGAAATAAAGAAAACAATCCCATTTACGATCACAACAAAAAGAATAAAATACATAGATGTAAATTTAACCAAGGAGGTGAAAGTCCTATACAATTAAAACTATAAGACATTGTTGCAAGAAATTGAAGGAGACACAAATAAATGGAAAGATATTGTGCTCATGGATTGGAAGCATTAACATCTTTAAAATGTCCATGCTACCCAAAGCAATCTACAGATTCAATGCTATCACTATCAAAATCCCAATATCATTTTTCACAGAAATGGAACCAAAAAAAATCATAAAATTTTTATAGAGCCACAAATGATTCTGAATAGCCAAAGCAATTCTGAGAAAAAAGAACAAAGCCGGACATATCACAAGCCCCAATATCAAAATAAACTACAAATCTATAGTAATAAAAACAGTATGATATTTTCAGAAAAACAGACACGCAGACCAATGAAACTGAATAGAGAGCCCAGAAATAAACACACATGTATATGAACAACTAATTTATGACAAGAGAGCCAAGAACATACCATGGAGAAAGGACAGCCTGTTCAATAAACAGTGCTGGGAAAACTGGACAGCATATGCCAGAGAATGAAATTGGACCACTATCTTATACCATACACAAAAATTAAGTCAAAATGGATTAAAGACTTGAATATAAGATCTGAAACCATAAATACATACAAGAAAACATAGGCGCTAAGCTCCCTGACATCAGTCTTAACACTGTTTTTGTGGATTTGACTCTAGTGGCAAGGGAAACAAAAGCAAAAAAAAACAAAAAACAAAAAACAAAAAAAGGATGGGACCACATCAAACTAAAAAGTTTCTGCATAGAAAAGGAAACCATCAACAAAACAAAAATGCGACCTACCAGATGGGAAAAGACATTTGCAAAGCATATATTTGATAAGGGGTTAATATCCAAAATATGTAAAGAACTGATACAATTCAACAACAGAAAAACTAAACAAACCAATTTAAAAATGAGGCTCTGAATAGACATATTTCCAAAGACGACATACAGATGGCTGATAGGCACATGAAAAGATGTTTAGCACAGTAATTATTAGA
The DNA here is from genome assembly GCF_000325575.1 of Pteropus alecto. Classification (NCBI taxonomy): domain Eukaryota; kingdom Metazoa; phylum Chordata; class Mammalia; order Chiroptera; family Pteropodidae; genus Pteropus; species Pteropus alecto. Next base: position 1,505,606 of record NW_006439190.1, read on the forward strand.
AAAATGCAGATCAAAATCAAAATGAGATATCACCACACACCTGCTAGAGTGGCTATCATCAATAAATCGACAAACAACAAGTGTTGGAGAAGACATGGAGGTTGTGCACTGTTGGTGGGATTGTAAATTAGAAAACGGTATGGAGATTCCTCAAAAAAAAAAATTAAGAATAGAACTACCATATGACCCAGGTATTGATTTCTCAGATGAATATATATACATAAACATTAATTTGAAAAGATATTGTACACCTATGTTAACTGTAGCGTTATTTACATTACCAAAATATGGAAACCTAAGTGTCCATTGACAGATGAAAGGATAACGAATGTGTGGCAAATATATAATGGAATATACTCAGCCATAAAAAAATAATAAAATCTTGCCATTTGCAACATGGATGTACCTTGAGGGCATTATGCTAAGTGAAATAAGTCAGAAGAAGAAAGATAAATACTGTATGATTTCACTCATATATGGAATAAAAATAACAAAAAAGCAAGCAAACAAAATAAAAACTTATAGATGCAGACAACAAATTGGTGGTTACCAGAGGGGAAGAGAGTGGCAAGAGGGCAAAATGGGTAAAGGACTCAATTGTGTGGTGATGAATGGAAACTAGACCTGAAATGTATATAATGTTACAAACCAATATTACCTCAATTTTTTTTAAAAAAAGGTTAACACAATTCAAAGTAAAAAGCTATGCAGAAACTATCTAAAAATTCAGAAACCTCAATAGGTAACAAAATATAATTGTAGTAAAATATTCTGCTTCGTTGCAGCACTTAAAGACTTCATGTTTGCCACACCTCAGTTTATGGGTAAATATTATTTCCATTCTGTTCCCTGGGACTTGGCACTGAACGAACGTGATGTAATCAAGTGCTATTTTAGGTTTGAAACTATTTTAACCCAAGATTTGCCTACATCCTGGCTCTCTGGTTTTGCCAAATGATTTAAGTAGGTGCTGCTACATGGTGGGCCAAGGTGGGCAGCAGCAGCGGTGCTTGGGAGCTTGTTAGAAGCGTAGATTCTCAAGCCTACCATAGACCTACTGAATAGGAATTTCAGGGATGCAGCAAACTGTGTTTAACAGGCCTTCAGAGTTTCTTACACACACCAAAGCATGACTCAAGCAATTGTGGAAGGATTTTACCTTTAATTAAGAAAAAGAATACTAACACTTTCAATGTGATAGCTCATATATTTTTTTGAAACAATAGATTTCCATGTAAGTGACAATTCATTTTTTATTTGACAGCTTTTATTTATTTGTTTGTTTGCCGTTCAAGGCACTTTTCCCCAGCAACCAGAAACTGACAACTTCATTGAGATATAAGTTACATACCATACAAACCACCTATTTTAAAGTGCACAGTTTAATGATATTTCATATATTCACAGATATCTGCATATTTACATGTAACCACCTCCACAGCCAACTCCCTCTAATTGGTATGAAGCAGCTGCCTAGAACATGGTCTTAAGGAAGACTCAGAGGTCATATCCAATCTTGGCCAGAAAGAGGGTTATGATCACTTAATCAGGTCTGCTATGGTTATTGGACTGAAGAATTGGGGCATTTGGGACATTTATTTGTCACAACTACACATAACTCTTATCTCAAATACATTTAGGGAGGCAGCAGAATTTGGTTGGGTACAAACAAACAAACTAAAACTGCTGTCAAGCCACAAAAGGAGGCTAGCCCTAAAGCTGGTGATTCTAGAGGCAGTCATAATGTGACTGAGTTGACCTGAGACATGTGGTCAGTGTGTTTGCTAACTAAAGCCCTGATCTGATGTGCATTTGGCTTGATGAAGATAGAGCCTGAACACAGAGAACGACACTGAATGAAGTTTAAGGTCCTGGGCTATGTAAGCTCCTCCAAATGCCTGTAGATTAATTAGAATAACTGTCCTACACCAGAAGTCCGGAAGCTACTTGAGGGACACATAGAGAACACCCCTGCTTGGGGATTTCTTTCCTCTCCATCAAACTAAAAAGCTCTGCACAGCAAAAGGAACCATCAATAAGTGAAAAGGCATCCTAGGAAATGGGAGAAAATATTTGCAAACCATATATCTGATAAAGAGTTAATATCCAAAATACGTAAAGAACTCATTAAACTCAATAACAACAACAAAACCCAAAACAAATTGATTTGTTAAAAAAGGCAAAGGAACTGAATAGACATTTTTCCAAATATGACATACAGATGGCCAACAAGTATATGAAGAGGTGCTCACCATCACAAATCATCAAGGAAATGCAAATCAAAACCACAGTGAGATACCACCTCACACCTGTCAGAACGGTTATCATCAAAAAAATCAACAAAAGCAAATGTCGGTGAGGATGTGGGGGAAAGGGATCCCTCGTGTACTGCTGATGGGAATGTAAATTGGTGCAGCCACTGTGAAAAAAAAAATGGATGATCCTCAAAAAATTAAAAATAGAACTCGCACATAATCCAGCAATTCCACTTCTGGGTATGTATCCAATGGAAATAAAAGCAAGATATCAAAAAGATATCTGTACTCCCGCCTGTGTTATTGCAGTATTGTTCACAACAGCCAAAATAGGGAAACAGCTTGCATGTCTGTCAGTGGATGAATGAATAAGACACACACACACACACACAAGTTATTATTCAGCCATGAGAAAGGAGAAAATCCTGCCATTTCAACAACATAGATGGATCTCGAGGGCATTATGCTTAGTGAGGTAAGTCAGAGAAAGACAAATATCATATGATGTCCCTTAAATGTAGACTCTAAAAAAAGCTGAATGCACAGAAACAGAGAACGGAATGGTTGGTTACCAAGGGCTTGTTGGTGGGGGACTGGGGAGGTATAGAGGGCTCAAACCTGCAGCTAGAACATAGATAAGTCCTGGAGATCTAAGCAGACAAAAATGCTGTAATAAATACTTCAAAATTGCTAAGATCACAAAATTACTGAGACTAGATCTTAATTGTTCTCACCACAAAAAGAAATGGCAATTATTTGACGAGATAGAAGTGTTAGCTAACGCTATGGTGATAATCAAATTGTAATACATAAATGTATCAAATCAACACATGTACTTTAAAGTTCAACAGTGTTATATGTAAATTATATCTCAATTTAAAAAGTTTAGTGATACAGGCACACCTTGGAGATATTGCAGATTGGGTTCCAGACCGCTGCAATAAAGCGAGTCATAATCTTTTCACTGGTGGAGGGTCCTGCCATCAATTTGTAAAAACTGCAACATCTGTGAAGCACAATAAAGCGAAGGGCAATGAGGTATGCCTGTAAAAAGAAAAGGGAGAGAGCGAGCGAAAGGAAGAACTGGAAACAGCTGGGACAAGCCTTTTCTTTCAGATTTAGAAAGATCTGAGGCAAGATTTTGGCAAAGGTTGTCTGAGAGCCAGCAGAAACTGCAGCGGTGGTTCTTAACTCTGGCTGCATGTGTGTTTCTTGTTGCTGCTATAAAAATGACCACAAATTTGGTGGCCTAGACCAACACAGATTTATCCCCTACGGTTCTGGAGGTCAGAAGCCCGAAATAGTATCCACTAGGCTAAAATCAAGGTGTCGGCAAGGCTGTCGTCATCTGGAGCCCCAGGGAGAATCTATCTCCTTGCAGCTCCAGCTTCGAGAGGCTACCTTGGCTAGTGGCCCCCTTCTTCCTTTTCAAAAGTGTCTATGGCTGCTGGAGTCACATCACGTGGCTCTGACAGCGGCTGTTCTGCCTCCCTCTCCCACACTTAAAGACCTCCATGATCTCATTGGGCCCACCTGGGTGATCCAAGCTCTTCTACCTATTTTAAGGTCACTTGAATAGCAGCCTTAATTCCACCTGCTGCCTTGGTTCTTTCTTTGTGTAACAAACAATCAGAAAACAGGTCTCAGTGTCCAGGATTCAGACGTGGAATTTTTTTGGGAAGCACACCCCTAGAGAGCCTTAGTGGGTGCTGAGGCCTGGGCTCTGTCCCTCGCATTTTGATGACCAGTCATGGCTTACTGCAGCCCTTATTGACACCCAGGTGCCCGAGTTTCCCCAGGTTGCCACCTTTGAAAGTAGGAGGGGAGTGAGTGACTACGCCAACACCACCAATGAGGACAATGCTGTGTGGCCATAGAGCATCTCTAGAGGACACATGAGTGTGAAGGCTGGGTGAAGTGGCTGGCTAGCTGAACCTCACAGCCTTACTCGGTCAGTGAACAGTCTGTCACTGGCAACCAGCCAAGCCTTGAATATAGCTATACACATTGTGCATGGGTCCTAGCAATATACTGTTAAGTAAGAAATTAAGCTAAAAAGTTCCTTTTGGGAAATAGTATTGATCTGAAAAAAGATCTTTCAAAAGTGAGGGAATGGAGGACGTTGCTTCTGGGAAGATGGAGTCGACACGCTTCTCCCTACTCTTCTCTTAAGCAAAACCTTGGGCTGTGTATGTTTAAAGAATATGAGAATGCTGACAGATGAAGAGAAGAAGGCGGACTGGCTCAGAACCTGAAGAATCGTATGGCAGTGAGTTTCCTACATTTTTTTGTTTGTTTGTTTGTTTGTTTTTTGCTTCAGGTATGCCAGTCTTGAAGGTGAAAGAAGAAGCCAGCAACCTGGAAACACCTATGGCCCCAGAAAACTCCCCCCCACCCCAAAACCCTCAACGAAGCCTGCTCTGTCTAACAAAAGGGCCAAGAAAGAGGCAGACCAGCAACACAGATGACCTTTAGACAATTGTGGCTCACTCCAGCCAAACACCATAGAAAAAACTGTGGCTTCAGTCCCACCAGCAGAGGCTGGGTAGGGAGCATAGATTTCCACTCTTGCAGGCTGTCTCCAGGTGCCCCGACACCTCCCAGTGTTGTGGAGTCAGAAAGGACCCTTCATTCCAAGGGGCTAATGGATTTCCTGACCCCTCAGTGGTGTCACTGGGGACTTCCACCACCACTTGGCAGTAGACAGCACTCTTTCTCCAATAAAGGTGATTCAGAGGCCTAGCGGAGAAATCAGGAAAACCACCACCATCCAGCAGTAAAGAGACCAGCCCAACCTCAGTGGCAGGGGGCCAGAAACCAGGCACCGTTCTCAGCCAGGGAGATGTGAGTGGAGGACTGGTGGGATCCACCTCCCACCCAAGCACAGCAAAACTTCGTAGTCCCGCCCCCTGGGTGTGCACAGACTTTCACCCCCGCCCAGCAGTAACCACATGGTCCTGCGCCCTTTCTCTGTAGAGCGATGCCTGTGGAAACCAGTTAATGGGTTTAAATAAGGTCTAGGGTCTCATAACATAGTGCCTCAGATGTCCAGGTTTCACCTGAAAATCACTCATCATACCAAGAACCGGTAAGATCTGCAACTGAATGAAAAAAGACAAGCAATAGATGAAAAATGACAATGTATACGTGACAGAGATGTTAGATTTATTCAGCAAAGATTTCTAAATTACAAACAAACTTGAGACAAATAGTAAAAGAGAGTCTCAGGAAACAAATAGAAAGTCTCAGCAAAGAAAAAAAGATTTAAAGAAGAACCAAATAGAAATTCTAGAATTGAACAGTATAATTACACGCTCGTTTCCTCAAGTCCCATGGGTCCCATAATAAGTTATTAATTGGGGGATAACAATATGTAACAGCCAGTTGGCTCATATTGGCCTAAGTGAAAGTTAATTCGGAGCAAGAGGATAGGAAGCCTCGAGGAATCTCTTTTCGACACAGAGACAAGGCAGTTATTTCTCAAGGGAGAATTTACAACCTATGGGACTTCCTTATTCCCTTGGAGTAGCCAAGTGGCTGCTATTAAAGAGCATTCAGTCTCCTCCACCACTAAAAGCAAATCATCAAGGTTGGGAAAACCTGGCCTGAGGCAATGACAATCTACCAGCCTTGTTAGGGACACATCAATCCCTCTGGGATCCCAGCCACCTCCTGAAGACAATCAGCTCTGTACAACCATGGTTCCTTAAATAACAAGCAACTTTTCCTGGCCTTGATTGATGTGGTTCCCACATCACAACACCATCAAGAACAAGTCAACTACCTCCGAAACCCAGAGATGGCAGGAGGCTTCTCATGAGTAACAGAGTTCCATCTACTTCGCTTCTTCCATCAATCATTCAGAAGGAAGCAGCAAGCTTGTGAATTGTATTTTCTGCAACCAGCGGTATATTTAGCCATGGCACCTTTTTCCATCTGATGATTTTAAGTAGCCATACTTTTCTTGGGCTGAAATTTCAGTCAGAGCTTTCCTTTCCTTCACTGACCTTAATGGAAATTGGAAGATGTGGTCTTTTGCAATAAGAATGCTTGACTATGTGTAGACTTTTGTTTCTGAAAATGGCATTGTACAATGTGAAAACAGAAAAAAAATCCATAAATTCTGTGTTCAGTGTATGAAAAGAAACCACACAGATTTTATTGTTTCTGATATTTCAGCTGATCTGTGGTGAAGAGCAATGATAAGGTTTATGTGGCTGTAGGGTGTCCTCAAATGAATATAAAGATTCTCCAGGGCACATCAGGCCAGATTAGCTCCTTCCTTTGCTCTCAGTGAAACACTAACAGGATCATCCTGGATACGGAGACAGGAAATCCCTCTTGAGCCTGCTCACCAAATGAGTGCATGCCACACCCAGAATCAGCTGGGTCTAAGCTGGCCGTAGCATTGCACCCCACACCTGTGTCTGGGACCAGCCGAAGGGGAGGGCAAGAAGAGCTGCCAAGGTTTCCCCAGGAAATGTCAACAGAGCACCCCACAGCCTCTAACCCATTATAAAATGCCACCAGGAACAGTCCTGGACTCCAACATGGAACTTGCAGATTGGCTCATCTGACACTCCTACAGAAGAAAGTCGACACTGGATGCCAGTAACACACCCCAGAACTGAGACACCTAAAAACACACCTCCCCAAATTTCTAAACCCTTTTAGTTAAAAACAATTGAGGCCACTCGAGTAAACTAAATAGGAAGGTTCTGTTTTGTTTTGTTTGTTTGGTTTGATTTATGTTTTTTTTTTTCACCAAAAGAAAAACTAGGTAGAGTCATGAGCCGCATAACAACATTTCAGTCAACGACAAGCCACATATATGACGGTGATCCCATAAGATTATCATGGAGCTGACAAGTTCTTGCCACCTAATGGCATCGTAGCCATCCTAACATCGTAACAGCACATTACTCACGTGTTTGTGGTGATGCTGGTGTAAACAAACCTATTGCGCTGCCAGTTGTAGGAAAGTATAGCACATACGATTATGTACAGTACATAATGCTTGATGGTAATAAACAACTATGTTACTGATTTATGTATTTACTATACTATACTTTTTATCATTATTTTTGAGTGTATTCGTTATAAAAAAAATTGCTGTAAAATAGCATACTGTGTTACACAGGCAGCAGCCTCATACGTCATGTGTTTACCCATCTCTTGATTGCATTATTTTCTCTTGTGCTTGATTTAATCTTGTGTTGTTTTGGACAGCAACATGCTATACAGGCTTGTAGCCCAGGAGCCGTAGGCTATCCAACAGAGCCTAGGTGTGCAGTAGGCTAGACTGCCTAGAAGTGCATTCTATGGAGTTCGCACAATGAGGAAATTAGCTAACGACTCATTTCTCATAACAAATTCCCATAGTTAAGTGGCACATGACTATATACAAGAAGTTTGGTGATTTCCACAATAAAATATAGCAAGTCAGTGGTGTCCAAAGCCATCACTGATGGGTCTTTCTCAGTTCCTTTTTTCTGATTTATTTCCTTCTGCCTGCCTCCTGGCATCTGTGGCCAAAATTACCCATGGCCTAGTAAAGCTGTCAAAAATGATTGAGGAATAATAACATCTTGGTCCTTCCTTTATCTGGGAAGAGGACGCTGCTGACAGCATTCCTTTCTGGTAGCCAATATCTTGTCTTGTTTAATTGCCACCTTGGAAAGTTCTACACGGACTTTGTTGAAGATTCTTTGGTAAGTAATTTGGAGACTATTAGATGAAAATAGCTTTGCAAATATAAATTTATTTTTGTCTTTTCCCTGTCTTCTCTTTTCCCACTGCCTTTCCTTTAGTGTCTGTTGAGGTCCAGACCTTTGTCAGTGGCTTCACATGAGTTGGTTGAGTTGATTGAAGTTGGAAAGGGGAAGGTCTAAGGATACTAAGAATACCATTGAGTCATTTACAAACATTATCTCATTTAAGCCCTGAAACCTCCCTGTGAGGTAAGAGCATTATTTCCACTTTAACAGCCAAGGAAACAGGTTCAAAGAAGTCAAGCTGCCCAAGTTCACCCAGAACTCTGAGATTTCAAACTTCACACTCTCAGTCTCTCTGCCCCACTTTCCCATCAAAAGCATCTAACCCCTCATGTGAACTCAAGACCCCATTCTCAATCATCTTCGAGAAGACTTTGCTCATTTCTCATTCCCTTGATGCATTTTTAAGCTCTTTCTCTTCTGAACCCACCCCATTAGTGTTCAGAGATGTTCTAGTAGTTTCTCTTTTAAAAACAAGTGATAAATACCCCTTCTTTTGCTTCTACAACAGGGACAGTCTGAGAAGTGAGTCGTTATGCTATTTCATTGTTGTGTAAACATCACAGAGGGCACTCACACAAACCTGGATGGTCTAGCCTACTGCACACCTAAGCGATATATAGTCTAGCCTATTACTCCTGGGCCACAAGTCTGTACAGCACGTTACTGTCCAAAACAACATGAGGTTAAATTAAGCACAAGAAAAGATGATGTTAGGACAGCCATGACATCACTAAGCAATAGGAATTTTTCAGCTCTGTTATATTCTTAAAGGATTATAACGTCTCACAGGCACATGAAATCTAACTCATTCTATTAAAATATAAGTTTTCTGGGGGCTGTCCTGTTCACCCCCACATCATCCATCCCTAGCATCATACCTGACATGGAATAAATTCTCCATGAATTTTTGAATGAATGAATGAGAGTTGAATAAATGGGTAAATTAAATAATAGAACCCTTTAGTTGCAAATATCATTATCTCAACTCAAACTATTTTTAAGAAAAAGAGGAATTTAGTCTGAGACCATTGGAGTGTCTCAATCGAACCTGAGGACAGGGACATGGTTGGACCTCCAGGGCATTTGGACATTCTGCTTAGGACACTCTCCAATACTCATTCTTTCTTCTTCCTGTGCAGCTACTTCATTTTTCTCTCTAGCTGCTTTTTTAGTACCTCAGACCAAATGGAGACTCTAGACCAGGGGATGGCAAACTTTATCTTAGAGGCCCAAAAAGGTTTGTGGGTGATGTGGCCTCTGTAGCAAGTACTTCTGCCACTGTGGCACGAAAGCAGCCACAGACAATATGTAAATGAATGGTCATGGCTGTGTTTTAATAAAGCTTTATTTGTAAAGCAGATGGTGCCTTTGGGCCATAGATTGGCAACCCCTGTTCTAGACTACCAACAGATATCAAATCCACATGCCCTCAACTTCAGCAATTTGGAGAGAAAATGCTACATCTCCCTCTTGGTTCCATGCTGTGTCTTGACCCAACTCAGGTCATTTTCCCATCCCCAGTCCAAGAGGCTGTGACCAAGGAGGCAGGAACGTGTCACAATGTGGCTGCTTAATGGTACTCTCACTTGTAGTGCAAGAGAACTGAAGATAGGGGCCAATTCCCAGAAAAAACCATGCTGCTAACGTATGATGTCTAAAACTAAATTCTTGACTTTCTTTTGCAAATCTGTTCCATCACTAGCATTCTAGCACCATTCTCCTCATTGCTATGCTCTCATTCGTTCCTTCTTTCTTTGCATCTAGTCCCACTTCAAGTGCGGTCAATTCCACCCCTAAGGTACATCTTGACTATGTCTACCCTCTTAACCATTGTCCTAGTTCAAACATTATCTCTCACATGGTCTTCTGCAATGTCTCTCTGGTCCCTTCACTCTTGCTCACCTCCAGTCCAATCAACAGCCCAAAGACACTTTTAAAACACAAATCTGTCATTTTTCTGTAGTGTCCAGAAGGCTTTGGGGTGACTGTCTTTTTAGGCCACTATGACTATTGGGGTTAGAGGACCCGGGTGCTGTGGGAGAGGAGTTGGAAGTCATTACAGAATCTGCAGGGTCCGTGAGAAGCTATTACTCAGAGACATGAATGGCAACCAAAGGAAGGACTGAAGTTCACTGAAAGATCAAACATTGAGTAGGGCAGAGGATTGAAGAAGCAAGAGTCCAGGAAGCACCTGCTCAGAACTTGATTGCTACATGGGGCGGGGTGGCAGGGGTGGATGGTGGTCATCCAGGGGAAGTGAGGCTTGGCTGTCAACTCAGACCTACATCCCTAGCTCAGTCCTTCCCTTCCTAAACAAGACACTTTCCTCATCTGTCAATGCAGATGTTTAAGTGAGGAGTAAAAGAGATGATATTTGGGAAAGATCCTCATATGCTCAAAAAATGCTTTCAACCTGTATGTGGCAGAATCTTGTGATATTTATACATGGCTGGGGTGTAAGAAAATGCCATGGGGCACCAGGAGGAGAGAAGAATGGGGAAGAGGATATTGGTTAGGAGATATCTTAGAGAAGAAATAGTATGGGCAGGAGCAGACACTTTCTGAAACTTTTGAGTGGTAGATGGGCAAAGAGGATTTGGGGGAAGTTTGGTGATGTGTGGAATGATTCTCGTTTTGATAATTGTACTTAGGGTAATTTCCTGTAAAGTTATCTATTTGTTTAGGGGCTCTAGGGGTATTGATTTGTGTCCCTTTAGATAGGTACCATGCAGAACCTGGCCTTAAGATGAGAGTAAGAATACTAAATTCATTCAAGACACAAAATCAAACTGAGGAGAGGATCCAGCATTTATGAAGTAAAATTGCAGTGAGAGAGAGGTGGAGGTGTGTGTGTGTGATGTTGTGATTTATAATAAGAAATATATATTTTTGTCTTTTTCTTCATTCCTGGAACAGAGTTTCTCAACTCTTGGAATTTCCTGTGATGAGAATGAAAAAGCCATCTTTTGTTATGTTACTGAGGTGACTTGTGGAAGCATCTAAGGATGAGGCCTGCCAGGGGAACCATGTGATTAGAGGTTTGGAATTTTGGGGCCCACTCTGCCCCCGCCTCACCCTGGGAGGAGAGAGGGGCCTGGAGATTGAGCTCAATCACCAACGGCCAATGATTTAATCCATCTGTTGCCTCTGTATGAAGCCTCAATAAAAACTGAAAGGATGCAGAGTTCATAGAGCTTCTGAGTTGATGAACATGTAGAGGTGCTAAGAGAGTGTCACACTCAGAGAGGACACAGAAGCTCCACACCCTGTCCCCACACCTCGCCCTTTGCATATACTTTTCCATCTGGCCGTTCCTGAGTTATAGCCTTTTATAATAAATCAGTTAGTAAAATGTTTCTCTGAATTCTATGAGCCACTCTACCAAGTTTATTGAACTCAAAGAGGAGGTTTTCGGAACCTCAGAGTTTTAGCCAATTGGTCAAAAGCACAGGTGACACAACCTGGACTTGCGAAGGGGGCAATTGCAAGGGCTGAGCCCTTAACCTGAGGATCTGATATTGACTCCAGGTAGATAGTGTTGGAATTAAGTTGTAGGATGCCCAGCTGGTGTCACAGAATTGCTTGGTGTGACCACATTGGAATTGGTGTTAGAATTTTAGGTGGGTTCACTGCTCACTCAGCTCTGGGGACATGGCAGAGAATATCATGAGCTGCTCCTCTTCAGTCTTGCTTAAGTCTCAGTGCAGTCCCTCCTCCATGCCCCTCACTGGACGTCCACCAGGTCTGTGGAAGGAAAGTCATCCATGAGGGGTCTGGCTAAAGACTGGACAGCCCTGAAGGCCTAGTTGGGCATCGTTTTTGTAGAGTTGTCGCCAGGCCACATGCTGGCTACCGAGCAGGAAGAATCTTCTGGGACATTAGCGTGGTCCCTCAGCTCAGGGTTGGACCAGCCCTGGTGACATGGTATATCTGCAGACAGGGCCCAGGCATCCCCACATTTATTCACACTATAATAAATTTTAGTTTCGTTAATGTGTGCTAGTCCTTAGTGGACAAAATAAAGAGCAAGGGTTCCATTTTTTGGTGAGGTTATGGTTTGTAATGGGGTGCATTGTTTCTTTACTTTTTAACCCAACTCAGCCAATTACAGAAGAGACACCAGCATTCTCACACCCTCGTCCCCAAATTTAAAGTTCAGGAAGTTTGTCTAGGTCTGGATCTGCTCACAGTGCCCCACCTTCTGTGGCTTCATCATCTCAGACACAGGTAGAGAATAACAAAATCCTAATCCCCAAAGTTCGAACTGTGATGTCAAGTCAGTGACTTCCTAAAAGTCATAAATAAATCTTTAATTCATTTGTTCATCCATTCCATAAACACTTATTGAATACCTCTTATGTGCCTCAGGGGGGAACAAGAAAAAAGCCTCAGTCCTTGCTCTCAAGCTGTTTTCAGACTGACAAAAAAAACTCACCACCACCACCAACAAGTGTCAAAGGTGTTGTGATGGAAAGAAATATCATGAGGAATGCAAGCCTGCCCTGGGGCCCAGCACTGGGAACCCGGTCTGAATCCTATTGGGTGAGGTTGTAGCAATCCTTCCTGCATTGATCAATTCAATATATATTAACCCAACACCCACAATGTGCCAGACTCTGATCTGGGCTGTGAGAACTTGGTTGAAAATGCACAGTCAAGTTCACTGCTCACAGTTTACATTCTAGCCATGGCTGGGCAGAGGGGTGGGGGATACATTACAAACAAGTTAGTCATGTATTTCACGGGTTTTATTGAGTATATTATATGTGTCAGGCAGGTGTTAGGTGCTAGGGTTATAAAGACCAATGAGACACTGTCCCTGTCCCCAAAAGCATTTCAGCCCGAGGTGGGGGCCTGTGGAAGGCACAGAGCAAGCGAGGGGTTGCGTCTGGGGAAAACCCGTCATTGAGTAGAACTGAGCACAGGGTGTGGTGGTAGAGGGGCGCCCTCCTGTAGCTATGAGACATCCCTGGGCGATCTGGGGCAGAGTCCTTCCTGGAAATGTCATTAAACCCTCCTGAAGTATTTATTGAGGCCGACATTTAGAAACAAGATGGAGTGCTGGATTACATAAAAGAGCAGCATCCAGCCTGTCTAAGGTGTGGCTCTACTCACCTGAAATACAGACCAAGAACAAGTTTCAGATTCTCCAAATTCTCTCTCCCTTCCTTCCTTCCTCCTTCCCTCCCTCCCACCCACCCTCCCTTCCTCTCTCTTTCTAGAATAGCCGTCTTCCTTCCTTCCTTCCTTCCTTCCTTCCTTCCTTCCTTCCTTCGCTTTTTTCTTACCGAATCCCACTTGCAGAAACTTGTCCAAATAAAATGCACTAGACCTGAAAGTGTCAAAGCGAACCTACAATTAGGATCTGCCCTCCTCTGAGGTGTGGTGAGAAACTAATTGGTTAATGTTTGTAAAATGCCGGGACATCCTTGAATAAAAGGCCTTCTATAAGTTCAAAGTATTTTTAATTATTATGATCATTGCTATAATTAGCCATAAATCTTTTCATAATAGGATGAAGTCAACACTTTTAAAAAGAAGAAGCAGGCCAGGGACTGTATATAAAGCATCAGCAGGCTGCCTGCTTCTAAGGACAAGAGCTAAGTGAAGACAGGTGAGTGTAAAACAGAGTTGTAGAATTTATGCTCAGGCTTATTTAGGATGGAAAGTCCAGTCTATGGTGATCGATTGATAATGATTTTTGTCTTTGCTACTGAGTAAACAAGAAAAGTTGGAGTCAGATAAAACTAAAGGACCTTGCGAAGAAAACCCAAGTTATAAAAGATTATGTACATGATAGAACAATTTTTTTTCCTGTTTATTACAATACTTATATAAATTTAGATTTCTTTTAATGCAAGTATATAGTTACTTTTGGATTTGTGAGCATTTGCAAAACAAAGAATGGAAGAACAGAAATATATGTGCATTTAACAGAAGCTGTAACAGGACAAATGGGGAGTCTTTTTGTTAATTCAAAGCCAAAGGACAGATGGAGGCATTTGTATTTCACCAGATAGTGCTCTCTCCTCCACTCTCATGCTCACTCCTGTCAAAGTTACCTTAACTTCATAAATCTTAAGTGATGGCTCTGTAACAGAGCTCTGTTTTTTTCTGGAAGCTGTGAAGGAACCAAGTCCAATGTGTCTAAACAGCTTAAGCTTGACAGAGTTAAAGGATATTCAAGCTTCAAGAGTCTTGTGTGGAACAGAGAGGCCGTGGGCTCTGGTCTGGTCCTTGTTCAGAATGGAATATTTCTGGGACTGCCTCCAGCATCAGGACTAGAGTTCTCAACTCTGGGAGCTCCGATCGGGCAGTGAGGAAAGTAGACACAGCGGCCTCACAGAGAGGATTCCTCCATATGGAGAAGGCCTGTCTCCATACGGAGAAAGGTTTGGTCTGCGGAGTGTGAAGAGAAGTGACCAAAACTCTGAGCTCTCCCAGCCTGTAATCTTTGCTCACTACTCCAATTCAGTAAATATGTATTTTTCCCAGACCATGTAGAAAGTCACCTCTGCAAAAAGTGAGTTTAAAAGGAGCCTTATGGTTTACTTTGAAAAGTTAGAATTCTGTCAAGGATATGCGATCCTAGTGGCAGAAACAGTTTATATTTGTGACTGTCACTGTTATTTTAATTTAAGGCCTCTTGGTGCATAGCTGTCTTGGAGGCAATGGGCTGGGATGTTGGCGCCAGTGTTTGGAGGGAAGGGAAAGACAGGACAGTGAGAGGGTGTACTGAGATGGGATGAAAAGGTCTGCAGGGAGCAAGCGAGGGAGAGAGAGGGGACAACAAAACCAGGGTGACAATGCAACGTGGAGCAGATGACCAGGCCTAATGTGGATGTGTAGGGCAATTCTCAGTTCTTCCGGGATCAAATGGGGACCCACAATGGGGAGGGGCCACCTTCACCCCCAGGGCCTGGCAGGGTGTGGATATGACACATTCCCCAGGCTGGTTGCAGGGCCCTGGGGGCGGGGGCGGGTGAGGGTGGGTGGGGGGTT
>NW_006439190.1:1520747-1534744 GCF_000325575.1 Pteropus alecto
TATGGGTGTGGTGTCTAGAGATCGAAGTTTATGGCAAAGGTTTGGGAGAGCTTTCATGGAAAAGAAATGAGAGCTCTATGGTGGAGGAACTACAGAGACCAAAAACCTTCAGTGCCACTTTTTCCAGAACAATTGTTTAAGTGAGGAAGAAATGGTTGATTCCTCCTTGCAAATCAAAACGACCCTTTGGGAACTGCAAAGTGTGCTGTGGAGGGAGGCTGGGCATGCCTCTAGGAACTTGACTTGTCCCCAAAGGAGGTTCAGGCTGTCGGTTTCCAAGGTGCCCGGTGGGTGCCACGACTCCAGCTTGTTGACATGCACATGCTGCTTGTCACTGTTTGCTTTCCAAGAAATGGGGAATGAGCCAGACATGGTGCTGGGCACTGACTCTGTGCAGTCTGGCTAGACATTCTCACAGTGGTTCCAAGTTTTGGGAGCGAGGGATGTTAATAGGTTAGTCATCGGGAGCGCAGGGACCCTCCCTAAGCCCAGACAGTCCCTTTCCCACAGAGTGCCAGGTGCCTGTACAGTTGGGTCCCGGAGCTTGTGTCAACATGCGTTGTTCATGTCCATTGTTGCTGCTTATTCTTTCCTGGTGTAACTGTGGAGAAAACATGAAGGAAAGGAACTCTGTTTTTTCCAAGTAATGCAAGTAATTGTATATTTACTTAGACTCTTCTTTCACGTGTTTGCTCAACAGATATTTAGTTGAATTGTTACCTCCATTAAAGCAGGAGTGTGCATATAACTGTGGTATTTGGCACTTTCATAACGCTTGGGGATGAGTTAGCTTTCATGCTGCAATAAACCTAAGTGCTTCCACTTGGGCTTCCAAGATGAAGTTGTTTTTGCTCCTCCGAAAAGCATCAAAAAGAGTAAAGTGTTCTGGGTTTAGCATCGGGTTGCAGGCAGTGCTATTTTCTGCTGGGTTCTTTCCGTAAAGACTCCATCAGGATGGACTTTCTACGAGCTTTTCCCATACCTGAGCGGCTCTTCAGTCTTTTCCCTGGGATGGGGTGTCCTCTCTCATTCAGTGCTGAGTGCTAAATAGACGATTCCTGTTGGGTGACTGAACCCAAGAGTTCCTACAGACCCCACTATAATTCCAAGTTCCCATAACTCTTTTGGGCTGTGACTCAGCATGACATTTTCTGCTCAGCTACAAGAAATCAGGTAGACCGTCTCAGTGTTGCAGGGGACAAAAACAAGATGGCACACGTATCTGAGAGGCATGCGATCCCCAGTGTAAGAAGACTTAATTCAAATGACTTTCTTACCACTTCTCCTTCATCTTTTTTTTTTAAATTGTTTCTAATTTTTCAATTACAGTCGACATTCAATAGTTGATTAGTTTCAGATGTACAGCATAGAGGTTAGACTTTTACATAACTTACAAAGTGATCCCCCTGATTGGTCCCTGCGCTCTCGATGACTAACCACCTCATAACCTCTCCTTCACCTCGAGACGCAATCTCTTCTTGGGTGTTTGAAAGGGACCACTCATAGCGTTATGAAAGTGCCGAATTCCACGTTTATATACCCACTCCTGCTTTAATGACAGTAATGATTCAGAATGACAGGTAGCCAGTCTCTTGGAGGAGGTGATGGGAGCACCCTGCAGTGGGAGGAGCTAGTGGCGGGAGAGTTGTTGGGGACAGGTGGCCTGCTCCTTCAGCATTCCCTGGGGCCAAATGCAAAGATGCTGGTGGCATTGGTTATTCATTTGGCATCTAGCAGGGGACCATGGCTCTTTGGCCATGTGGGTGGTGACTAGAGGAATGGTGGAGTGAGAGAGAGAAAGCACATGACAACAAGTGAGAGAGCAAGCACCCGATGGTGACAGTAGTCACTTCTCCCATCTGAAGAGCACCTTACAGGTTTGGTCCTGGACCCCTGACCACAACCTGATTTCACGGGGATGTGACTTTGCTGGTGGGAGCAACCTGTCTCTTTATCCCCCTGCCCAGGTTATGGCCCAGGTTTGTTCGAGCCTTGGAGTTTCACTGGGGGTGGAGGTGATGGGGGACATGGCCCAAGGTGGCCAAGGGAGTCGGAACTCCCCAAACTGGGGGCTTAGAGTGGGGGGCAATATCTCCCAGCTCCTTTCAACAACCAAAGTAAAGAATATATTCAAAGGTTACACTGTCCTCTAATCTGAAGGAACAAGAACCAAATTAAAAGAAACACAAATACAAACATCTCCTTTTTGTATTATCTTTTTATAATGAAAAGGCTATTGGGATAAGTCACATGTAGCAAAAACTTGCTTTTCAGTATCTGAAGTTGGGGTCACTATGTTTCTCGGCATTGAGAATCAAAGTATCTTGGCTTCTTGAAAGAATTATTGTCTCTGTGGGCTAAGTAGGAGTGTTGTCATTTTAAACTAATTGAAAGGGTGAGTGGAGAACATATCCCACCTTTGCTTTTCTCATTGTGATTCAAAACATTAATTTTTTAGTTTAGACGTAGGGAAACTTGTTCTTCCCGCCCCCCCTCACATCTTTCCATATTGTTATTATGACGATTGACATTTTTACACCTGCTAGCTAATTTCTATTTTGAAATCATTTTAGGACGTGCAGAGTCAGATCATCACTATGTCTGTGCTGTGGCTGCTTCTGGGTCTCCTTGCCCTTATTGGTGAGTATGTTTTATTTTTCCCAAATGACCTTGGAGATGGGAAGAAACATAATGGTACTTCTGATAGGTAAAACTGCAGTGGATAATGTAATTTTTTCCCTAAACTGTTTGACAAATCCTGGAGTTAGTCACAGCTACTTTTTGGATGTCCCACAAAAGAAGAGGCTTCTCCAGAATGTAGGGTGGGCTTAAAATAGCATTGCTTTAGGCAGACTTTAAGTATATACCATTGATAACTACTTATTGTTTCTTTATAGAAACTCTTTCTCCAAAAGTATTTGTCGAATTTATGACTGGACCATAGAGTTCCACAGAAGGCTTGAAGTGGCTTATCATAATAGGACTAACGTGATTCAGTAGAAAACCTGCTTTGAGGGAACCGGGGAGATGTGATTAAGCTGGCCACTGAGGCTGACATGTTTGCAATGTTTGAATTTCGGATTTGGTTTTAAGATTCCTTACAGCTGGGGCGAAAAAGGAAAAGTATACTTTTTTTGATAAATAAAAGGAGGAAACATAGTTCCTCAAGAGAAGCAAATTTTTTTAGTGCCTCAAAATTCTAAAAACTGCTCAGATGGGGTCAGTATTGCATGCATTTGTTTGTTGACCTATTTATTCAACAAATATTTAAAAATTCCTATAAGGAATTTTGGGACCATAAGGAACTTCGAGGAGCATGTTATGTGGTTAGAGAGAGGCTACGAGGCAGGGGGCAATGAGTGACTCAACCAGGTACCATTAAGGGTATTTGTCACCAATTATAAAAATAAAGTATATTGATTATTTCATTTTCTCATTTCTCTTAGATTCCTCAAAAGTTTTAAAGCAGAAGTATGTACTCCAAAAATACTAGTACTTTCAGATGTCAATCCCATGAAGCTCTTAGTAAGAGAACTTTAAAATATATCCACTTAAGCGTACAGTACACATATGAGATAAGCAATAAACGTATATCTAAAGATCTGCAAATGATTAAGATTTGATGAAATAATCTACTTTCATCAAAGAATAAAACAAATCAAAAATAGCATCTAATGAGAAGTCCTTACAGGCTTATAATAGTGAGGTGATTCTCTCAAGGGGAAACTTCCTGCCATGCATAGACATCTTGTTACTGGGTCTGTGCCCTCCTAGTGGGGTGTGAATGATAGACTCAGAAATGTCCTTCTTTTCAGTGGTCTTTGTGGAATCCCATTAGCATGTGAAACCTCTCCTCTCTGGGATCGCCATGTGCCTTCCCTCTCTCGGCTATCTTAGGCATCCTCTAGATGTGCACTGGAGAGCAGGCGAAGCCACCTCCAAGTCACAGTTTACGAGCTGTGCCTTTGCTTCCGGTCTGGGCAGAGATCTCAGGGAGCCCACTCTTTATCCGTGTTTCTTGAGAGCAAACAAATATCTCACCATACCAATAAGTTAGACGTATTGGAGGCAGAAGTGCTGAGAGCTGATGGAAGATGGAAGATGAGGACTAGCTTACAGGGAACACATGGTCTCTGATTTGACCCCAAGACACCTACTCAACAGCACTGGACAGCCCCAGAGCTTGGCAAGGAGAACTGTCCAACAGTTGCCAATTCGGTATCAAGATGGTTCCGTGATAATCTCTTAGTCATTATGCTGTAAATTTCACAAGGGTTTTCATTGCAGGGTCAAGCTCTTATCATTGACTTCAGTATAGCTGTGTTTATTAATGTCACTTCATTGGTGAACAGAAAGACAATCACAACTATTCTAGTTCAATACCTCAGCTTGAAATTTTCTCAATTTGTAGACTCATCTGAAAGCGGCAACTGGGGATGCTATGGAAACATCCGGACCCTGGACACCCCCGGGGCAGCTTGTGGAGTTGGAAGGCGCAGAGGCCTGAACTACTGTGGTAGCTATAATCTCAATGTCTTCCTTGCCCTCCTGCTCCTTCCTCTCAGACGGTGACTTTTCCAGGCAAGGGTGGCTGCAACAGGATTTTGTCCCTTCCCTTTGATACTCCACGCCTGTGTCTCCCAGTCATCCCCACACGTTTTTATCCTCTCAATATACCCTTTTGGTTCCCATGGTCCCACGCTCCTGAGTGGCAGAAAGAGCACTGGACGTGGAGTCCAAAGACCTTGTCTGAGTGCTGGCTCTGCTTCTTCAGGTCACTTAGTGCCCCGAGCCTCCACCAGAAGGGGAATATAGTGCTCACTTTACAGTGTCTTTGTAAACACCAGTCAGTAATGGGGATGCGAGTGCTTCTGAAATCGTAAGGAGGTGAGGGGGCTAGCCAGGTCAGTTAGGGTTGGTTTTCATTTTGTCCAGCACTCTTGTTAGTTCATAAAGGTTTAAGTGCACATGATTCCTGGGTATTACTTAAGGTTGGACAAGGGTGAGTCCATCTGTCAGGGACACTCTCCAAGGACTTCTTGAAGGGTGTGGGAGAACTTCTCCATCACATCATGTGCCCATTGTAGCTGATGGACAGCTGCATTTTACTGAGTGACTCAGTTCAGTATGCTTAGGATGGCACCCATGGTGCTTGTGACCACAGAATTTTCCTGGGAGGACTGGAGCTGCTTCTAAGAGCTGAGACGAGGGGCCTTGGTAGTGACAAAGGACACTGCCACAGGGGATGCCGACTCAGGCTCAAAGGAAGAGAATCACAGTCTCAAGTCTAAGAGTGCCTGCCAGGAGCTTCAGACCCAAACATGGGCTTCTCAGTTCTCAACTGCTGCCCAGGTCCTGGAGTGTATTTCCTCTCTCCTCTTGAGCTCTTGTCTCGGTATACATCACACAAAGCATACCCTTCTTTCTGTGTTTGCTTTAGGAGTTCGTGCTTCTGAAAGGATGGCTGAAATCGACCTGCCATACTTACTGAGATATCAGCCTGTGATGCATACCGTTGGCCAAAAGTACTGTGTGGATCCTGCCGTGATCGCTGGTGTCATGTCCAGGGAGTCTCCTAGTGGCAGTGTCCTGGTCAATGTGGGCACTGTGGACAACGGAATTGGGGTGGTGCAGGTAACCCTCCATCGGTTATAATGTATGGCTGTTGTGCTGAGTGAGGACGCCTTCATATTTGTCGTGCGGATGGCACCCCTGGGGCACAGCCCTATAGGACAGAGTGAAAAGAGTTCCTGGGGGCTGTGGGAGCCATGACTCTGCCTGAGAGAGATGAGCTGCCCCATTTCTGCTTCATTTTAAGCCACAGTTCCTTTTCAAATTGAATTACATTGTTTCCAGGATGTTGTCATCGGTAGCCTATTCTGGATTTCCAATAAGGCCATGCAGGAAAAAGGTCACAGATTGGGTCCTTGCTCTGTTATTTTACAACCATGGAACCATGGATAAACCATTTAATCTGCCTGGGCCTCAGTTTCCCTACCTATAAAATGTCATCCTCATAGAATTGTTATGAAGATTCAATTAAAAAAAGTACTAAGTGTCTGGTAGATTGTCAATGAGTTTCGAATTCCTTTTCCCTTGTCTTCCTTCTATGCAATTCTTAGTTCTGAAGGTCAAATTTTATTTTTGCATGAATTCTGACTGGTTTCACTTGTCTGATAGAGATCTTCTGAGAGCTGGTCATTAATTCACTCCACTGCTGAATTAACCCTACTCTGGGGGAATGGGTGATGGCATGGGAAACAATGAGATCACAAATTTTATCTATTGCATTTCATATCATTGTCGTGGTTGTCAAGAAACCAGTAACTTTTGCAGTCATTTTTTAAGCTTTTACGAAAATGTATTCCTTGATGATCTTTAAATTGGCTTCCTATTAGTACTTTGTATGCATAATTTAAAAGTAATTTCAAATACTTTATCTTATTTTGATTTGGGGAACTAACAATCTGATGGAATGGGGTTGGAGAAGGCATGTCATCTATCTTTTACAAGTGAAGGTGAATTTAAAGGGAGAATGTCGTTGCTGTAAAGTCACACGGTAGCTAGAAAGTGCATAACTGGGACCAAGGGCAGCTTTGGTGATGTTAGGGCCGGCGTCCTTTCCGCTGCCCCGTTCTGCCTCCTTTGTAAAATCTCGTTCTTGGGAAAAGGACGAGTCTATCATCTTTGAAGATGAAGCAAGAATTTCCCAGAGTCAGGTATTTCTCCTAAAAGTGGTGAAACCTACATGGAATGGCAATCAAAGGTGGAGAAGAAAAGTCCGAGGTACCTTTAGACATTCAGATTATCTGGAAGGAGAATTACAAGTAGAGATAGAAAATCCCCTTTCTTACCTGTTTGAAGGGTTTATGGTTGCAGCATTGCAGGACAGCTTCAGACAGGAACTTATGCTACCTGTCGACCCGGGCTTGCAACTCTTCCTCTCACCATTACACTGAGGTCTCACTGAAATTTCTCCTCGTCTCTTCCTTTGCCCAAACTTTGTAGCTTTACTATTTATCCTCAGGGAACCTGAAGGTGGCACTGGTTCTGCCAAAGGAGGAGGAGAGGAGGGGAAGGGAAATGAGAGAGCAGCACCGATTCCATGAAGCCACATGACCCTCCCATCTGGCATACCTGGCTTTTCATCTGCCTCCCTTCCTCTAGGACCCTGGCCATTACGTGCCCACAACATGGATCAGTGAGTCCCAGCTTTCTCGGATGACTGAGGTCCTGACTGTTAGAATCAAAGAAATCCAGAGGAGGTTTCCAACCTGGACCCCCGACCAGTACCTGAGAGGTGGGTGTAACCCATGGATCGGTGGTTCCACAGCACGGGGTTAATAGGGACAAATGTAATGCATTGTACCAGATGCCCCTAACCTCAGATTATTCCTGATAAGCGTGCGGAAGAGCATCTAAAGTGACTCCTGAGCACTCTGAAGTCACAAGGGGCTCTGGAGTCAGCAGTGACCTGTCTCACCAATTGCAGGTGGACTCTGTGCCTACGTTGGAGGTCCTGGCTATGTCAGAAGCACCCAGGACCTGAGCTGTGACTTCTGCAATGATGTCCTTGCACGAGCCAAATACTTCAAGAGACACGGCTTCTAACACGACATCAAACCCAAGGTCATTATCACACATGAGGCCTCAACGGCTCCACAGATAAAACCAGCCAATGGGGCTTGTAGCTGCAAATCTGAGTTTGACCTGAGGTCATCAAAATAAAATGAATCACATGAAAGAAAGGAAGGATTGCTCTCTGCATTTTGTGGTCTGGTGTGTGCATGTGTAAATTAAGGGCTGTGTCTCTTTCAAGGTCTTTCCATGCAGGTAGGCTGTCAGGTGGTTTTCATTGAAATGAACCCTATACTTCACTGACCATCACTGCCAGATTTAGCCAGTAAAAACATAGGAAACTCAGTTACATTTGACTTACAGTTAAATAATGAGTAAGTTTTTAGTATAAGTCACATGCAATATTTGGAACACGTTTCTACTAAAAAATTACTCGGTGTTTATCTGGAATTCAAATTTAACTGGGCATATTGTATTCTACCTGGCAACTCTATCACTGATTTCTTGGATGAAAATAAAAGTTTCAAATTTAAATGAAAGCATTTGATGAAAAAAGGGTAAGCTCCATCTGCTGGGTGGGCTAGTTTTAGGAAAGGCACTTGTTAACTTTGTAGCATTATCTTAATCTCTGTCATCTAGGTTCACTCCTTCCCCTTTATGGACCACAGAACTGTCTTCGCCCAAGTTCCCTCAACTCAGCTAAACTATTCTCTTCCTTGGGGCATTTAAGTCACTGACAGAGCCAGGCCACAAGACAGCAATTCATCAGTTGAAGCTGCCCTCAAGGACACTGACCATGTCCTGTACTGGTAAATTATTTAATTCTAAGGGTTTTAGTCTATAAAAGAAATTATTGTCCCACTCTATCAACTGTACAATATCACTACAGAGTGTCATTCTAGAACAATTGTCATTGAAAGCAGAATTTTTTTTGAAGCGACAACTATGTGCTCAGTACAATGTGAAGCATAGATCAGAGTCTCCACCCTCGTAAAATTTAGTTGGAGAGAGCAGCCAACTACATGTGTGCACGAGGTACAGTTGCAGGGCCTATATGAGGAGACAGTGTGAAGTCGCCTTCGCCATCAGGGGCCCATGGGACAGCTCACAACCAGTGGTGCCCTAGACCCTCTCCAGGACCACTTCTTTCTTGGTCTCACCATCCTCTGCCTCCCAAGACCCGCTCTCAAGGCTGATGCAGTTGAACAGTTCCCACCAAGGAGAAAGTGACCGAGAAGACCTCATGAACACACTTCAGACTTGGGAGCCCACAGCAGCAACACATATGTGAAAAGGTGTCCTGACATCACATGCCTGGGGAAGCCTGGGGCAGCTCCCACTGTTCACATGTGTGCCCAGTAAGTGGGACTCACTTGTGTCTGAGCTGCTGGTCACTCTCATGCTGAGAAAACGTCCAGCCAAGGAAGGCCGAGGAGCCAGTGATGTTGCAGTGGGTGTTCCCACAGGCCCAGCTGAGTCAGAGGTAAAATGTAAGGGTAATAGTTACGCAATTATTCACCAGCCCTCCTTGAATATCTCCTGCCCGCCCGCCGTAATATTGGGAACCACAAAGGCACAGCCCTTGTTCGCAATTGTGCCTTTTCCAGTTGGGATCCAGATCCAGGACACTTGGGACACAGCAGGCTGATTCCTCTAAAGAAGAGGTAATTAAAATCGGAATAGGGGCTCTGGTGATGACCTGAGGTCTGGAGTTCATGAGGGAGGGAAGGGCTGTCACACTGAGCTGAGTCCTCACAGTGGCCCAGATGAACAGTTTTTATCCCATTGAACAGACGAAAGAGCTGTCAACCAGAGCTGGTAAGACACTTGCTTAGTCACAGAGCCAGTAAGGGACCGAATCAGAGTCCAAATCCAGCTTTCTTCCATTTCAAAGCCAATTTTTTTATGTTTAATTTAAAAATTTCCCTGAGTGCCACATGCACATAAGTTGATGATTATTCATGTGTGTGTGCGTGTGTGTGCGTTTGCGTGTGTGTGCGTTTGCGTGCGAGTGTGTTAGGGGATTAGGGTGTTTAGCTACCCCAGATGGCCTGAAACTAGTGTGCTTTCTGGGACACGAAACTTTCAATGCTAAAACTGAGAAAGTTAAAGTGGAAAGTCCCAGACAAGTCCACATGAGGTGGTCACCGAGCATGGCATTATTTTTCCTGAAGGTATCTGAAAATGTTCAAGGGCAGTTTTCTTCTCTCCCTCCCTTCTCCTCACTCTCTTGCTTTTGTTATTGCCACAATGCTTGAGAAGGGGGTGTAAGGTGGGGTTGGACATTACTGGTATTTTGTGGTGGGGCAAAGGATGCTAAACATTTTGCAATTTGCACGGGGCGTGATGGTGCCACCCAGTGAAGAACACATATACGAAGGGATATATAGATACTATTACATATATATAGTGTATATAGTATTTTTAATACTATAGTATTAATTAGTTTAATATACATGTTTTAAACCCCTTTATGAGTGAGTCTTTTATCAGCTTTACAACCCAGAAATATTGATTTTTCAAAGATTGGGAACCATTCCTTTGAAATGTAAACCTCTAAGAAGAAAGTGTCCAGTGTTCCGTGTCCTTGTCACTGTGGGAGTTTAGCCTTTAGGTCTCTCCTTGTCATAGAAATAAGAAAATTTTTATTATTCCTCTGATAAAGGTGAATTTAGGATAAACTATGAAAAAATATTCAACAAAAGACAGTTAATTTCACCTCGAGAACATGTGTATATAATGACCGAAGGCAGAGCAGTGAGAAAGAATTGTAACTTCTTGGCTGTATAATTGGGGTAGACTTTCTTTTGGTCTTTATAATCTCTTTGCAGGTGATTGGCCAAGCCCATGGTACCCTGGCTTACACTTATTCAATAAGAAAACTGCTTTCTATCTTTTTTATGTTTTGTGGAGATTTTTAATTCCTTAATATGAAAAAGGAAGACTATTTGGTTACTGACCACTAAACCCTCGCTGACAGTCAGCTGGTGACCCAGGGGGAGTCTTAATCAAGTCAAAGATTTTTTTTTCTTTTTAAAGTGCAAGCCTTTCATCAAGACACCAGAGATTTCTTCATAGAGATTGTGAATTATAGCACACAAAATGGTTATGTCCCATAGTGGAGTTTTGTAGGGAGAAAAATTATATGCATGTGTTCAATCCACTATCTTTACCTGAAAGCTTGGCTTCTGACCATCACATAATGACATTTTAGGTAAAATTTGAAGAGTGAACAAGAGTTTGCCAGGAAATAACAGGGATAAGAATATTAAGCTTAGAGAAAATAGAAGCTAAGGGGTGGTAGCTTGAAAAGGTATGTGCTTCCTGGAGAAATGTCGGTAAATGCATGTTGCTGGAGCCTGAATTGCAAAAGACAAACACACACACACACACACACACACACACACACACACACACACACACACCATAGAGAATTTTGGCAGATGGGAGTGGACAGTTGGACAGGAACCAGATTATAAACCAGCCCTTTAGGACATGCCAAGGACCAGAGAATTTGGCCTGCAGGTAAAAGGGAGTCATTGAAGGATTTAGAGTCCAGGATAGAATCAGATTTGCAGGTTGAAAAAGCCACTCCTGCAGCTGTTTGGGGAAGACAGATGACAGACACACAAGCCTGCAGGCATGAAGATAGGTAAGGGGGATATTATTTGCAGGGCTTACCCGACACAGTGGTACAGGAAATAGAAAGGAAGATGTGTGAAAGAGACTTAGGAGATAGCACGAACATATTGGTCATTGGTTATGTGACAGCTCTTAAAAGTACACCATCTGATTACCTACAGAAAGAGCTGATCTTAGAAAAAAAAATTTTACTTTCAGTCAAGGAACTTTTCTATTAGTGTAAAATTTCAAAAAAGGTTAAACATTCTATTGAGAGTCTAGGGTTTTCTCTCTGAAATGAATCTTCAACCAGCATTCCTAGCTTCTACTGTTTATCTGCACCTGGAACATAACTGGTAGGTCCAACTGTGGATCACTGGCAGACAGAGGCTAAGCTGCCCCACTCCTGGTGTGCATGCTCTTGCATCATTTCCTCCCAGTGAGTGTGGGAAGGAATGTGACTCGCTTCTAACTAACAGAAGAGATGATGGGATGTCACTTGTGTGATTACATTACATAAGACTGTAACTTTCACTTTGCTAACCAACTCTCTTCCTTGCTGGCCTTGATGAAACAAGTTACCATGTTAGGAAAGGCCACATGACAAAGAACTGAGAGAAGCCTCCAGCCAATGGTCAGTTAGGAACTGAGGCCCTCAGTCTAACCACCCAAAAGGACTGAACTCTACTGCTAACCAAGTAAGTGAGTTTGGAATCAAGTCTTTCCACCTTCAGATGAGACCCTGGTCCCAGTTGAAACCTTGGCTGCACTCTTAGGAGAGATACTGGAGTAGATAGAGGATCCAGGCAGAGCTGTGCCTAGATTCCTGACCCACAGAAACTATAAGATAGTAAATGTATTTGTTTTAAACCACTGAGTTTGTGGCTTAATAGATAACCAATACCACCACTATCAAAATAATGGCCAATGTGCCCTACCTCCAAACAAAACTTGATTATATATTTGATGGGTAATCAGTTTTCAGAATCAAGTAGATTACCTAATTAGATACATCTTGGGGAAATATAGTTGCTTCCTAAACAAAAAATCAATTATCTATAAATCTGAAATTTTTCTGTAACCCTCCCTTTGTTTTTATTGTAATTTTAATCAAAGTAATCAAAACACATAGAAAGAAAATAGAATTGTGTAAATAAAAAGCAGAAGCGTCCCCACTCTATCCCTCCTCACACAGCCTCGAATAGAAAATTATTTTCTAATGTTGCACTGTATTTCATTCCATTACATGGATGTACCATTACTTAATTAATTTCCTAATAGAAGTTTGGGTCATTGACATCTTCCCCTACATTACAGAAATTTGCAAACACACAGGAAAGTTGAAAGCTTTTACAGTAAACATCCCCACCACCTAGGTTCCACTTTCCCATTTTAAATATCCCCACCACCTAGGTTCCACTTTCCCATTTTACTATATACCACTTGCTTTGTCACAGATCTATTCGACCATCCGTCTTCTATCCACCATTAATCCATCTATTCCCTTGGGTGCGTTTCATATTTTCAGACATCACTATACTTCCTCACAAAGACTTCAACCTAGATATGACTAACAGGATTCCAATATTTGTTCATGGTTCTTTTGGTTGTTATTCTTTTTAGGTAAGATTTACACACAAAAAGATGTACAAATTTGAAATGCACCATTTAATGAGTTCTAGCAAGTGCATACTCTTGAACGGCCTAAATGTCAGTCAGGGCAAAGAACTTGCCATCACTTTGAAAGTTTTCTCATGCTCTTTCCCAGTCAATCTCCTGCCAAAAAAACTACTATTTGGATTCTTCATACCACAGATTAATTTTCTTGTTCTAGAATTTCATTTAAATAGAATAAATAGCATACATTCTTTTTGGATAAGGCTTCTTTCACCCAGAAAAATGGTTTAAAAATTCACCCATGTTACTGCATTTATCAGTAGTGTATAGCATTTTCTTGATCTTTTAAATAAATAAATAAATAAATGATTATTTAAATTGAAGAAATGATTTAAAAATTTTTCCCCTACCTATCTTCCCTCTCCCCACTCCTCCCTACCCTCTGGTCCATTGTCCATGTCCATGAGTCTCTGTTTGTTTGTCCTGCTCATTTGCTGCTTTTAGGTTTATATCCCAATATAAGTGATATCATGTAATTTTCCACTTTTTCTGTCTGGCTTATTTCATTTAGCATGATTATTTCAAGGACTAACCTGTTCTCACAAGTGACAAAATTTTATTCTTTTTTATTACTGAGTAATATTACATATATATGTGTATATATGTGTATACACACACACACACACACACACACACACACACTTACATCTTTATTGATTCATCTGTCAAAAGACACTTAGGTTGTTTCTATATCTTGGCTATTATAAATAAAACATGGGAGTGCAGATAACTCTGTGATCCTGATTTCACTTTCTGTGGCTCTATACCCAGAAGTGGGGTTGTCGGATCATATAGTACTAATATTTTTAATTTTTTGGGAACCTCCATGCTGTTTTCATAATGGCTATACTTAAAATTCTTTGTTAGTCTATATCTACTTCCTCCAACATTTTCTCCTTCTTCTCATTTTAATTTATACAATTATTTGTCTTAGCTTGTTTTTTTTCTTCCTTACACTCTTCTTTTTCTGTCCCTCTATGCTTTCGTGCTTCTATTTTTTTCTTCTTTTTCTTCCCTTCTCCCATGTAAGCTTTCCTCTTTCTTTCCCCAAAGGCTTTTGACATCCTCCTTACTGCTCACTTACAAGGCCTAGAATGGACCGAAGATGGTTATGAGATTGA
>NW_006439190.1:1535886-1541707 GCF_000325575.1 Pteropus alecto
ATACTGATTTTGTTAAGTGTTTTGATCATAAATGGGTGCTGTATCTTGTCAAAGGCTTTTTCTGCATCTATTGATATGATCATATGATTCTTATTTTTTTTTATTTGTTTATGTGATGTATCACATTAATTGATTTGGATATGTTGAACCATCCCTGTGCCTCTGGAATGAAGCTCACTTGATTGTGGTGTGTAATCTTTTTAATATGTTGCTATATTCATTTCGCTAGTATCTTATTTAGGATTTTTGTATCTGTGTTCATGAGAGATATTGGTCTGTAGTTCTTTTTTGTGTTATCTTTACCAGGTTTTGGTGTCAGGGTAATATTGGCCTCATAAAATGAATTGAGAAGTATCACCTCCTCTTGCATTTTTTTGGAAGAGTTTGAGGAGAATATGTATTAAATCCTTGAATGTTTGGTATAATTCACTGGCGAAGCCATCTGGTCTTGAACTTTTACTTTTTGGTAGGTTTTCGATAATTGTTTCAATTTCCATACTGCTGGTTTATTTAGATTTAGACTTTCCAGTTCTTCTTGATTCAGTCTAGGAGGTTATATTTTTCTAAGTACTGGTCCATTTCTTCTAGGTTATAAAATTTGATGTCATATACTTTTTCATAATATTCTTGTATGATCCTTTGTATTTCTGCAGTGTCTGTCGTAATTTCCCCTCTTTCATCCCTGATTTTGTTTATTTGTGTCCTTTCTCTTTTTTCTTGAGTGAGTCTAGCCAGGGGTTTGTCAATTTTATGAACCTTTTCAAAGAACCAGCTCTTTGTTGCATTTATTTTTTCTATTGTTTTTCTGTTTTCAATTTCATTTATTTCTGCTCTAATTTGATGATTTCTTTCCTTCTCCTGAATTTAGTCTTCATTTGTTCTTCCTTTTCTAGTTTTTAAATATGAAGTGTTAAGTTGTTTATTTGGGCTCGTTCTTGTTTTTGGAGGTAGGCCTGTAATGATATGAACTTTCCTCTTATGACCACTTTTGCCATGTCCCAAAAGTTTTGATATGTTGTACTGTCATTATCATTTGTTTCTATGTATGTCTTGACCTCTCTTTTTATTTCTTCTCTTATCCAGTTATTCTTCAGTAGTATGCTGTTTAATGTCCATGTATTTGTGGTTGTTTCTGCTTTATTTTTACAGCTGATCTCTAGTTTCAAAGCATTATGATCAGAGAATATGGTTGGTATGATTTCAACCCTCTTATATTTGTTGAGGCTCTCTCTGTGTCCCAGTATGTGGTTAATCTTTAAGAATGTTCCATGTGCACAGAGAAGAATGTATAAGTAGCTGTTTTGGGATGAAAGGCTCTGTAAATATCAATTATGTCCAGTTGGTCTAATGTATCATTTAAGGATGTTATTTCCTTATTGATTTTCTTTTTGGATGACAGTGGGGTATTTGTGTCTCTTACTACGATAGCATTTTGGTCTGTTTCTTTTTTTAGTTCTGTTAGTAATTGCTTTACATACTTCGGGGCACCCTGATTGAAAGCATAGATATTAAAATGTGTTACATCTTCTTGATGCTTGATTCCCTTTATCATTATGAAGTGTCCCTCAGTATCTTTCTTTACCTTTTTTATTTCGAAGTCTATTTCATCCAATATTAGTACTGCTACTCTTGCTTTTCTCTGAATGCCATTTGCTTGATATATTATTTTCCGCCGTTTCACTTTGAGTGTATATTTGTCTTTGGAACTGAGATGTGTCTCCTGGAGGCAGCATATGGTTGGGTT
The DNA here is from genome assembly GCF_000325575.1 of Pteropus alecto. Lineage (NCBI taxonomy): Eukaryota > Metazoa > Chordata > Mammalia > Chiroptera > Pteropodidae > Pteropus > Pteropus alecto. The sequence goes on from NW_006439190.1 coordinate 1,537,631, forward strand.
TTGGTTATTGATACATTCTGCAACTCTGTGCCTTTTTATTGGTGAGTTCGGTCCATTTACATTTACATGTAGAATCTTAATTGCGTTCACTACTCTTAGTCTAAGTCCCTGCCAGTGTTAGCGACAGTTTTGGTAGTGTTTGCTCAGACTCCCCTGGGAATCCATGGTGTTCAGTCTCGGAGATTATGGGGGAAGGGACCCTCTGGGTTCAAGAATGGAGGCTGCTGCTCAGCCTCTGTTTTACAACCACAGCTGGTAAATGTCAACTGTTTTTTCTCTGCCGTCCTGCTTCTCTGCTTTCTGCCCCGATGACTGGGCCCTGCCTCCGGCTGTGTGGAGCTCACAGCACTCCCAAGCAGGGTTATTCAGGGAACTCGCCTTATCTTCTCCCCTCCTTCTCCTCCTCCAGATAGCTCTGGTGGCGGCGAGAGGCAGCTTCTTTATTTCCCCCAGTCCACTGCCTGACGCCTGGGGTTCTGACCTGTGGTAGCTTTTATGCGCAGGTCCCACGCTCAGACGTGCTGGTGTACAGTTTGATTGTTTTTTTTTGTTTTTTTTTTTTGGTCAAGTTTTAGATGTTCAGCTTATTGTTGTTTCAAGGGGAGAGATCTGGGGACGTCTCTCACTCTGCCATGTTTCTCCAAACTCTCTGATGCCAGAACAAGGCTGGAAGGGCAGCCACCATTTAGCCTTAGTCCCCCCCACCCCCACCCTTTTTAAGGCAACAACCAACTTTACTAGAGTATTTACTAAAGTATATTTTATTTTTCCTTCATTTATTTTTTGTAGTCTCTGCTGGATATATTGCTTTTCTTTTTTTAAGTACTTCATCCAAAATTTTCCAGTGTGAGTTTTTGAAGCATATATTCTAAGGCCATATCTGCATAAGGATTTTTTTAAAAATCATACCCTCATATTTGACTGGATCTAAAATCATATGTACTAAGTTATTTTCTGTCAATATTCTTTATATTAAGTTTAATATTAATATTCTTAAATTACAGTATATTGCATCTATGTAGGAATTTGTCCTATTTCCCTCTTTTCAGTCTCTGAGTCCTTTCTATTTGAGGCTAATCATTTTTTTTAATTCTAAAAAATTAATATTTACTATTCCTTCAAATAAGTCCTTTTCTTCATTTTTATTTTCTCTCTCTTTATGGGTCACCTGCTACATAGATTAACACCTGGATAATACTTCTGTTTCTATCCATTGTATCTCTTCGCTTCTCATTAAATTTAAAATTAAGCTAATTTTAAATTATTCAGACTCTGCTAATATTTTTGCTTTTGATGGAATCTATTTGTTTTCCTTTTGAAGTGCTTCTGCTCCTCAAACATCTAGTAATTTTAGCCTGACTCCATTTGCCACTGGGATGCTGTCTTGTAGGCAGCTGTGAGAGCACAGATCTCTCAGTGTCAATCCCCATGGGTGCTGAGCCCAGGCAGGGGTGGGGGCATCCCAGGGAGAGTTGGGGCACCAGACGATCATTCGTTCTGGGAGGCAGTAGTTGTGGGGGGGCGGTTACTAGTTCCCACCTTTTCCTCCAAAGCACAGGGCGTGATAGGATCCCTAGACCAGGCCGTGTTTATTCTAAAGTAATGAGAATGGTGGTGAGGCGACATCAAAACTCCAATAGTTGTCTCCTATTTTAGTCCCTTAAGTAGGTTCTGGTACCAGTTCCAATGTTGCAGTGGTGGAGAGGTTCCCCCACACTAACAAGAGATTTTCTGAACAGCAGCTGAGTGTCTTACGGTTCAACTCAATCCTGAAACCATTTTCTGAGAGCATTAGATTCCATTGGATAAAGGCTCAGTCCTGTAAAACTGCCTCTCACTTCAGACACTAGTCACGAGACCAGGTTGTCACCTGTGCTTCTGACCGACTGGCTACGTATTGGAGGTTGCCATAACCCCCTCCTACGATTTGGTTGGTTCGCGACAGCGGCTCACAGAACTCAGAGAAACATCATACTTACCAAATTTCCAGTTTCCTGTAAAAGGATGTAAGTCAGGAACAGCCAGTGGAAGAAATGCAAAGGGCAAGGCGTGGGAATGAGTTTCAGAGTTTCCATGCCCACTCCAGGCACGCCATGCCACTCTCCTCAAATATCCTCGTGTTCACAACCAGGAAGGAAGCTTTCTGAACAATGTTCTCTTGGGTTGTTAAGGTCTTCTTTCATAAACATGATTGATTAAATCATTGGCCACTGTGATTGATTCAGCCTCCAGCCCTCTCCTCTCCCTGGAGGTCAGGGGGTGGGAGAAATTTCCAACCTTCCAATCACATGGTTGGTTCACCTGACAAACAGCCTTGGATGCTTCCAAAAGTCACATCATTAACATAACAGAATTCTTTATTGCTTAGGAATTCCAAAGGTTTAGCTCTGTGCTAGAAATAGGAAGACCAAATGTATATTTATCATAAATCATAGTATCACACCCCTGCAATTTGCCTGGCTGCCTCCTGCGCAGGCCACAATGACATTCCTACCAGTAAAACACAGGCCCCACCCTGCCCAGGGGCATCTCACAGTCTCCCCACTTTTGTTTCCCTCTATAGAGCTCCAGAGCTTGAGTTAGGATGGAGAACCATCGATTTTGCTATACCAGCATCTCTGTCTTACTGTCTATGGTCCTTCTTTTTATTTTAAAGTAACAAGTGTATGTGGTTTAAAAGTGTTGACAAAAAAAGTCCAAACCTATAGAAAATTTTATAAGAGTTTATTTGAGCCAATAACTGAAGACTGTCACTGGCGATGGCCCATCTGTTCCTGAGAGCTATGTTGGAGCAGCTGGATGCATGCAGAACCCCTTGTTAAAGAGTGGCCCCAACTACAGCATTGGCGGTGGTGATAGAAAAGGCGCCTTGAAGGGCAATCTGTTACAAAGAGGCAAGAGGACAGAAGTGAACACAATGAGGTAGTGCAGGGGCCAGCTTCGGGAGGGTGTGTTCATTCAACATTGGGGAGCCCAGGAAGTTGTTTGACTCAGGGCCTTTGTCTCCTGCTCAGTCTTCTTCACACCTCTCTTCACTGGATAGATGTGTGGAAGGACTGTGCGTAGTCTCACTCTTGTGGAAACTTCTCACTCTTGTGGAAAGATCCATGTCACACTCCTCTTCTCCTCTCAGATATGTGCTTTGCCTATTTGAAGACAGTACCTTTCATTTCCTGTTCCTGGGCAGAGATGTGTATTTCATCTCTTCCTTTGGACATAAACGTGAAGAAAGATACTCTATCCTTGACGAAATTTTCTTTTCTAGCCAAATTCTTTTTTCTCATTTCCTCAGAAAGTTTGAGCAACCAGAGGCCACGTGGTTACTCCCTGGTTTTGTACTGGTCCCCCAGAGCAGCTACTCACTCTTGGATCTCTTTGTTGGAGGAAGAGTTGGAGCAAGTGGTCAAGTTCACTCTTCGAGATCATGTGACATATTGGTGTGGGGATTATGTGGTGATGGAATGAGGAACAAGAAGGAGGCTCAGCATTTCTGGCAAACAACCAATCTAGGAATGAGAGCTGCCAGTATTTCCTGTTTATCTTTTTAAAGATAATTACCTGTTTCTTGTTCTCAAATTTAGAAATTACTTCATAGCAACATGATAGAAAATGAATATTTTAAGTTAATGGTATCCTTCTTTCTTAAGTTGTCATGGCATCCTTCTCTCTTTCTTTCCTAAACCAAGTCAGTTGTTAATCCAGATGTTTACATCCCCAGAAGTATTTGCGTCAGAAGTATCTTAAAATTTTTCTCAAAGTTTCTGCTTAGAACTGCAGTGGCAATTTTAATTATGATCTAGATCACAGGAAATGTTTTTGGGACCTACAAGACCTGACTTTCATAATATTTTGCACAATGTTTAGAATTAAGTGCTATATTAAATTTTTTTTTTAAGGTTTGAGTTGAGTGGAAAAAGGGAATCTTCTGTTTTGTCTTGGAAGCCATTCTGGGGGTCTTGGGGAGGGATCTGGGGATGGTTATGTTTATGGCTTCGCCTTTGGTTAAATAATGTTCAATACAGCAACTCAAACAGTATTTTCCCACAAACTTCATGAGAATTATCATTCTATCCTTAG
>NW_006439190.1:1541755-1577434 GCF_000325575.1 Pteropus alecto
ATGGAGACCTCTAGTGCCACCTGTGATATAACCAGGTTGATTAACTACGGTAAGTGAAAAGCAAAGCAAACATTTAGATTTCCCCCTTTCATCATTTTCAGGTTCTTTCTTAGGAAGTAGCCTCATTTTTAAAAGGTATAATCATTATTATAACAAAAATGTCAACATTAAAAATGAGGAGAAAACAGAACCTTGATAAACCTAACAAACTCCTTCTTTTCATTTTCCCCCTATTTTTGCCAAACTTTCCCCAGATGTGTTTATTTCTATATATTGAAATGATTACTCAAATAAAATATTAAATTCTGGCTTTGCTTTTGTTTATTGTTATGTTAATTTCATGTCAGAGCATGGACAAGGTTTTAAGCAAGCCTTTTGTTCTTTGTATGTCCTCACTTCTGTAACCCTGTTCTAAAGTCATCCTCTTGTTAGTGCAGTATTACAGTGTCGGAGCTGGAAATAACAATAAAGTCACCTCATCCTACTTCCCCAGTTTATAGACCGGAAAACAGGCTCAGCAAGAAGGAGAGGCTTTCCCAGGGCCTGGAGCTAGGTAGTGGCAGGAAAATGAAGAACAAGAAAGAGAGCGGAAGGGGTACCCATCTGGGATTGTGGATCTTTCTAGGTTTATGCAGAGATCAAGAAATGTCCTAGAGTGATCGTCTTAAGCTGTGGGCCATGGTCATGGGCTGTGGCTAACTTATTAAACTTTGAAAAAGTGTTCTCTTTTGGAGTCAATAGTTTCTTTTCTATTGACTTAAGGATCCAAGGTTCTGAAATATTTACTGAGATAGACTTGAGGGCGTTGAAACCTTACCAGGCTCTGATCAAAGAAGTTGAGCTGAGGCACTGAGTGGACCCAGTCCTTATTGCAACTCTCATCTCCAGAGAAAGCCATGGCGGAGCTGTCGTGCAAGATGGCTGAGACCACCAGAGCCTTAAATTTGGCCTGATACAGGTACTTAGCTAGGAACTTTCTGTCAGCTTCGCTTCATCCTTCCTTGCAGAAGCTCAGCCCAAACTGGAAGCCATCTGCAGTACTTCCAGGCTTCAAAACATCCTGGCATGTTAGCACAATTTGTTTTGGGATTACCATAATACATCTTCAGTATCTTATTGAAATGTTATCAGTTATTGGATATCTTTTAAAAAGTATTTTATGAGTTTCATCGCTACAGTTTGCAATAAATAATATGCAACGTACTTAAATTGAGAAAATCCAATAAAGAACACCATTATTACAGGTGTCCTTTTGAGGTTGACGAAGTAGTCAATTTCATCCATGTGAATCAAGACACTAATATTAAACCCGACTTGAACCAACTTGTTCTTTAGGCAAATTGGAGGAAGGGGATTCAAATTATCTTGGCTATTTACTTCTCGGTTCTATTTTACATTGTTTGTAGAAATCCAGACTTTTTAGCCTTTCCAGTTAGAAACAAATTTTTTATTTTCGATTGCAAATATCTAGACTTTGAGTTCTGATTCATTGTTTTGAAACAACTTTTTCTTTTGTTTATGCAAGTATGCGTGACTGTTAGAGTGCTTAATTAAAACTATGCCACCAACACTTCTCCTAAATCTTCCTTTGTTTCTCTGAGTCTCTTTATGTGAAAGAAAGGGCTGTGAACTTGCTTCTGTGGGGATAAGAAGGAAGCCAAGGCCAAGACTAAAGACTTGAACATGAAAAGGAGAAATCAGGAACAGCAGAAAACTGTGTTGCTTCATTCAGATGCTGACATGATTATCTGAATTTTCTAGCTAGCTAAAAATATTCATCACCCTGTTGGAACCTGAGACAGCAAAGAGCACCTTCTGCAGGCTGTTGGGATACTAACAGACAGAGTTAAGGCAATCCAGAAAAAATTCTCCATGTGGAGTGTGGCTCAACACCTCAAAGGTAGGCCATATGTGCTGGGCCTCTGTGGGAGTGATCCCACTGGGTCAGCATGGGCCTAGGAGGAGCTGTTGAAAGTGCTCTCTGAACCCCTGAGTCACTCTGAGCAGTCTTCCTCCCCAACTCCTTCTGCAAGATGTTGGGGTTCTCTCTGTACCTCTCGTTGGTTAGTGAGCCACTGGGTGTTACCCCAAGAGTTAATGCAGTAGTGGAATATGTTTGCCTTCCTCTGATTGGCTTTTTCCTGATGTAAGAAGCTGTTAGTCAGTTTCCGAATTGTCTGAACAAATTTTTACCCTTTGAGCATTCTCAATGACATCAAGACTTTATGTACCATGATATGTCCAAGTGGAGAGCTCCACCTAGCTGATGACAGACGCCCTCCATCTCATCATCTCCAAGACAAAATTAAGGCACTAGCCTCCTGCTAAAAAATCTTCTCTTTCTTTTACATTTTCTGTGTCTGTGAAAGGCACCGTAAATAGCCAGTCCTCCCAGCCAGAACACCAGATTGCTTCCTTAGGCTCTCTGGCTCCTTCTCTCTTTAACATTCGACCACACCAGTTCTTATTAAGTCTACCTCCTATAGGCCTAGGTATGTGTATACTTCTCTCCTTGCACACCTTGTGACCTTAATTTAGAATAAACAAGATTAAGATTCTAGGGTATAATACATATATGCACACGCATGTTGCACACATATCCCTGCAAAGAAATGATTCTGTCTTGGGTACCACCATGCACCCTGCACTCAATGTGGTATCCATCCTGGTACATAGTAGGCACTTAAAAACATTTATCGAACAAGTAAATAAGTGGATTACTGAATGACTGAGAGAATGTTACAAGCATTCTTGGACTGAACATTTTCTGGGGATCTAGTTTTGCAGTCCTGGACTATGGAAGAAGCAAATCTGACCTTTGCAGCAAGAAAAACAAAAGACTTTTAAAAAGAGAGAGAGAAGGAAAGCAATCTGGAATTTTCCCGGTGATGGTTGGAGAAGTTGGTCCTTTCAGGAGGGAGGGGAAGGGAGGATCTGGGATTGCCCACTTTGGAGGATTTGCCTGGAAGGCTGACATCTTGGGATTGCTCATATCTTATTTCTGCTGAAAGTTAATACTGCAACCTGGACCTCTGTGTTTCATTTCAGGTGGCCTCTCGGCCTTTAAGTCAGAAATTGAAGCCATTGTCACTCCTGCGGACACAGAGACTTACTTGGTCAATGACCTTCTCACCTGAGCTAAATTTTATAAAAGACATGGTTTCTAGGCAAAGCTCTATGGGTGGGCCAGGATGGCCAGTGCTCAGATGGCTCCTCTTTGAAGGTTAGACATGGATGTGTTGTACCCACACACACACACAACCTCCCTTAATGTCAACATTCCTCGCCACAGCTATGTGTTTGTTGTAATCGATGAACTTGCACTGACACATCATCATCCAAAGTCTACAGTTTACATTAGGTTCACTCTTGGAGTCGTATATTCTGTGTTTTGACAAATGTATAAGGACATGTATACATCATTATAGTATCACACGGAGTAGTTTCACTGCCTTAAAAATCCTGTTTGGCCTGTTCCTTTCCTTTCTTCATCCCGTCAGTCACTGATTATTTTACTGTCTTGATAGTTTTGCCTTTTCCAGAATGTCATACTTAGAATCATACAATATGTCAGATTGACTTCCTTCACTTAGTAATATGCATTTAAGGAACCCTCTTTTTTCCTCTCAAATCTGGACTCCACTCTCACATTTTTGCTAAATCCCACTTTGATTATGGCCATGTCCTTACTTAATAGCAAAGCATGTCAGTACTCTTTAATGTGTTGTCAGTTTTATAGGGGCTCCTGTAATGGTCAGGACATTTGTTTCTAAAGCATTTCAAAGTCACATCATATACCTATCTTATCAATATATTTACTTTTGTTAGTTGTTAGATGTGTGAATGGATACAATTTGAAGAAAGCTTATACTTCAAGGGCAAATTTGAGTCTGACAACAAAGCCTGATTGCCAGTTTTTAGTTCAACATTCTAAGTATAAAATATCAACATACACAATTAAATCGGTCATCTAAGAGAGTCTTTAGGTCTCTGCAGGATATGATAGCGTCCTCAGGCAAGCAATTATGGGCTGTTCCTTTTGTGGGTGAGGGAAGAAGGTGGTTGGGTCGAGCGTTGCAATATGGAACAGTAACGTGTGAAGGAAAAGTAACAACACTTCATAGGTTAGGTGACTAGCTCAAAAATGCTGAGGGTTTATTGTCAATCAAAGTCTATACAGCATAGCATGAAGAAGTACTTAGAGGAGACCCTAGAACTACATTAACTAAAGTTTTCACTTTTGCTGTTGCTGCTATAGTTCTTAACAAGGTGGATACATATGTCTTCACTACTGGATATAATGAAAGACTGAATAAGCAGTAAGGTTCTAATGGTTTCCATTTAATGCAATTGGTTCCTTAGTGCCTGTTCAAATACATAATAAAAAGAAGGGGAAAGTGAGGGGAGGACTTGTGAATCTAGAAAAATGGAAGGAGTCTTTTGGAAAATACTGCACCAGTCTTTGTATCTAAACATGACTGTTTCCTTTAACTTGAAAAACATATATTTATTGAAAATATTTAATAGACTACTTACATATAATTAAGGTAGTTGGATCAATTCTCTTTTTGTCAGGTTTAATATTTAGCTTGCTAGACAAAAACTCTCATAAGAATTTTGAATTTAAGTTTGGAGAATTTTCAGTCAAATCTAATAATTCTTATTGTTGTTACTTTTATGTGGTGAACACAAAATCTTTGTGTTATCTGATGGCCACTTTAGAAAATGCACAGGTAGCTTAGGTATAAAATACATCTTAATAATTTTACTATTTTAAATTTTGGAATGAAGGAGGGTCAAGATGGCAGAGGAGGCAAATGCTGTGCTGCTTCCTCTCACACCCTTATCAAAATCGCAAATAAACTACAAAACAACTATTATTAGGAGTTGCCTGAAGTCTAGCTGAACAGAAGTCCTACAGAGGGACACACAGAAGAGGCCACATTAAGACTGGTAGGAAGGGCAGAGATGTGAAATGGGCTGGTCCCACACCTGCATGTGGAGGTTGAGAATCAGGAAATATCTCAGCTGTGGAGGTTCCCCTGGAGGAGCAAGGGGTCCCGTCCCCACCCTGGGCTCCCCAGTCCAGGGTACCAGTGCAGGGAAGAGAAAACCAGCAGAGATTATAGCTGAGAGAGATGGAGAGCTGCAGGAGGCACAGAATTTCCTCTTAAGGGCCTGCACAGACTCACTGCTGATAGACTCACTCACTCTGAGCTCCAGCGCTGGGGCAGTGGCTCGAAAGATGCTAGGGACACAAAGGAAGGAGCTGAATGGTATGGCTTCTGGGCAAGGGCTGGAGAGGTGGCCTTCTCCTGGACACAGTACTGGCAAAGGCCATCGTTCCTTTGTTGAGCCCTCCGGCTCGACGTGCAGACGCAGGCAGCCGCCATATCAAATCTCCCTCAATGTAGCTGACATGGTCTGCCCCACCCTGGTGAAGCCATAAAACACCGCCCCTGTGCAGGCCCAGGCAAGCCACTCCCAGTGTCTTTTCCATACAAACTGCCTATCTTGGCTCATGCCACGGACTTTCCTAAAACCTTTCTAAGGCTCACAAAACCCAAACAAGCAGCATTTGATCTTGGAGTGCCCCATATCTCTTGCCGAGCAGCCCCAAGCCTGGCACTTGGATTGTGGCTTGGCCTCTCAAGGCACTTCATTGCCAAGCTTGGGTGGCAGCCATCTGTGGATTGCCTCGTGGCCTATACTATGTGGCCCTAGGCAGGGCATGGGCTGCACCTGAATTTAGCCTGCTGCAGGGCCCCTTCCAGGAGGCCCCGGCCTGCACACCCAGTGGCCGGTTTCGGTCTGAGCCAGAGCACCACCCGGGGTCACATCTGAGGATGAAATACCCAAAGGACAGGCTGGGCAGAGCCTGGCTAAAGAGAATCCTGCTCCATAGAGCCAGCCCCAGCACAACAGCTCCTCTACTGTAATCATCAGTCATCACAACCAATCAGCCCGAGGTTCAATCCTTCCCATCGATGAGCAAACAGCAACCAAGCTCACCTACAACAGGAGGATACACACAACCTACGCAACAGACATACCTGGAGCACCTGGCTCAGGTGACTGGGGAAGACTATGCCACTGGGACCCACAGCACACCTATTACATAAGGCCACTCTAGTAAAACCAGGAGATATAGCAGCCCTGCCTAATATACAGAAACAAACAAAAGAAGCCAAAATGGGAAGATAAAGAAACATGTCCCAAATGAAAGAATAAAACAAAGCTCCAAAGAAAGAACTAAACAAAATGGAGATGAGCAATCTACCAGATGCAGAGTTCAAAATATTGGTTATAAGGATACACAACGAACTTAAGGAAGAGTAGATGAACTCACTGAGAACTTTAAAAGACAGAAAACATAAAAGCAGAGAAAAGCATAGAAAACATAAAGAACTAGACAGAAATGAAAAATAACAGAACTTTAGAATGAATTAACAGATTAGATCAAGCAGAGGATCGAATAAGCGTTTTAGAAGATAAGGTAGTAGAAAACACCCAATCAGAACAGCAACAAGAAAAAAGACCCCCTCCCCCCCAGCCATGAGAATACTTTAAGGGGCCTCTGGGACAACATCGAGCATACCAACATTCGTATCATAGGTGCACTAGGGGAAGAGAGTAAGCAAGGAATGGAAAATTTCCCTAACCTGGTGAAGGAAATAGACATACAAACCCAGGAAGTGCAGAGTTCTAAACAAGATGAATCCAAAGAGTCCTACACCAAGACACATCATTATTAAAATGTCAAAAGTTAAAGAGAAAGCGAGAATTTTAAAAGCAGCAAAAGAAACCAGTTAGTTACCTATAAGGGAGCTCCCACAAGACTGTGAGTTGATTTTTCAACAGAAAATTTGCAGGCCTGAAGGGACTGGCACAAAGTATTCAAAGTGATGAAAGGCAAGGACCTACAACCAAGGTTACTGTACCTAGCAAGACTATCATTTAGAATCGAAAGACACATAAAGAGCTTCCCAGACAAGAAAGAGCTAAAGGAGTTCATCATCACCAAGCCAGTATTACAGGAAATGTTAGAGGGACTTTTTTAAGAAGCAGAAGAAAAAAAAAAAGAAAAAATATGACTAAAATGGCAATAACTACATATCTAACAATTACTTTAAACGTAAATGGATTAAATGCTCCAATCAAAAGACAGAGTGGCTGAATGGATGAAGAAACAAGACTCTTACATATGCTGCCTACAAGAGACTCACTTCAGATCGAAGACACACACGGACTGAAAGTAAAGACATGAAAAAGATGTTTTATGAAAATGAAAATAAAAAATCTAGAGTAGTAATACTTATACCAGACAAAATAGACTTTAAAACAAAAGCTATAACAAGAGACAAAGGACCCACTTATTTCACTTATGGGTATTTATCTGAAGAAATCCAAACACTACTTTGAAGGGACATGCGAACCCATATGTTCATTGCAGCATTATTTACAGTAGCCAAGATTTGGGGTCAAGCTGGGTGTCCACCAATGGATGAATGAAGAGGTGGTATTTATGTACAATAGAATATTACTCAGCCATAAGAAAGAATAAAATCTTGCCATTTGGAACAACATGGATGGACCTAGAAGGTATTGTGCTGAATGGAGTTAAGTCAGACAGAGAAAGACAAATGTCATATGTGGAATCTAGAGAACAGGATCAACAAACGACAGAAACAAGCTCAGAGAGAGCATTTTGATGATTGTCAGATTAGGGCTGGGGGATGGGTGAAGGAGGAGGGGATTCAGAGGTACAAATTGGTAGTTACAAAATAGTCATGGGGATGTAGAGTACAGCATGGGGAATATAGTTAGTAGTATTGCAAGAACTATATATGGTGTCAGATGGGTACTGGACTTATCAGGGTGATCACTTCAGAAATTACATAAATGTTTAATCACTCTGTTGTACACCTGAAACTAATAAAATATTGTATGTTAACTGTAATTGAAAAAAATAAAAATTAAAAAAATAATAAATTTGGGAATGATTTTGAGAAAGGCAAAATCATGAATAGTTTTTAGAGAAGACAAGATATGTATTAAGTAAAAATTGGAAATAATTTGATAAAAAAAAGGAATCCTTGGGCAAAAACAGTTTACCCAAAGTCTATTTTTACTTTTACTTTACATTATTCATGTACAGATAGCAGTAACAATATATTTTTATATGTATGTATTTAGGCATGTGCATATATACACATGGTAAATATAAAGTTTCTATCTATGGGTTTCTATCTATTTAAAATAGAACTAATTTATCAATGTATTAAATAAAATATATATATACCATGCTAAATTACCATATAAATATTAACAAACAGAAAATCATATCTACTTTGCTATATACATATTTGTATTTCTTTTAAATTATTCTACATGGTACAATGAACTGTTTATATTATATTTAACTAAAGTGATCAACAAATTTTTTTTTCCAGACAAAAATGAAAGTTAGGAAATAGAAAATGGAGATTTTTCTAGGTTTTGCTCCATGAGCACTTATATCATATTAATAATTTTGAGGTAAAAAGAGCCACAAATATTATTCAAAGGCATTTTCATCATTTGTTAATCAATTGCCACTCCAACAAGGGTAAAAATTTTATTTAGTGACTAATGTTTTGTATATGTTTCTTTAGAAACTATTCATACTTCCAAGATTCTTTAATTATCTAAGGTCTTAAAATTAAGAGAAAAACATTTAGATGCAGAAAACAGATTTTGACATATATACACACAAAAAGAGTGACAGATGCTTTAGACAGTAACTTGGACTCCTGAAAATTTTATCAAGCTGCGTGATCAGAAAGCCAGTACTTACTACTCTTTGAAATATGGGAATGAAAGGCTATCACCTAAATTAAACAAAATTATCTATTTTTTTTTAGAAAAATAAGACAAATAATTTCCTTATGGGCATTTTTTCACTCTTTGTTTTAAGGGTCCTCCCAAATACACAATCTCGTTCATGTCAAAAGCTTCCCCAAATGGTCAGTACAATTCCAAATTGTCCTTAGTGAAATAATGCGTTAGAATCATCATATTAGTTTTATAACAAAGATGAAAACACAAGTTTGGCCTGGAAAAGGTGCAATTTCAGATTGAGACCTTATGAGAGCTGGAATGGTCCTTACAGATAGTGCTTGGGTAACTTCATCTCTCTGAGCTTGACTAAAGGCAAATGGTCACCCATGAGAGCCCAGGAAAACCTCCTGAAACAAGGCAGATGAAATTAGAGCAATTCTCAGAGACACAAAGACAAGACTAAGGAAGAAATCCTTACCAGGTTTTGAAATGATGATGTGAGCCCCACCTGGGGAATCCCCTGGCTCCAGCTTGAGGTTGGACCTCAGGCACAGCAGTAGCCATTAAGGAGGCTCCAGGAGCCCTGCCCTTAGTAGTCACATCTTTGGGCAACTCCTCTTCCCTGAGCGAGGGCAGGACCTGTAACTTGCTTGTAACCAGCAGAGTGCAGTAATGGTGATGGAATGTACATGACTGCATTTACATGATTACCTAAGAGTATAGCACCCATCTTGCCATAGGCTCTCTCCCCAATGCTGGTTTTGAAGGAGCAATTTGCCATTGATCTTACTTCAGAAGAAAATGAATTCTGCCACTACCCTGATGGATCTTGGAAGCAGATCCTTTCCCAGTCAAGGGTCGAATGAGAACTCAGCTTCAGCTGACATGTTTTTCGCAGCCTCGTGAGATCCTGGGCAGACGACCCAGCTAAGCCCAGACTTCTGACCCACAGAAATGGTGAAATAAACGTGTGTTCTTTCAAGCTGCCACGTCTGTGGTAATTCATTAAACAGTCCATCTCTTCCCTATAGATGTTCACTCTTCTCGACAATCTCATTTCTAAATATGTCACGTATCATTTAGATCCTTTCCTCTACTTGTGTACTGCTGAGGTTAAAATTACCCTATCTTCTAATTAGATTTTTGGGTAAAAATTAACCAATACTCTTTTTCCTGTTTTAAACAATATTAATATTGCCACAGTAAAGGAAATGGAAATATATTAGCAGGGGCCAACTTTTATGAACACAACTGTCTTCAACCAAGTGCAGCAAGGACACCTTGTGTTGGGTATACAGTCTGTCTCCAGTTACGCCTTCTGTTTTACAGTCCCTCTAGGCTGTACACGTACTACATATTCAGTAACTGTTGAATTGAAACTGCAACTGCCTTCAAGTTTATTAATCAAGGGTATCTGGTCTGGCATTACTTCAAGTGGCACTTCTACTTGATGCCGCAAAACATGGACCCTGAGACCACAAACGATGACCACGCCAATGTTACTGCTGCCCGAGCCAAATTGCACAAGAGATGAGGGAAACAAAGGTAACTAGAATTTGGAGATTCTTTACCATTATCTAGAATTAGCTGCCACAGAATTTCTCAGTATTGCACCTCTCCTAAGACTCTTACTGCTCCCCACGCCTCCAGGTATCTGAAGCAGAAAAAAAGGAAATGGAACAATTCCCCCTAAAAGATTTTTCCCTTCTTTTTCTGCTTTTAAAAAGCACCTTCCACTATTGGCAGAGGTTTCTTAAGAATTCAAAGAACACCAATAAAGTTTAGGCCAAATGAGATTTATAATTAGAAAACAGATTCTGTTTTTGGTATGACATTTGAGGATAAAATGAGGCCAGGTGCACGGGCAGATTTATAGACACTCAAGCACAAAGCAGACGATCTAGCTGTACCCCAGGTTTAATGACGTTGGCTGTACCTCTGTTCTCTGGCAGAATAGACTCTGGAAGGACAGGGACCATGTCCTGGTCAGCTCTGGATTTCTCTAGCACATAAGATACTGCTACGGCTGCTAAGGTGACATCTGAACCTAGATGTTCAACCAATGTCATTCTCACTCATGTGGTCCTGAAACTTCCAGGCCAATAGTAAGAAAGAATCACGCCATGTTTAGTCAGTGAAAATGACTGACGTTTAAAATATATTTTAATGAGAACTTCTACTTTCTCACCATTTTTAAATAAAAATATTTGCACTTTTTCATCTGAAGCTGCTCTGGCATTAGGACTTGGTTGCGTCCTGGTCTGCAGGGCTGAGAAGCCACTGCACTACTAACTCCCCGTTGCTCTTGAGGCACGTGTGAGCCATGTCCTCCTCTGCTGGAAGTCCTTGTGGCAACCTCAGGGGCTTGATTCTGTGATACAAGAAAACACTTTTAGGATTTTACCAGGCAATAAAGTTTTAAAAACTGAAGTAACAAACGACAAACCTTATCAAATGTTTGACCACTTTCAGTTTTGCATTTACGGAAGGGATGTTCTTGTGAACTTGTGGAGTATGTGCCTACGAACAAATGGAAACCATGTTAGACACCAACTTTGAAAGTGCAGATGGTCCCATGTTTCAGTAAAATGTTAAGGTAAAAGCTCGCTCTATCTAAAACGAACTTTCAAATATACTCCATTAAATAATACATTTAAACAAAACATATGTATACACACCTTAAAGTTTTAAAGCCTTTAAATTTAAAACAAATTTAAACACTAAAGATGACTAAGATAGGTGCATACTTTTTCTAATCCAAGCATCTTTATTACATCTTTTTCCCAGTATGGACGTCTTTTTGTACTCCTTATTCTGGTAACAACATGCAGTTTATGAGGATGCTGCGGATCTCCACCATATTTTTCATGATCTGCAGGTGAAGGCTGAAATACCTAGAAAGGAAGAATCATAAATGGTAATTTTCAACTTAAACGATTTCTATGTACCTTTTTCCCCTCAAAAAACAAAAACAAACAACAACAAAACGCCCAAACAACTAAACAATCTCATCCTTAATCTTTCTATAATCCTCAGCCTCAAATCAAACATTTCTACCAGTCTGCTTACTCAGATGGATGGAATCTAAGAATTTCATACTCTAAGAAAAACATCACACAGGCATTTTTTTTGTTTGTTTGTTTTTGTTTTTGTGTTTTGTTTTTTGAAGGGCAAGGCAAGAGCAACTAGATGACACTAAAGAGTTCAGATGCCAGGAAGATGTATTAGCACTATATGAGCTGGGCACTGGGCTGCATCCCTTAGCCCCACTGAAATGGGGGAACAAACATATAAGTCTAAAGTGACAATAAAACTTGAGTATTATAAAATAATATGTACAAAGTACCATGAGAGTACAGACAGATGACCCTGCCTATGAAGGATCAGAAACAGCTCCACAGAGCTGACATCTGGACCTGATTCCCTAAAAATCAAAAGGGTCTAGAAAGCTACCCCACAAAAAACTTTCGCAAGTACATAAAACGTATTGGGTAAAAATGTACATTGTAAAACTACTTGTAATACACAGCCATGGTCCTCAATAAACTAAATAAATTAGAATGAATACATTCTATATAAAACTAGTAAGAGGTACTAGCATTAGGATGGCCATAATACATTCTTGAGTAAAAAAAAAAAAGAGAGAGAGAGAAAACCCACATCCAAATTCCACAGCATGCAGTAGGATCTTGTATTGGTTTCATCAGTACTGGATATGATACGTTCTATAAATACTGATTCTAAGTATCCACTATATATCATATGTGTAAAGGTCTCAAAGACATTAGATCAAGTCATTAAAAGTTATATTGTAGAAACTTACTCAGAGAGATTCATATCATATGGTTAAATGAAAAGAGCAACTAGAGAAACATTATACTTATGAGACAATTCACATCTTTAAAAACAAGACAGAAAAAGATGTGAGAGGTATTGACAGTAGCTGTCTGTCTCCAGGTGGGTGAGATTAAAGGTGTTTTTTGGTTCTTTTTACTTGTTTGTGTTTTTCTAGGGATTTTGAAGAGATGTGGGGTCAGAAGAATGATGGCAGATGCACCAAAGAAAAAGAGAGAAGATATAAAACAAAACAGCATGAAGAGTATGAAATATTTGGGAAAACCAAGTGGTTCTGTGTGGCTAAGGGAGAAAAAAGCACAAAAAGCAATGCAGGGGATGAAGTTAAACTATACTCAACTATGTGGAGCTATTAGAAATTTCCAGAAGGGATATGAAGGTGTTGAAAGTTTGAAGCAGCATGACCATCTTTCAAAAAGAAATTCAGAAAGAAAACTCTTACGAAAGAATGAAATGAACCAGAGGTGGGAGACCTGCACGAGGAAAGCCGGTTAGGACACACTCATGGCCACGGTTTAAAAGCCTGAACTATGCAGCTGTCACAGGAAAGAGACTGATTTGGGGACTCTGGGCAGTAAAACAGTTGGGTTTGTGCAGGGTGAAGGAGAAGGAGGGGTCAAGACTGCCTGGGAGGTCTCCAGTCTGGGGAATCTGGTAGATCAGTGGTCCCCAACCTGTTTGGCACCAGGGACCAGTGCTAACTATGAGAATCTAACGCCTGATGATCTGAGGTGGAGCTGAGGTGGTGATGCTAGTGCTGGGGAGCAGCTGCAAATACAGATGAAGCTTTGCTAGCTAGACCACCCGCTGCTCCTCTCCTGCTGTGCAGCCCGGTTCTTAATAGGCCACATACCAGTGCTGGTCCACGGCCCGGGAGTTTGGGGTCCCTATGGTAGAGGATGGTAGCATTAACTGACATAACTAACACAGGATGAGCACCCTCTTTTTGTTTGGTTGACTGGCAGGAAAGTCAGATATTGATTCTAATTCCGGACATTTTTTACTTGAAATACCCCTGAGTTATCCAAGCAGCAAGGTCTAGAAACCATTTGTGAATATAGCAATAAGGTCAGAAGACAGGCAAGAGCCGGAGATATACATCTCGGACTCATTTCTATGAAGTTTAAAAGCTTTCACATCTACTACAGCTGGTGATCAAATCACTGCCTTACACATTTTAAAAAAATGCTATGTCTTTATCCTTTTCTCCCAGAAGTTTACCGACTAAGAAACAGGAAAACATAAGGCATGGGAAAGGAGAGCAGCAGGAACACCATGACATGAAAAATAAAGACGTTTCTGATAAAAGAACATCAAACGCATCGAAGGTATCAAAATAGTCAATGGCAACATTATTCTTTTAAAAACATCAATGGAGAAGTGGTTGCCAGGGGCTTGGGGGCAGGGAGAATGGGAAATTACTGTTTAATGGAGATAGAGTTTCAGCTTTGTGAGATGAAGAGTCCTGGGAATGGATGGTGGTGATGGTGGCACAACAATGTGAAGGTACTTAATACCTCTGAACTGTACACTTAAAACTAAACAGTCTTCCCATACTTCCCAGCAACTGCATTCCTAGGTATTTACCTCAAATGAGTTGAAAACTTATGTCCATACAAAAACCTGCACATAAATGTTTATAGCAGCTCTATTTACTACTGCCCCAAACTGGAAGCCACCAAGATGTCCTTCAGTAGGTGAGAGGATAAACAAACTGTGGAACGTCCAGAAGATGGAGAATTATTCAGCAATAAAAGGAAATGAGCTGTGTACATAGCCACAAGACTTAGGTTATAAAAATGTAACTTTCATTACTTCTAGAATCTTGTTTGGTTTCTGAGTCCCCAGCCACTTTAAAGAAGAATGCCTTGATATTTTCAAATCTATCTTCTTCCTGAGTTCTAGCCTTTAATTTTCTAGTTAACTTATGGTTTGTAATTCTTTTGATTAAATATACAGCTCAGTAAAAAAAAAGAAAAAAGAAAAAAGAAAAAAAGAAATGAGTTATCAAGTCATGGTGAGATATCAAGGGACCTTAATTTTTTATTGTTAAGTGAACAAAGCCAGTGTGAAAGGGATACATATTGTATGATGCCAACTCTATGACATTCTGGAAAAGGTAAATTATGGAGACAGTAAAAAGATCAATGGTTGCCAGGAGTTGGGGTCTAAGAGGGAGTGATAAGTAGGAGCACAGAGGATTTTTAGGGCAGTGAAACTACTCTGTACGATACTGTAATGGTGGATACAGGACATTATATATTTGTCAAAACCCACAGAGAATACAATACGAAGAGTGAACATTAAATGTTTACCTCAGCCCCTTACATGAATGACATCCCATTTTATTACTAATGTATTACACCACGAAGAGCATGTAATTACAGACTGCTAGACTAGGGGTTGGCAATATTTCTCTGTAAAGGCCTAGACAGTAAACATTTCCAGCTCGGGGCTACACCATTTCCACTGCCTGAAGTAAACTATGGACTTTAGTTAATAATAAAGTGCCAATATTGGTTTATCAATTTTGATATATGTCTACCAATGCAAGACTTTAATAGGGTAACTGTGTATGTGAGGAGAGGGAGTATATGGGAACTCTCTGTATTTTCTGTGCAATTTTTCTATAAACCTAAAACTGCTCTAGGAAATAAAGTTTACTTATTTAAAACAAAACAAAAATCAATGGAGGGCTTAGCCAGTGTTTTCTGAAAGAATGACATGTACACATAAATCTAGCAGAGAAAACTCAAAGATTCAAAGTGGCAACAGTCAACACAGAAAGGGATGCAAAGAGCCATAGAGACAGAGCCTGGGAGCAGGAAGCAGAGGACTGTATTCTCAGGACGATGGTGATATGAAAACACAAAACATTAAGGGGAAAAAACCATACACAGGAATAAACATTCTGAGATGATGCAAACCTACTACTTCGAAGGCAAGTGGTACATTTTTATTTTTAATAATCATTAACATAAATCCTACTGTGTTCTAAACTGCGCTATCGCCTATATCTACAAATGATTTAACATAAAAGTTTTCAACATTACAAAAATAGGTACCTTTCAAAAATAATGTTTCAAAAAAAAAATAACATTTAAAAAAAAAAATCTTGTTCTTACTTTATCTGGAATTCTTGACTTCGTAAATTTGTGACGAATCCAATCGGTACAAATGAGAGACTCCATACTTTTTGCCATAGTCTAAAATATGATGTAAAACATTTGTTTTTTAGAAATCTGTTTAGTGTACAAATCCATACCCACCAATTTTTAGGTGACAAGAGTCTGGTTTTTTTTTTTTTTTACCTAATCTGTATCATTAAATGTTTATCTCAGCCCCTTACATGAATGACATCTCATCATACCACTAACATATTACACCACAAAGAGCACATAATTACAGACTGCTAGACCAGGGGTTGGTAAGATTTTTCTGAAAAGGTTCACACAGTAAACATTTCCAGCTCGGGGCTTTACCATTTTCATTGCCACTGTAGGATGAAAGCAGCCTAGACAATATGTAAACAAACGGGCATGGCTGTGATACACAAAAACAGATGGGGGACTGAGTTTGCCTGGGAGCCAGAGTCTGCCAAGCCCTGCTCTTGACAAAGTGTGCAGTCATTAGCCCTCAACAACACAATGTACAAGAAGGCCGAATGAGTTTCCAGTTTCCCTTCTAGTCCCAACCATGCCAATGCTCTGGTTCCTATCTCTTGTTCCCTTTCTCAATCTTGCAGTCCTTCCTCTCAGTTGGCCAAAGAGAAGGCACTCGCTGTCAATTCTTCACACCATGAAACTCCTCGCTGGGTGGGCAGTAGCTGTTCTCTCCGGGCATTCCCTGTACTGAGGAGATGGCACATGCACAAGAGAGGCAGCAGGATGTGGTGGGGGTGGGGGCAAAGGAAAGATAAAGGTCTTGATGCCCCCTGGACATTTCTAAGCCTGGTTCTGTGCCCACCAGCTGGAGAAATGAGACACCTATCCTCTCAGAGTCAGTTTCCTCAGCTACAAAAAGGAAGTAAGACTGGCCTCACAGGATTAATCTGAGGCTAAAGTGATATAGGTAAAGCACCTGACATTATCATGTAGAGCCAGCAGCAGGCCCATAACTAGGCTCTGGCCCTCATGCAGAGGTTAGGCTACCATGGTAGTTTCGAAAAAGGAAGACTCGAAGGAAAACACATGAAAATACAAACGTCAACAGTCTCTGGGACACTGTTTTTCTTCTTTCTGCTTTACTATATATTTCTAATTTTCTGTGATTGAAAATGTATTCTTTTCACAATTGAAGGGAAAAACACCTAAAACTTTAGAAAGATTAAGGCAGACCAAGGGGAATTGACACTGACTATCTTCACCAGCACGTTCTCCAGGAAAAGTTGTTTTGTGATTATAAAACATTAGGGATAAAACAACAGATAAATCATAAATAAGATTAACCCTCAACATAAAAAAAATACATACATAAAGAAAAAGTTCTGTTTAACTTGGGCATGACGTTTTATTTAGAAAAGAGAACGAAAAAGTTTTAAAGAAGTAGGAAAAAAAGATAACTCTTGAAAAGAAACACTTACTTGCAATCTGCCTGGTGGCCTCTGAACTATTGAGCGCAAAATCCCGGCCATGAGTGTGATGAGTTCTCTGCAACAGGAAATAGATCTGTGGGACAAATGTGTCATAGAAACAGACAGGTCCCCACTCTGTGTTAGATGCTTAGAGGGATGAACAAGACACAATTCTTGCTTTCAGAGCACTAAGGATTTAGTAGTTATCTCTCCTCAAACTGATCCATAATTAGTCGAGAGAGACTGGTTCAGTTGTTGAGAATTTTTCTGTATATAAAAAACTAAACGAGTTAGTTTTCCAGTATCAAAAAACTAAACAAGTTAACTGTAAACTTGATTGATATTTAACAGTCAAATCTTGGTTATTTTAATAAAGGCAAGAATGAAGTTACAATAAATATTTTATTCAGAGTTCAGCAAAACCGTAGGTAGTAATTACACATTAACCACACCCAATTTTCACCAAATGAGTTAGAGCCTTGTGGATTTGACAAAAATGGGCAATGGGGGATACTATCATTTAAAAAGTCTTCAACAATAAGGGCTGATAAAGAACGCTTTGTTATAGAATCCCTCAAAATGAAAGAGCTGAAGGGACTGAAGAAACCCCAACTCCTATAATCAGAATTGGTAACTCTCTTACTTTATGTAGGAGGAAAACGAACCCCAGAAAGCCCATTTACCTGAAGGCAACCAGCTCTCCAGGGAGTGCACGGTTTGGAACCCAATTCCATTAATTCGCAGTCCAGTGCATTTTCACTAAATCATAACACTTTCCTGTTAAAAAGCAAAGTAGAACTTTTTTTTCTTCTTTGCATTTTTAAACTATTCGTAACAAACATGCATTGCTTCTATGACTTAAAAAAGTCAAGTTTATTTAGACACAAAACAATCACAGCTACTATACGGGCACATACTGAAAGCAGAAAGATTAGGTGCATGAACATCATGTATATTTTGGATCAGTTACTTAATTTATGTGTTTCAATTTTTTCCCCAAAGAACAGAAAGAAAATTATACCTATCTTGTAAATGAGTTATTCTAAAAACACCTAAAACAGCACCTGGAACACAGGAAACCCTCAATAAATTGTAGCTTTTACTATTATGTATAAAATTATTAAATTAGTACAAAATTTTAATGAGAACACCCTAACAAACCAAAACAGGGTAAGTGCTGTACTTCAGTGTCCACCAGATTCGGGTTCACTCAAACTCTGCAGGTCTTTCCTGTGATGTGGACAAAGCAATAGAATTGTGGGAATTAATGCAAGATGTCCCACGAAAAGAGCCAGACTTCAGAAAAATTCTCAGCGTACTGAACTAGTCTCTCCAGACTAATTATGGATCAGTTTGAGGAGAGTTAACTACTAAATCCTTAGTGCCTTGAAAGCAAGAATCGTGTCTTGTTTGTTCCTCTCAGCATCTAACACACTATCTGACGAACGATAGGTACCTAGTGTTTGTTGTTGAATGTATGAATAAATTAATGAGTTAGATCTGTGGTCTGCTCAACTAAGAATTCAGAAGTGCATCAGAATTTCCTGTCATTCAGACATCAGACCTCAAACATTACAAGACAGAATAACAATTTCTAGTTCAAATCACTCACTGTTTGCTTGGCTAGTTTTTATATATTTATATCGAGGCTCACTTAGAAGAGACACTTAGTCCTCTGGCCTGCCAATCAGATAGGAAATGTGAAATTATTTTCTTTACCATCCTTTTGCCTCCCAAGTTAAACATTATATACTAACGCAATGCATGTAGCTTCCCACTTTGTTAAATCTTCCTCCTATCACTAAGAATTCAACAAAAGCCTCCTAATTGGCTTTTCTTCTTCCATTCCAACTTCTGTCTTTACAGCAGCAATAATCTCATTAAATCCTAAACCAGATCACGTCAATTCCTTTGCTCCAAACCTTCCAAAGAGCCAGATTTCTCACTATTGGAGTGGGAGGTTACACATAAGCAAGTGTGGAAGGCTAGAATAATCCATGCTATCCAATGACACACGATTAGAGTTGGAACTTATGTTTGGCTCAGTATAGATACTAAAGGCTATAGAAATAATTATAGATATGGATGTAACATGAGTTAGTTCTGATAGCTGAGAGGACCTAAAAGCAATGGCATCCCAGTAGCAATGAGCACACCCAGTGCCCAGGTCTCAGTTTCTAATACAAGTCTCTAATAAAAGAACCCAGGGCTCCTTGGAGAAATAGTTGATTACAGGGCTTCAGGAAGGGATATGTAGAGATGAATCTGGAGCATCTTGCAGTGCTAGAAAGGAACACTTAAAAAATCAAAATGATGGCGGTATATCAAAGGGTCATAAGAGCCAACTGAAAGAGCTCCCAGTGGCTAAAGCTGGAATAGTATAGAGAATAAAAAAACAAAATATTGGTTTGTAAAATCCAAACCATTAAATAACCATGAGTCTGTACTTATATAAATAAGTGAATAAGTTAAATTAATGAGATAGAAGAAACAAATCTCTCTTACAGAAGAATTCCAAATAGTTTATGAAGCTACTCCCCCCTCTAAGAGGTGGAGCAAAGCCACTCATCCCAGAAGGGTGGGCTATGATCCCAGAGGACAGTATAGTAAGGGGGGAAAATAACAATACATTAGAGAAACCTGACAAATGCCACGTCAGCCAGGTGACCAAGGTTAACATCAACTGTGATAAAAGTCAAGTTGACAGCATGTATCCCAGATATGGTGGAATGAGAATGGCACTTCCACCTCTGTGGTCTTCCTCTCAAAAACCCCTAACACCACTCTAAGAGAAAAACATCAAACAAATTCCAATTGAGGGACAAAATACCTGACCAGTACCTCTTCAAATCCCTGACTGCCTCAAAATTGTCAAGGTCATTGTAAACAGGAAAGTTTGAGAAACTGTCATAGTTAAGAGGAGCCTATGGAAACAAGATGACTAAATGTTGTAATGCATGATCTTGATGTGATTCTGGAACAGAGAAAGGACATCAGGCAAAAACTAAGACAATCTGAATGAAGTATGAACTTTAGTTAATAAAGTATCAATATTGGTTCATCAATTATAACAAATGTACCATACTAATGTAACATGTTAATAAAAGGGGAAACTGGGTGTGGGGGTATATAAGAACTCTGTGCTATCTTCACAACTTTTCTGTAACTCTAAAGCTACTCTAAAATAAAGTTTATTTATTAAAAAATGAAAAACCTCCAACGCTTCTCTATTTCAATCAGCGATAGCGAGTCTTTAACCCCCACCCCTAGGACTTCATCTCCAATTACTCTCTTGCTCAATCGCTAAAAGTACTGGACCCCTTGCTGGTTCTGGAACTTGCCAGGTAGGCACGCTCCCTTGGACTGGCTGATCCCTCTCCTGAAATGCTTCAATTTTTGGCTCCAATCTCACCTGCTCAGCGAGGCCTACCCTGATTTCATTATTTAGCATTTGACCCACGCCACAATTGTCAACACTTCTAACCCCTCTTACGTTTCAATTTTTCCATAGCAATTATATTTCAACATAATTTGTTAGGTTTGTTTACTGTCTGTCTCCACCCAATAGCATGTTAGTTCTACAAGGACAAGGATTTTTAAATTTTATTTTATTTTGGGTCTGCATGTAGCCTAAGCATTTACTTAAAGCAGCACCTGCCAGGTAGCAGGCACTCAATTTTTGCTCAATGAATGAAGTTTAATTTACAGACTTCAGAGTATGTGATGGCCAAAAGTTGTAAGTTTTAATAAAGGTTATTCTTAATATTTAGGCACATAACTCTTGGACCTTAAAGCAAATACGTTATCTTCTACTGTACAATAACCTTCCTCTTGCATAGATGCAAAAATAGGAAAATGCACGCATGATATGAGACTTAAGATCTCATTTCTATTAAAAAATATGTCTGTGAATGTGTGCGTATACACAGAAAACATCTGTTAGCTATCAGAAAAAAACGTTAACATACCCCTGGGGGGCAGGGTACCAGGGCGGTATTTTCTCTTTTTTGTCTCTGTAATATCTGATGTTTTTTGTTGTTTTACAATGACCATGGCTATAACCGTTCTTTTTTTAAAAAAATATTTTCCTAAAGAGACATCTATTTAATTATAAAAAAGGAGGAGACATTACTGAAAATGCAAAACATAAAATTTCCCTCTTGATAAACAGAGATCTCCGAAAGCACAAGGAATGTTCCTATTTGAACTCTTAACGCCTAACAAGTAGTTGGCAGCCCTCCTAAGTGCCTTTTGCCAAAAATACGCAGAACGCTCAGCTTTGAGTAGGAGGCGACCAAACATGGTTGCAAAATCACAGCTTTTGGTAAAATGGCAAATTTTTAACTTATAACTCTGGAAGGTTCGCCTTCTAAAATGCAGCAATTTTAAAATTAGGCGCTTTTGTATCTTTATTAACAAATTAAGTTACGCTGACCCTCAGTGGAAAGCCTAGGTTATGAACAACGCAGAAGCACAGAAAATGCTAAAACAAATTCGAATTCTCCTTCCCAGGCTGTCCAGCCTAGGCGGCTCGGCCCCTGAGTTTCGGGAATCGGTGTTCAACTACCGCGCGTCCCAGATACCCTCCAAATTAGAAAAAAAGGATCACGTCGGCCAATGGCCTTTCGGGAGCCAAAGGGACAGGCCCGGGACGCAGGCCATCTAGGTTACATTAGTAAACTCAGAATCGAAGAGGGAAAATCCGCATTTACACAGGGTTCCCAGATACGTACTCTAAGCAAAAATGCAATAACCTCAGCCACGCATTTTCTCTATCACCAGCGACTGCTAATAGTTCAGCCTGAACTCACCCGCAGACATGAAGTTGAGCAGAGGAAAGACCACCAAGCGCTACACTCAAACTCCGCCGGCCCGGTACACGCAAAATGTGGCACTTTAGTTCCGGCAGAGTCCCTCCCAAACTCAAGGGCCGTAAGAAGAGAGCGCAGGCGCGTCGGTGTCACGCGATCACTACGCGGAAGTGAAGCAGATCCATCTCTGGCAGGGTTTGAGTCGGAGTCCGGTTTCCAGAATAATGGCGAAATCCGGGCTGGGGCTGGATGCGGGGAGCTCAGCTGCAGTCACTGTGCTAAAGCGGGCGGTGGAGCTGGATTCCGAGTTTCGGTACCAGTCGGCTCTGGTGTGTTACCAGGAAGGGATTGACCTACTCTTGCAGGTTCTAAAAGGTGAGCAGTGAACCATGGAGGAAGGATTACGGGAAAGTGAGATAATGCCTGCTGTTTCCGGGCGGAGTCTAAGAGTTAATGATTGTTGTGCACTATGAGGAAGGAGTCAAATACAGAAAATTGGATTTTCTACAGGATAAGAGGACTGGTTTCTTTTCTGTCTTTAATAGATTGATGTCATCAAGAAAAGGGGGTTACTATTCTAGATAGGTAAGAGACATAACCGAATATAATATGTCTTGATAGGACTTGGGTTTGAACAAACTGTAAAAGACATTTTTAGATCAATTTGCAAAGTTTGAATATGGATTTGATACATTAAAATTATTAGCTTTGTTAGGCAGTATGGTTTTTTTCGAAAATGGCCCTTAATTTTTAGCGATGCAGACCGAAGTATTTTAGGAAGAATTGTCATGATTTCTGAAGTTTAAGAAAAAAACGTTGAAGCAAAGGTAGCAAAATGCTAACAAATTTTAAATCTAGGTGCTGAGTAGTAAGGATATTCATTACACTATTAACTGTACTTTTCTGTTTAAACAATTCATTAAAAGTAAACAAAAAAGAGTGGTAGAAGACAAAGGTTTTTTTCCATAAGAAATGGATGTACTGATATTCTGTGTGAGAAATGCATAGTATTGTGGGCTGGGACAGTGAGACTTTATACTACACAGTCATTCAGTATTGAGCAGTACCCAGATAACCCTCAACACCAGCACAATCCCTGGTACAGAGTAGACACCCAATAATTATGTTTTAAATTGATTGAGAAGAGCCTCTGGTCCCCTCACCCTGTTGCTCTCAGTTGGCCTGTAGCCTAGGAGTTTTTATAAATGCTCCAGAAACTTTGAGGCAACACAGGGTGTTTTTAATGTTCGGTGCTTCTCCCTTGAGCAGGGCCAATATGATGATGATGATGATGATGATGATGATGATAACAGAGTAACTTAACATTTATGAGTGCTGAATGCAACACACTGTGTCAGAATCCATTAAACACATGATCTCATTTCACCCTTACAGTTGCCCTGTAAAGTAGAAGGTGATGTTATCCTCATTGTACAGCATAAAAAAGTAAAGTTTGCTTTCTAGTTCCCCCACAGTTGGTAGAGTTACAATTGGAAGCCAAAGCTTTGAAGACTCTGGTAAACTGACTCTCAAAGAGTGATGGTGTGTAGTGTTGGTCAGGGGTAGCACTGCTCAAATCCTGGCACTCGAGAATCTGAAGCAGCAGAATGACAGGCATTCTCCAGTGTGCTTCACTGATCCTGTAGAGGTTACAGAGACAGTGACACGATCTTGCAGGTTAAGGTACAAATGCAAATAACTCATAACACAGAATAAGTGCCAGGAGCGAGCTATAGACAAATGCAGGGAGGATTTCAACATTTAAAGGTCATTTGGGATGGAAGGGTGGAGGTGACTTTTGATATAGGGGCTTTGGAAGAACAAGTAGAATTTTTGAAATCAGAAATTCAGCTAAGAGTGTTTAAATTCTGTCTGTTTTACCAAAAAATTAGTTCTCTTTGTTTCAACATATGTCTGTAGAGGAAGAGCGAGAGGTAAAGGTTAAAGTTGATGGGGGCTGGGGGTACACTGTGGATGACCTTGACTGCTAGGAGATTTTAACTCATTCCGTAGACAAGGAGAAACCATTTCAAGTTTTTAGAAGAGTGACGTAATTAAAGTTGCATCTCAGGCCTGGTTTCTCTTAGGAATATGCTCTTCTCCCAAATAGTTGGGTTGCACACTTCCTCTCTTCTTTCAGTCTTCACACTAATACCACCTTTGTAAGACCTTCCCTGACCTCCAGGGTAACACGACAACCCCACCCCCAGGACTCCCTCATCCTTCCTGCTTTCTTTAATAGCATTTATCACAATCTAACATACATGTTTTACTGATACATTTTTATCGTTGTCTTTCCTCTCACTCAAATAGTAGGGGAGGACTGTATCTGTTTTATTAACTGCTGTATCCCCAGTGCCTGGCAGGTAGTAAGTTTTCAATAAGTATTTCTTGGATAATCGGTGAATGTGGCAAGAGTGTAGGAGAGAGATTAACTTGAAGAGGCTGAGGCCAAGCAGATCCATTAAGGAGCTCCTGCAGGGGTCAAGATGAGAAGTGATAAGGGGCCTGAGTGAGTTAGGGGGTAACACCACCAATATTAGGAAAAGGAGGGGACCGTGTAGATATTGAATTATTGGCGTGGGCCCATGACCATATGTGGGAGTGAGGTTTCAATGGGAATCAGAGAT
Source organism: Pteropus alecto (assembly GCF_000325575.1). Taxonomy (NCBI): domain Eukaryota; kingdom Metazoa; phylum Chordata; class Mammalia; order Chiroptera; family Pteropodidae; genus Pteropus; species Pteropus alecto. Next base: position 1,566,445 of record NW_006439190.1, read on the forward strand.
GACTGTACAATTTCAAGCTTGGAAAACCAAGACAAGATGTTTGGAGAATGGGTCTGCATTGTCAAACTCTGCCAGCAGATCAAGGATAGTGATTAACAGAGGACTACTACATCTGTAGCAGATGGGGAGAATGGGGTATATTTATGGGCAGCAGTAAAATAACTGGAATTTAAGAAAAGAAATGTCAGATAAATTGTGCTTCTAATGGAAGTCAAGAGTAAGGTATATGGGAAAAAATTATGTAGATGATATTGACAGTGTAGTAATCCTCTTCACAACTCTCTAAGATACTAACTATAACTCTCTTCATGTTATAAATGAGGATATGGAGAGGTTGAATAAATGGCCAAGGTCACAGAGGCAGAGGTGGCATAGTAGGTTTAGAACTAAAACAGTCTGACTCCAGACACTTTGCTGTTAACCACTATTTATACTACCTCTGTAAAGAGACCGTAAAATGCTTAATCTTGACAAAAAAGCAGGACAGTTCAAAGTTTCTGAGTTTAGAGGAACATGTATCAACCTAGTAGAAGAGTGATGAGTTCTCATATCAGGATTCCTCACAGGAGATTTATGGATCATATGTGGCTATGTAAGGATTTTCTTGTGCTCCAGTAGTTTAGGCATGAGAAAATAGGGATCTAAACGAGACCAGTTTGGGCAGTAGAAGGACCTGAAAGGGAATTATTTCAGTAATTATATTGATGTCAATAAAATGTTGGAGCCAACCTAAATGTCTCTGGCTAGGAATGGTTGAGTCTATACTGCTATAAAAAAAAAAGAATAAGATCTTTATGAAGTGATTCCAGGATACATTGTTAAGTGAAAATTACAAAGGACAAAGTATCTATAGTATGCTATCCTTCATGTAAAAAAGAGGACATAAGAAGATAGCCACGTGTCTATTCATTTGTTCAAAAGAAAGATAAAACCAGGAACTAACGAGGTTTGTGGGGTGGTGGGAAAAGAGGTAGAAAGGAGGAAATGGGAATGGAGTAACAAGATGAGAGAGTGACTTTTCTCTGAGTTATTCCATTGTAATACGTAAGGAAGGAGGAAGAAACTAGGAAACGTAAGTATCTTTGGAAAATAGTATTTTGACTATTTTGTAAGGTTCAAAAAGAAATCAAAGTTACAGACATTGTATTTTAATTGGTAAATATTTTCCTCACGGGGATATGGGTTAGGAATTCTGAACTACTTTATGTTTATACTAGGCTTGAACAAGCCAGTAAATGTATCGTGGATAATAAAAGAAGTTACAAATAAGGAAAGGAGGGCTAGAATGAGCCTTGTGGTGTTATATTAGCACGAACTGGTAGTTTTTAATACATGCAGATGGATAGACACAGAAATCCATACAGGCACATCTCATTTTATTGTGCTTTGCTTTATTATACTTTGCAGATATTGCGTTTCTTTTCTTTTCTTTTCTTTTTTTACTGCCTACAGTACCTGGTATTCCAAGGTGGATGTTGCGTTTCTTTACAAGACCCTCCACCAGCACAAAAATTGACTTGCTGAAGGCTCAGATGATGGTTAGCATTTTTTAGCAATAAAGTATTTTTTAGATAAGGGTATGTACATTTCTTTGTAGACATAATGCTTTTATGCACATAATAGACTACAGTAGAGTGTAAGTATAAATTTTATATGCACTGGGAAACCAAAAATTGTGTGTGAGTCATTTTATTGCGGTAATTTCGTTACTGCAGTGATCTGGAACTGAACCCAAGATCTGCCTTAGTCACGTATGTGTGTATTTGTAAACCTACATGCTTTCTAGCTGTGTTGACTACAACGGTGTAGCAGTAGTGATAGGAATTCCCTGGTAGAAGTTAACACACTCAGCATCCAGAATACAGTTTCTTGAAGCCATTTGCTAATAAAAGGCCACCTTTGTGGCCTCACAAGATTTGGTGTCCCCAGCAGTGAGACGCAGTGTCAGAGTTCCTACTCCGAAATAAAGCAGCTGTACATGCTTAGTGCACCAGTGAAAGTCCTTTCCTGATCAAGCCAAATTTGAGGCTGTTATTTGTATATTTTAGGACCAAAGCAAACCATGCTAAGGGATAGGAAATGCATGGAGAACTTGAAAAGCTGGAAATAACACTAGAACTAAATAGAAAAAGTTTTGAAACTTATGAATATATTTTTTAATTTGTAGGCACCAAAGATGATACAAAGAAAGATAATCTCAGAAAAAAAATTTCAGGCTACATGGATAGAGCAGAAAACATAAAGAAATACCTGGATCAAGAAAAAGAAGGTAAAGCGGCTGTTTGAGAGGATGTGTCCATGAGCTACTGAGATGAAGCCCATTTCAACCAGTGTTTCTACCTCTGCCCTTGGGACTCTGTGGGGTCTGCACCGTTTACCCCTGGAGCTTACAGATTTGCTGTGCATTTCTACTCCCCTGTACATAGCTATTCTTAACCTTTTTTGGGGGGTGGGGTTGGAGAGGGAGGTGGTGGTCAGATACCCTCCTGAGAATCTGATGAAAGCTCCACATCTGCAGACTTCTGTGTGTGCTGGAAGGAATTCGCAGATCCCCATGAAGCTTCCATGTGGACTCCAGTTTAAGGAACACTCAAGAGTGGCGGTCTCTAACTTTTAGGTATCAGGGACTGGTGCACCTATGAGAATCTAATGCCTGATTATCTGAGGCGTAGCTGAGGGTGTGACGCAAGCGCTGCGGAGCAGCCTCAGCTCCGCCTCAGGTCATCAGTTGTTAGATCCTTTTAGGAGCACTGATCCGAGCTGCCAAAGAGGTTGGGGACTGCTGATATATATTATAGTACCATTAGCATTGTGGTTTGAATACACTGGGTTAAGTTAACCTCTGTGGCCATTAGCTTGGCTTGAAAATTGATGCATAGTCACTAACACTAACATTGTATCTGTGGAAATACCAAAGACCAAACTACTGGTTTTTAAACAAAGTTTAAAAGTGCAACCAACATATCAATTAGGAACTCCATTAGGAGTCATAATTTTAAAAAACTTTAAAGGTCTTTGATAATGTATTCTGTAATTACTCCTTTTGAATGAGCAAGAACCTGGGAACTACCCTGCAGATCCTGCAGCGCCCCGGTCTTTGGCTTGGGTTTTGAGTAGTACTGTCAGTTTCTGCTTAAAACACTCTTTACATGTGCTAAGAAAGATGTTTAAACTCCATATTACACCGCATGTATGTAGCTTGTGGTTCTGCTCATGGCGACAGGAATGTCAGATATACATACAGTTCTCTCTGGAATAAACTGCCTGGTTTATAGGAATCAGCTCAAAACGTGCTCCCAGAAATCTCTGGACTTTGCCGCATGCCTGGCCTCTGTAAATGCAGAAATCTCTCACAGAACGGTTTGCCTTATTTCCCTGTGTATGTGTAGCATCTCACAGTGTGCCTGGTATACAGTAGGCATTCAAAAATGTTTCCTGAGTGGAGGACTTAAAAAAATTAACTTGTATCTCATCCTGATTAATCCCTATATATAAATGTAATATGTATAAAAGGAAGGTAAGTAGTCACTGGTCTTATTATTGAAACTTGTTTTGCAGATGGGAAATATCACAAGCAAATTAAAATAGACGAGAATGCCATAGGTTTCAGTTACGAGTCGCTTTTTCAGGAATACCTTAGTGATACAGTTACAGAAGTTTGGATAGAAGATCCTTATATTAGATATATTCATCAGGTAAGTGAAATGTATCAGTATGATGAAATGTCATTTAAAACGTACAAGTTACTAGTAACTCATCCTCATGTCTTTCAGCTGTATAACTTTCTTCGATTTTGTGAGATGCTTATTAAGAGACCTGGTAAAGTAAAAACCATTCATCTTCTCACTGCCCTGGATGAAGTAGGTATCTGAAGGCATTTACTCTTTCTTCACTTCATTCATTTTATTCGTTTACAAGATGTAGTTCAGGCCCTGGCCGAAATTCTTCAGCTGGGGGTATTGCCTTTGGGCGAACTTATCTAACAGTGGGCATAAACACCTGCAGAAGATGTCCTTGATTTTAGTATTTTTACCTTGCATTTGGCCACTTTGCTAAACTCTTATTCAAATAATTCGTCAGGTTATTGTCTCGGGTGTTCTAGGAGACGATCACGATCACACGGTCTGCGTTATTGACAGTTTTGTCTCTTTTCTACTGATTATTGTGTTTTTCGTGATTGATTACACTGGCCTTCTGGGAGATCATAGCGTGATACTGGGTGTCTCTCTTGAATCCGACTTACATTGGAATGCTTCTAAATAAATCAGATTTCTTGGATTAATTTAAGAAGACAGTCCCATCTGAATAACTAGACAGCATTACCAAAGTACATTTTAGGAGATAGGACAGAGTTGTATTATGTCTACTTAGAAAAAAACAATTATTTTGATAAAAACATTGCTTATAAACTACTTCATATTCTTTGGTTGCTTCTCTGAGATACTAGACATTGAAATTCGTATAGACTTTCCATTTTAATTCACCTATGATGCACATTGCATAGCTCAGGGATAATTTAAAATATTAACTGAGGCAGAAAATTGTATTTTTCTATTAACAGGGTGATGGGAAAGAGCGGCAAATTAGTGGCCTGAAAGAAATAAAAGAGTCACTTAGGAGTCACGGAGTGCTGTTGAAATTAGAATACTCTTCTTCAATACATGACAGAGAAATCAGGTTAGTGTATAGTAACAATTTTTATGCAGTTGAAAAATATTTTTATTTAAGTTTTATATAATTGTATATATTCGATTTAAGTTTTAAAGTTTTAAATAAAATTCAATTTTAGTATCTTTTCACTTCTGAGAAAAAGAAAATCTCGCTTATTTTACCCTGTAGGTTTCATATTTCCTAATGGAATGAAATGTACATGTTCTGTGTTGTGAGAAGTAGTTTTTGTACTTTTCTATTCAGCTCTACGTACTGTGTTACGGTATTGGGAGAATTTCCTCTTTTGGTAATAATGATATGTACTTAATGTGGCTTTACTTCTTATGGTTTATAAAACAAGAATGTTTTAGGCATGACAGTATGCCATGTCTGTAATGAAATGGTATATGCAGTTATTTTAGTGGTACGTCCCCTCTATTTAGCACAGTAGCTTTCATATGTTTATAGCGATGGCACTTTCGGTTTTAATGAAAACTTAAGCACAAACTAAATGCAAAACAGATGAAGATGCCATAGCTGTGGTTGAAGCAGAGGTCAGGACCCTCAGCCCTTCCTGCTTACATTCCCCTGAAACACCAGCCCAGTCTGCTTGAGTGCACTTTGAAACCACTCATTAACAGAATAGGAAAGTATCAGCAAGCTGAAATTCAAGAGTAAGGTTTAATTGGAATTGTTAAACTGTTTGTCAGCTAATCAAATCAACCGATGGTTTGTGTGGACGTTTTGTTTCATTGTAGACACAGCCCATGAGTCCCCCCAGATTTGGTTCAACTCATGCCCCTGGAGGAAGTGATTTTCTCTGTTAGGGGGAGATATGCTAACACTTTATACCCTACAGCTTTGATAATCGTCTAATGTAAATGTCTGTAATATAATACTATTTACTAATTTCAATAGGTTCAACAATGGATGGATAATTAAAATTGGAAGGGGACTGGATTATTTTAAGAAACCGCAGGTACAATATAGCCTTATGAATGGGTAGCACACTTTTTGTATTATTTTAACAAAATGGCTTTGGTCCTTTTTGTTAAAGAAACTCTTTTCTTCTCTTCTTAGAATCGTTTTTCACTTGGATATTGTGATTTCGATCTAAGACCATGCCATGAAACAACAGTGGATATTTTTCATAACAAGCACACAAAAAAAATATGATGAGTAGTAGCTTAATTTACAGTGTAAATTTCTATTTTAAGTGAATATTGGATTTTTTTCTTACTTTGGACAGATGATTTTTCTATTATGTGAATTAAACAATAAAATTGTACATTTCTACTAATTTATGGATCCATTGTTCAGTTGTGTGACCAATCCTAAATATTTTTGTAAAAACATTACTCAGATTTATTTACAGTGTTTCAAGTCATATGGTTAATTTAAACATTTTACCAGCTTTTCTCTTATTTGTCTGTTGGAGAGTGAATAAAAAAAATAATGAGCACCTATTATAAAGATGAATTGGATGCTGATATCGCCTCTAAGAATTTAGAGTCCAGGAGGAAAAATCATAGATTATTCTTAAGAGACACATGGACGCAAGTCTAATAACCAGGAAAAAAGTACAGTGTTAATTTTGTTACAATTAAGTGTCTTTGGCAGACATTCACCAGATTTCAGTTATCCAATATTCCCTAACTCCATAAAGGCACACCAACCTGCTTAGTTATCCAGGTATGTTATGCAGCTCATTCAGCCTTGGCTGGCACATTTGTAAAGCTCTGCAGCTTAGAATCAACTGTGCTGGGTAAGCTCCTCCAATAGATGCCATTTGCCTGGTTGGGGACAAAGACTAGTTTTAGAGAGATAGGCTGGGAAAAAGGGATACAGGTGGAGGCAGTGGGCAGGCAGTTAAGAAGCTTAAAGAATAAGCTAAACCAGAATCTACAGAGGAAAATGGACATACTGGTATTGGAGAGTGCACATAGAAACATCACATCTGGAGAAGACTGAAGATTAAATTCAAGATTAGCGTGGGGGCCTGAAGCCAGGCGGAGGGAGGCCATGGGTATAGGGTTGAGCAGAGTAGTCCTGGGTGGGCTTAGACACCAGGTTTATGTTTTGCCTTTGTGGGCCAGCAGGTACATGGTTCAGTTGGTGTAAAGACCAAAAAGGGTTTCCAGAAAAGTTCCTGATGTTTTCTTTTGATATTTGCAGGTTTAGGTGCTGATAATGCTGAACCTGAAAACAGTCGAGCCAGTTTTGGCAAACTTCATTCTACGGAAACTCAGGGTCCCATCCCAGGAGAGCACTTGGACAAGTATTGGACCTGATCAAAAGTTACTTTCTGCAAGGAATCCTAGCTTATTTTGCCAAGTACCCATCGTTAAGTGGAAGTAGAGTGGTTTTTCATTCAGGTGAGAGCACATATCAGACCTTGTTACTTTCATGTTAAAATAACTCTGATTTCTAGACTATACGGATCTGCTACTAGAGAATCAGCAATCCACAACTCTGTGAAATTAACTTTTATTCATATCTCATGGAAATCTTGCCTTAGAGATAATGATATTTAAGGAAGAGAACCTACAGGCTTACCATTCATTATTCTGGATATTTGAAGTTCTATCCCCAGATCCAATTAGACCACCTATTAAACATATCAATAAATGTGCAAGAACTATATAAAAGAAGATAAACTTTATGGAAGGATGTAAAGAAAACTAGATGTAACTGGAAAGACAAATTATATTCCTGAATTGGAAGGCTTAATAAGATGTCATTTCTCCCTATGTTAATTTATAAATTAGATGACAAAAGAGACTAATGAGACTTACAATAATTTTTTAAATGTATGGGCATAAGAATGGACAAATAAATAAGTGTGTTAGAATAAGGAGTCTGGAAACACATCTGAGAAAGTGACTATGTCTATGGGTACTTTGTATATAATAAAAGTGTCTTTTAAATTAGTGGGGAAGAGTAGACTGTTCAATAAATGGGAAAAAAATAACATTAGATCTCTACCTTACTCCACCTAGAGAAATTATTCTAAAGTGCTAATTAAATGAAAAATCCAAATTTTTAACCAAAAAAGCCAACTAAACTTAAGCACAACTTAAAACCCAGGAATTATCAAGGAATGAGCAAATGGTTTGACTATTATTTAAAAATTTTAAACTTGATTAAAGAAAACCATTAAAAAGTTAAAAACATATGCGTTCACATTTATAACATGTAAAAAAAAGGTTTTTAGTTCTAATTTGTAAGGAAGATAGTCACATTTTCAGCAGGTGAACTTGACCTCACGTGCTCTAGCCTCACCAAGGACTTAGTCCTTTGAGCAATCTCCTTCTCTACTGCATTGTTCCTGCTAGTACACACATCCCCATCCAGATACCATCCTATTTCTTTGTTTTTCATGACCAAACTTATTGAAAGCATTCTCTATCAAGTTTTTTCCCCATTTCATCACCACCTATTCACACTTCAACTCGGGGGTCCCCAGTCTGGCATATGGGGAAACAGGCCCTACAGGTTGATCATTCAAATTAATTAAAGCCCTGGATAGTACTTTAGTCCACCCGGCCAAAGTGGTTTTACCTGTTAGTAATTTCATCTGCAGCGCTGATATTCCCTTCTTCTGTCTACCAACCCTGCCGCCTGTGGATTATAGGGGAGATGGAGACTCCACTCGGTATCATGTTCTTTTACCCAGTCTTGCATATCATGACCTTTGTACTGTGACACCCCGATTGTTGTCCATTATCGAATGGACAGTGATCAAGGTGTCATAGTACAAAGGTCATGGTAGTTAGCTTCTCTAAACCCCTAATTAGATTGCAGTCTGGTTTGCACACAAGGGAAGACTTGGTTTAAGCCAGATGTGGGGTACACACAAATCAAGCTGTGTTTAGAACCCTGACTTGGAGCCCATACCGGGCTGTTGAAAGCACTGTGGGCTGAAGTACAGTATCCACTGGGTGCAGGTCTCAGATAGTTGTCTTGTTTCCTTAATTCCCAACCTGGCAATGTATAATGTTTGACAGTTACCACTGTCACAGGGAGTGGTAGGTTTACTGGTTCACAGTTGGTGTTTCCCCTCAGCACTGGTTTGATTACTATAACCCAGATACAGAATTTACCAATAGAGGTTTGCAGAGTTTGACCTTGTAGGACATCCATGTCCAATGTTCTCTAGCACTGGAGAGATATCAACATATTCTCATGAGGGAGAATGCCCAGTATGCAGTGTGAAAAGGACCTTCCTGACCATAACCATTTGCTGACGGGGTCAGAAAACTTCTGAGGGTTACCATGTATCAGAGTAAATTTGGTTCCAGAGCCGTCACTTTTTATTTCTGGGGGATCAGTGAATGGCAAGCCCAACTTGGGGGCCTCTGATCACCCCTAACAGCCCTCACCTGGAGGCGATCTTGGCCTGCATCCTATACCCATGGTGTGGGAGTCCACCCCAAATAGGACTGTATCTCTGAGGCCCCTGCTGGAGCAGGCGGGGTAATAGGGGTGGTAGAGCCCGCGGTGGTAAGAGCAGGTCTGAACTATTGCTCAGGATTTAAAATGTTTCATAGGCTGACCAATACAGCGTTGGATTGTGGTGTCCCAACAACAGTAGAGTCAAACCACATTTACCTCCCGGTTACTTCTGCTGGGTATAATCCCTTTATCCCCAATTGGGATAACCTTTTGGCTTCTCGAGTTTTCTGTCTTGGGTCTTTCCCATAGTCTGTACTCATTCCTGGGATTTCAGTTTCCCCCAGATCAGCAATGGATTGCCCAACATCATAAATGGCTTGACCCAGGAAAAGGCGCAGCATGGATACCAGTGTCCCACACGCAGTGCTGGGGGTGGGCTGGAGTGTCTTGGCTTTTATTCCTGCAGTGACTGTGGCTCAATCACGGCTTTCAAAGACAGGAGTATAGATGGCTTGTCTCATTCCTAACTCCCTAAGTGTTTGTTGTACTTCCTCTATTGATTTCCAGGGTCCCACATGTCCGGGGAGACTGCCTTCACTTGGCCCAGCCTCTCTGCAGGATAGAGTAATCCAATCTATAAGAGTGACTACTTTGAACCCCGAGTACCACACAGGTGCTGCTGGAGGGCAGGGTACGTGGTGATAGATCTTAGTTGTTTTAAGTCACCAAGTTTTGGAGTGGTTTGTTTTGTAGTAATAGATAACTGATAAGACCTGGAATACTCTTCACTCTGTGTGGCAGCTTTCTTCTCCTTCGTCAGATCTCAGTTCCAAAGTCTTCTCCCTGATAGCTCTAAGTAGGTAGCCCCCATTATTGTCTGTTATAAGTATGTGGACTTTCCTACCCTGCTCATTTTGTAATTATTTACTGATTTGTCTCTATTTTCCCTACTAGGCATGAGTTTTTAAAACTCAGGTCTTGACCTATTAATAGGTCATAAAATCAATTTTTAAAAAATGAAATGAAGTTGAATATAAAGTATCAGATAAGGATAAGCGTTGTATTGTAAAACTTGTTAGGTATAGGTAATGTGTGTTAGTGCACAATATAAAATATACATTTTACTCTAGTTTTAAAAAAGCTTGAAAGCCACTATACTAAACTATCAATTCCTGAGGTCAGTGGCCACATCTCTCACTCACCAGGAACATCAACTAGCAGAGTATCTGACAGTCCATAAACACATGGTGAATACTGTGGGAATAAGAGAAGGGTATGTGAATGAACTGGAGACAGGAAATAGGTGGAGGTGATGTTACTCTTTGAAGTTTGGCAATGAAGAGATGGAGAGGGAATAAAACCTTGAGCAGGAGAGTTTTTGGGAAAAGGGAGACATGAGCGCATTCATTAACTGCAGTGTGGATCCATTGAGAGTTGAAAGAGAGAAAATGCAGTATTTGACAGCATAAGGCCCAAACAGGCTGGAGGGCAAAACTCGGGTACAAGTAGACAGGTTGGCTTTCAGGAAAAGGAGGTATTTCTTTCTGAGACCGAATGAAATGAGAAATATTGAACTAGGGAATGTGGGCTAAAGGAGCTCATTTCTGAAGGCTTCTGCTCTGAAATTCTGAGTCAAGGTTTGTGACAAGATTAAGAGTAGTGGACTTCTGAGCTTAAGACCGGAACATTTAGGATAAGGCCTTTGAGGAACGAGAAGGAGTCCACAAATATGAGTTGAATCTGACACCAACAGAAAGAAGAAATATAAGCTGACAATTGTAAATTTGAAATTGAGTTTATCTGCGTGATTATGTGACTTTTCTTCCAGCGTTGTTTGCCACCTGAGCACAGGAGTTAAAAAAAAAAAAAATCTGTTGGAATAAAACAAAACGTGGCCACGGTAGGTCAAGAGGGAGAGGCAGATGAGAATGCAAGTAACAAAGGG
>NW_006439190.1:1577479-1579713 GCF_000325575.1 Pteropus alecto
AGAGTCAAGGGCTTGGAAAAGTCAAGGCTTGATTTAGTGGGAGAGGATGGAAGGGTAAGAAAATATGACTAAAAGGGTGAATTCCAGAGTTTAAGGTATCAGAGGTGGCGAGAAGCCTGGGTTATATTCCATAGAGGTAAAAGAAAGAATGAACTCTGAGGTTAGAGTGTCCTCTATGGTGCACATATATTCCCAAGGTGGCAACAGTGCCAGTTATTAAAATCAGTGCAGGAAGAGACAGAGTATGGTAGAAGTCAATTGCAAATACAGACAAGGAAAGGTGGGAGATGCTTTCAAATGGGAGTTAGTTACTGAAAGAGTCTAGGCCTTTTTTATTTTGAGAGACATACAATGTACATTGAAAAAAATTTTTTTTTTCAGTGAAATGTCAATATTAAGAAATCTACTTGGAATCACATTATTCCCTTAATTTTTTCACAGAGAATATTCCATTTACTCTGTAGTTCACCGTCTTCTGCACATGTTCTATGTAATATATTTGTTAGCATAGTTACTTCAGCCGGGCAGAACTTACTGCCAATAAAACTTGAATTTAATTTGTCACGTATTTCCAGTGGCAGCCAATGATCAGGTGCTTCAATGTTACAGATTTCAATTCTCCCATTCTTTATGTCTAGGAACACTTTTATTTCCAGGTGTGACTGTCCATGTGACACATTAAAGGAAGTGTTTACACTGAACTTTGGAGTTTTACCATAGATCCACTCCCAGGTTTGTAGTTCTTTAGCTTTGCTATTTATTCCAGGGAACTGTGTCTCATCTTTTGGGTTTATTAGGATAATGTGATTATCAGTCTGATGATAAGCAGCATACTCTACAGCAATAGCATTTATCAGCACTTCACAGGTCAGAGTGGGATCTTTTTCCAAAAGATTTCTTACCGAGGAAGGTATGCTGGCAGTGGCGTTGCTCCTGATCCCTTGGTAAGGGCTCTTGAGCAAAGACGACAAGAGGGTCCTATCAGTACTACATAACAGAGTGCAATGGTGATAAGCGGTCATCCGGCCAATCTTAGAAGCTGTTCCTGAGATTTTAAATTGTCCATCAAGAAGAAGGTCAAATCTTTTGGTGGGCTGCACATCCAGCTGGGGTTGGATGGCATTCAGAGCTCTCACAAGTAATTTGAGATTTTCCATCCGATCGTACTTTTTTTTGGTTGTGAAAAAAGTCAAATTGATATTACCCATATCATGGTAGACTGTTCCTCCTCCACTTCTTCTCCGAGCCAGTTTTACACCTTCTTCTCTCATCAGATTCAAGTTACACTCCTGCCAAGGGTTCTGATGCCGACCAATTACAACGGAGGGAGAATTTCTCCAAAAGAACAGAACTGGCTTGTTGTCTAGAGTCATGTGGTCATGGATCCAGTCTTCTACAGCCAGATTCTGGTAAACGTCATTGGAAATTGACTGTAAAATGAGTGCACCTTTTACTGTATTTTTAAAGCCAGCTGCTGGGACTTTGAGATTATAAAGTAACTGGAAGCAGTTCTTCCTCGAAAATGGGATCAGCATGCTTTGAAAATGGAAGACAAGCAAATTGATTGAGAAAAGGAAAACTAAACTCTACTTTCTAGTGATCAATTCTTGGTAATGTAATCCAAACTTATCTAATTCTCTTGTATTCAGGACAGTTGTTCTTCCTCTCTTTAACAATTTGACAACAGAGTACTTGAAGTAAATGAAGACGAACCTCAGATAATTTCAGTTGAAATGGAATAAGGCACAAATTTTTCAAACAATAAACCTAAGAATACGTTATGTAATATGTCTCAAAGTCAAACCAATTATTTTGAATTCACAGGTACTACATGCTCATTGAGAAAAATGAGAAAATATAGATAAGCAAAAAAGGGCAAAATAAAAGTCTATCACCTGGAAAGAATCACAATGAACAATTTAGTGTGTATGTACTTTTTTCTGTGCTTGTGTCAACACATACACTTTCTGTTATTTCATTCAGCATCAAATCCACATCATTTTTAAGGTTTTGTAATATTCCATTGTCACACATACCACAGTTTATTCAGTCTCTTAATCTGTCATTGTAGGTTGTTTCTAGTTACCAACAGTGTATTCATGAACATCTCCATGGAAAGCTTTACTTATGCCCTTGTAATACTTTTTAAATAATTCCTATTTGACTTTGAGGTATATGATTTAGTGGCAGCATAAGTGGTTTATTTAGATCAATATTAAATTAGGATGGACTCA
>NW_006439190.1:1579759-1596564 GCF_000325575.1 Pteropus alecto
AAAGAGGCAGTCAGTAGGTTATATGGAAAGGCTAGGAACAATTTTATTATATTTGGATACTTTACACATTATTTTTGTTAGCAGTGCTGATGAATATTAGGTGGCAAAAGGCTGAAAATACTAGCTACACTAATGAAGTATTTTGACTAGGTATGGTCATAAAGAAACCATTCTATTCCAATTGTATTTTTTAGGATGGTCATAATTTTCCTTTAAGTTAAAGAACTGGAATAGAATGGGTTGCCAAAATCCATAACTAGACCAAATTCTCTTTTGTCCTAGAAGCACAATTCCTAGGTTAAAGAGGTTTCACAGTTTCATCACTCTTGATATAGTTTGATAAATTACGCTACAGAAAAGTGGAACTGATTTATATTCTGTCTGGAAAGGTCAGGAGAGCTTTATAGGAACACTTAAACTGGGCCTCGGAATCTGATGGCACTTACCAAGTGGATGGGAGTCGCACATCCCAGGTATGTGCAAATACAGTCATCGAGTACAGTAAGGCATGTTTTGGGGCTCTGTCCTCAGGGACAGCTGTACTACACTTCTCCCAGCCACCCTGAAGCCTGGCACTGCTGCCCTCAGACGCCTCCGCAGCCAGACCTCACTCCTTTGCATTGTTTTTTTGTTCTTCTGTTTGACTTTGATACAGTCCTCACTCAACAAATATTTATGGAGTGCCTACTAAGCACAAGGCAGCAAGGGACTAGAGAAGGGGAGGAGACTAAGAAATTGAGACTTTTGCTAAAAGCATCTGGAATGTACTGAGGTGTTTTAAGCAGGCAGGTGTTAAATTGAACTGCTGCTGCCAGCAGTGTTGAGCTCAGATTAAAGAACACCAGTGCAAGGCCGGGGCAGGGAGACCAGTTAAAAGACCAACGCAGTTGTCCAACTAGAGATAGTGAGGGCCTGAACCAGGGCAGCAGGCAGACATTAAGGTTGCAGACCGGTCCTTGCCTTCAAGGAACTCACAATCTAGGGGCAGACAGTAAAAAGCAAACAAGGAAGGTAATTAAAATAACGTCATAAGTGCTGTGACAGGTAAGTACATTCATTAAAGGACCATCTAACCTCATTAGTAAAAGTGACATTGAAGCCAACAAAGTGAAACAACTTGGGAGGGAAAAAACTCAAAGAATTTGATTCCAGTGGCCGGTACGTAAGAGTGCAAGAATGGGGAGTTTCAAGAGAGAAGGTGGCAGAATTAGAGGTCAGATTATGAAGAGACTGAAAATCCATGTTAAACACATAACTTTAACTGAGGGCCAAGGAAGAGGTGTGCTGAAGAGTTTTAAGGAAGTGAGAACGTCAGTTTTATACTTCAGAGACATCGCCTAGAGATTGAAGCATGGAGTATATAAACTTGGTGACTGGTTGAATGAGGTTGGGAGAGGTCAAAGGTCATGACCTTTATGGTATGATGATTACAAGCTCAAGCCAGAGTGCCTGCATTCAAATCCCAACTCTGTCTCTTACCACCTGAGTGACCTAAGGCAGATCAGTTGACTTTTCTGTGCCTCAGATACCTTATCTGTAATGTTTGCATAATGACAAGTCTCATACCAGAATTAAGTGAGTTAATGCATGCAAAGTGCTTGTAAGAGTGCCTGACTCATAGAAAGTACATAATATGTTAGTTCTGTTATTAATATGCCCTGATTTCTGACCTGACATGGGTGGAAAGAGGTGATATTTCCTAAGACATTTCATAGGAAGAGGAGATTTGGGGTGAAGATAATTAGTTCCTTTTGACTGTATTGAACTTGAGTCTATGGTTATCCAGCAGCAATGGCAGAGAGCTAAACAGATGGTAACTGAGGCCATGGAGACTAGATTATCCAGAGAGGTTTAGTGAGAACACGAGAGCCTTAGAACCCCAAAGAGCAGAAACCTTTAAGAGATAGGCAGAGGAAGGAGAGAGAGCTCCCAGAGGAAACCAAGAATAGAAGAAAAGGAAGAGATTTTAAAAGATGGTATTAAACTTCAAGGAGACAAGGTGGTTAACAATACCAAATGCAAATAAGATGAGGTTGAAAATGATCTATTTGAGTTGATAGGATCAAGATTATTAGTGATCTTAGCAAGAGCCATATGTATTGAGGAAAGGGGATAATGAGTATATTCTAGTTGCAAAGTGGAAAAGCTAGGGACAACAGAAGGAAATGCGGGGTTAGAGGATTTAAAATGCAAGGAACTGAGCATGCTTAGATACTGGTAGGAATCAGGAGAGGAAACCAGAGCAGCATTGGTGAAGGCAAGTCTGGGACAAAGTGGTGCTGGTGATACCTAGAGTTTGGGTAGGAAGGGAGGGTGCCTTGACCAGATCCTCTTCATTGTCATCTAAGGGAGACACAGTAACGAACTGGTATGGTGGATGCTAATATGCTGAATGGTGTCTGTGGATTTGGAGATTCTCAAAGACCTTGTGACACACCCTACCCTAAAGTGAAGATTATGATTCTTGTCCGAATATGCAGTGTGGGCAGATAGCAAAGCAGTTAAGAGCTTAAGGTCCCCTTCTCCTGTTCTGATATATAACTGATATATAACATTGTACTAGTTAAAGGTGTGCAACATAATGATTAGATGTATGTATATACTGGAAAATGATTATAACAATGTTTCATTAATACAAATCAATGTTATACATTTTTTTTTCTTCTGCTGAGATCTTTTAAGATCTACCCTCAGCAACTTTCAAATATGCAACACAAGATTGTTAACTATAGTTGCTTATAGAGCTTAAGTTTTAATTCTGGCTCTGCCACTTACTAACTGAATAACTTTAGGCACGTAGTTTAACTTCTAGTTGCTTCAACTGACTCATCTGTAAAATGTTCCTACCTCATAGAATGGTTGAGAGAATTAAATGGATTGACATGCATTAAGCACTCATGCCTGGCAAATATGCAGTGCTCTATCACATTAACTGTTACAGAGTTCCTGCCTTTCCATCTCTTTTCTCACATTGTTGCTGTCGTATGGCATGTATTCCTTTCAGAAGCTTAATAGGAATAATAGGAAACTGTTAAGATTCCTAACGATACATTGAAGTGGCATTTACCTCGATTAATGATAGTGCAAGATATTGACTTTGCTCAAAAATGCGATCTTTTTAGGGTTCCAGAATTGATTCAACTCATTAATAGTGCTGAAAGCATTTCTATTCATCCAGGCATTGTGTATACAGTGTGAATGAAAAACAACAAAGGTTATTAATTTGACAAATCTTGAATCTACTACACAACAGGCATTGATCTTGGCATGTGGGATTCATTAGTGAACCAAATAAAGGTGATAAAGGGCTATAGGAAAAAGAAAAAGAGAAAAAGAAAAAGTAGAGCTTAGAAAGGAAGACTGGAAATGGATATGTAAGAGGAACTAGGCTGCAGTTTTAAATAGGGTTGTCAGGCTAGGTTTCCCTAAAAAGGTGAGCAAAGATAGAGAGCTGAGGGAGTTAGCTTGAGTGCCCACTCTGTGACAAACTGTTCTAGGCACCCGAACACATAAACAAATAGGCCCCTGAAGATGTAACATTTCAATTGAGCCCTGAAGGATGAGAAGAACCACAGCGAGATAAAAAGTGGAAACAAAGGGATGTCTGAAAAAAACCTGAATGCCAATTTATCAGTTTACAAAGAACTGCAGGCTCTTAACCAGCTTTTCAGATCAGCCTGTCCAACTTATCCTAAGTTTGCTTGGTGAATACAGAATCCCAATGAAAGGACTGAGTTATACAATTTCAATGTCTGATGGGATGAGCCCTGAGGAAACCTCAACTCCTGGGCTCTGGAGAGATCCTGCTGTTGACACCAGGGCATCCTCTCTCCTAGAGGAGGCTTGGATTCATCCTAGACAGGTGCACCTCTCCGTGATTCCATGCTTCAGAGACAGATGGGACCTCCAGCTGAATGACAGTCTCTGTTTCGTTGTCAAGATACAGTCAAGTCTTGAAGCCCTGGTAAAATTTTGTTTAAACGAACTTTGCATATCTCTACTCTCATCTTGTAATGATACATTTTATAGACTTTCCTTAGAAGACAATATTATTTCCATGTCCTAGGGCACATTTCACTACCACCACTCGGCACTGCCAAACATGCTTCTTCATCACTCAACAGAAAGCAAAATAACAACAATCCCACCTATCCACCTAGGCAGGCCCACCTCCTTTAGAAAACATTATCGAATTATTTTGCCACCTCCGACAGTTGCGTCACTTAACCCAGAATCTCTTGACCGTCGTGTGTACGTTTTATTTGGTATTTTCAGCTCCCTGTGGGCGCACACACAGCTGGCACCCAACACGTTTTAATTTTTACCCTCCAGTGTCGGGGAAAAACTGTTCCCAACCTTGCAGCTGGGTCGTCCCTAACGCTGAGTGCAAACTGCGGCGCCTCCAGCGCCAGCCAGAGCGCGGAGCCTGGCCTGGGGGGTCCCAGATCCCCGGTCCCCGTCTGCCCCAGCCCGCAGCCCGCGACTGGCTTCACTCACCTGCTGCTTCCGGTCGCGACGACTGCCGCGCGCGTGTCAGTGCGAGATAAGGACGTACAGGACCTGGGACCTGGCAGGCTGCGCGCGCAGCTGCCTCTTTCGGCACCGCCCCGGAAGTGTCACGAGGAGGGGGGGTCTCGCTCTTCCCAGCGAGGCTCTGGCGGGGCGGGGGCGCCCGCGGAGGCCTAAAGGTCTTTGGGAGCGGCGGAGCCAAGGCTAAATGAGATTAGAAGCAGGGACGCAGGGCACAACTGAAAGTCCTAGAGACCCCAGTTCAGATGGACGCTCCCCGCATGACAGCAAGAGCTAACGGTCACCGGGGCGAAGGTAGGAGGGGCGGCCGTGTCAGGCTGGAGGGGGCACTTTGTGCAGCGCGCCTGGAGGAGTCCGTCCAAAACCCGGGCAGTCGGCTCACACGCCAGGCCCCAGTGCCAAGAGGTACTGTAACTGAACGTTCCGTGTCTTCACCTGTCTTCTCACAGTCTAAAGAGCAGGAAACGCCACTTGGGAGGGGAGGGAACTCAAATCAGTTTTAAAAGACAAATCTCATTTAAAGGAATAAACGCTGGTATTCCCCATACAGAGATGGTAACAGGAAGGAGTAGGTCAGCAAGCACACACACACACGGAGGGGAACGAACGTTCCCATTTGAGGTGTCCCTCGTTGCACTTGTGTCTCAGCCATTGCGGCTCAGCCAGATGAGCAGTTCCCCAGCAAGCCAGTTTCAGTTAACTATTGCTGCGTAACAAACTGCCTCAAACACTAGTGGCTTAAAACGATTTGTTATTTCTAACATGCATATGGGCAGGTTGGGTGATTCCTTAGCCGGTTTCACCTGGGCTAACTCGTGGGGCTTCAGTCTGCAAAGGTTGGCTGGGTGAGGAGGTCCAGGATGGCCTCATTCACAGCTGGTGCTGGCTGGCTGCTGGAGCACCTCAGTTCAGGCCTGGCCTTGGAAGTAGCGCTTCAGTCACATTCTAGCTGCCAAAGCAACAGCAAAGCCAGCCTAGAGTCCAGGGGTGGAGTAACAGACCCCACCTCTTGATGAGAGGAGCCCAAAGAAGGTGCAGTTCTCTTTTTTCAGCCTTCCATGGAAATCAGTCTCTCCTTCAGGCAGAATAGAAAGAGATTGCGTCTGGCAGAAAGAAACATCCAGTGTTCACTACTTGGAGATGCTGATACGATAAATGACCAGGGCTGCACATAAAGCTGCGACAAAGATACAATGGCTCCTCATGCATCTATTACCCTTCTGAATGAAGTCACTCTGAGTTAGTCTTTCTTTATTATATAGATGGGAATGGATTCTGTTGAGTAAGTCCCAGTAGGGATTTCCCTAGTTATTAAAAACAGCACTGTTGCCCTCTTTCTAAATTCCATTTGCCTGAAATGTGAGATGGTACAGTCCACCTCCTTCAATGATTCTTACCCCCTTTCCTACTTCAGTTTCTCCACTGGAACCTTCTTTCTACCTTTCATCCTGTCTATTCCCTTTCAGAGCGGAGCTGCTTCAAGGAGTTGCTACACATCTTGCTTGTACCCTCTTACTTCCCAGTCATTTTTCAACCTGCTCCAACATGGTTTCTATCCCCATTATTCCATCAAAAGTACTTTTTGGTGTGTGGGTGAAATGGGTGAAGGTGGTCAGAAGGTACAAACTCCCAGATATAAGACAGATCAGTCCTGGGATGTCATGTCATGCACAGCATGGTGACTGTAGTTAACAATACTGTATTGTATATTTGAAAGTTGCTAAGAGAGTAGATCTTAAAAGTTCTCATAAGAAAAAAATTGGTAACTGTGTGGTGATGGATGTTAATTAAACTTACTGTAATTGTTTTGCAATATATACAAAAATAAAATCATGATGTTATACATCTAAAACTAATACAAGTCATATGTCAATAATATCTCACAAAATAAAAATGAAATTTAAAGCATATTTTAAAAGTGTTCAGGGGTGACAGAATTAGGTCAGCTACTTTCTCTCAAATGGTTGGTGGGGAGGGAAGGGTCTTAGTACTATACTTTCACCTTTCCTGTAACTTTGAAATGGTTTCAAAATAAAATGAAAATAATATGTTAGGTGTCTGGCATTGTCATAAAGGCTGTTAGTACCCTTACCCTGGCCCCCTTTACCCTTAATCCATGCATCCGTTCTCCAGCTGCTGAATGTGGGAGCTGTCATCCCCAGACACCTGAGTGATTCCTGCTACCTCCCTGTCCCCACCCACTTTGGCTTGGTGGTTGGCAACCAGTGCCCAACTGGTATAAGAGTACAATAGTCCTCTCATCTCAAAGTGGACAGTGGGACAACTTTGCGGTGTGAACCCTGCAGAACACCTTGTGGATCAGGGCAAGAATTCATCTGCGTCCTCTTCCTTAGCTGACTTTTTCTGCTTCCTTACTTTCCTCACCCCTTTACTGACTTTTCCCCAAAAGTAACATGCAGCTTCTAGGCGATCTCAACCAAGACAGTCACATGCCAGCTGAATAAATGGTAGCTATTGTTACTAGCATCAATAACAGCATCATTAGATATAACACCAACACATGTATTATAGATCTGATATCCTTATATGGATTTGTTGAATTTAAAGTTGCCTACCATCCTTATTTCTGCTGAACTACATTATTTTTATATTTACTTTCTATTACTTTCTATTTACTTTCTTATCAGAAACAACAGAATGCTGAAAAGTGCTCACTTTAGGATTCCACTTGTAGAATTCTCCCCCAAAACAAATACCTAAGTGAGGCTGCTGTCTTGATTAAACTTGCTCTATTCTAGCCTTTCCAGGAAGTCTTTGTGGATTTCCCTTCCCAGGTGTGCTGCTTAATCTATGGCCTACATGGGATTTGGGGATCCAGATTTTCTGATGTCTTAGCAGCAGTGGGTAATTAATGTTTGCACTTTTTATTGTCTCAATGACTAGGATGTGCTACTACATTTGACATCCTGCAGTGCATGGAGCATCACACACAACGAAGGATCATTCCAAATTCAGCATCCAACATAACTATCAGATGTCCACTTGGACTTTCTTGGAGGTGAAAAACAAGTTTGTAAATATCCGAGCCAAGGCCCTGTTTTTAAAAAAGTGGTTTTGCTGAGGTCATTGGTGACATTTATGTTGCTAGATCCAAGGACCTTTCAGTTCTCATCTAACCTTTCAGCTGACGACCTCTACCTTAAAGACTCCTGTGGACAATCTTGACGTTATCTTGTCTTCGTTTTCAGCCAGCCTCACTGCCAACTCTCAGTCCCCTTTGCCAGCTCCCCCTGCGCTGACCAGCTCCTAAGCTATGGAGTTCCTCAGGACTTTATCTCAAACTACACATCCGCCTTAAGCAATCTCACCCATTCCCATGGCTTTAAATACCATTACTGTATACGACTTCAAAATTTATATTTTTAGTTCTATACATACAACTGTCTACTTGCCTTGGAAATCTGATATGTCCAAAAACCATGCTCCTGAGCTCACCTTTCCCCGTGGGAGCCTCCATGCAGCTAGCCATTTTTTTTGCTAGAAATGCTTTTTCCTCAGGTGCCACTTTCAGACCATCACTATGTCCTGCCAGATTTCACCTGGAATCTGTCCCCTTCTCAACACCTCAGCCATCACCATCATCTTACTTGGACAACCATGTCACTGCAAAAGTTATATATGTCATGTCCTCAGAGAAGCCTTTCTAGTTCCCACTATTAAAAATCAAGTTTATGTCTCCTCTTCTGTTTCTGAACATTTTACTTTTTCCTCATGGCACATCACAATTTGTACCTTATGTGTCTTCCCTGGTAGACAAACAGCAAGCATTGTAAGGTAGTAGCTCTTTTACTCACCACTATATCCCCAGCACCAAGCACGGTGTCAGGCTAGGTGAACAAATGAATGATTTGTCTGTGTTTTCTCTCCCATAGAATTATGTTTTATAAATGATAAACATCATCTTATTGGCTTATTTCTCATTCAGTATTTTTACTCTAGACTCAATATTCCCCTACAAATATATTTGTTTAGTACTGTTTCAATTTATAAAATATTGCTTCTCCTAAAAGAAGATGAATTTTCTTCTTTGTTTTTATGAATATTAAGGAGATAACTCAATTGGGCAGTAGGGATAGTCATTATATATTAAAGTACAGAAAAATGTTCAAAACATACATAATATAAGTTGTTACAGGCCATTCTATGTCCAGACACAAAATGGTTTTAATTTCATCTAACATTACTTGGGACAACAGTGCTGTTTCAAGCTATGTCCAGACACAAAATGGTTTTAATTTCATCTAACATTACTTGGGACAACAGTGCTGTTTCAAGCTATGTCCAGACACAAAATGGTTTTAATTTCATCTAACATTACTTGGGACAACAGTGCTGTTTCAAGCTTCAATAAGAATGGTATTTAGTACTAGTCTATTTTCTTATGAAATATTGATGGTATAAAATGGTAGCATCGGCAAAATAAACTATTACACTTGGAAATAACTATTTTGTAACAAATTAATTCAACATAGAGGAAAAATAACAGTTTTGAAAAGATAATTTGAAATATGAACTGCTTCTCAAAGTATACAATTTGCTGGTCTTTAACAGAGTCTACTTGCAGTGAACTTTTACTAAACAGGAAGGAAGATAAAGTCCCCTAAAGCAAAATCTCAAACTGGAATTATAACATAGAAAATTGGTACACCAGAAATAGTGTGACATACTGATGTCAAATTGGGCACCGTTTTATATTTTTTGACCACTTGTTAAATAAATACATTTTAATTAATATGTTTTGGTGCCATTTAAATACTGTTACTCAAAAATTCTGATTTTGAATAGGATAGAATGTAATAACAGAGAAACCTGCTTTGAATTTTGAAAAGCTTTTCCTCCCTAAAGCAACTTTTCAATATGTATTATCAAAAAATGCAGTCTAAGGTGATTCATAAACAGTGAAAAAAAAAGCAGTCATCTTCCTTCATTCTGTTAGGTTTTCTCAGTAAGGTTAAGTTCTCATTCAACACATGCCCTCTTAGACAAAAGTAATTTGTGGCTTTTTTGGTAATTTGTATAAATAACTTCATTCCACATCTGTCATTTTGATTCCATCACTTTCTGTAACATAAACCACTCAACCCAAAATTTTTTCTGAAAGAGATCCTGTGTCAGTCTCTTTACTTGCAAAGTTTTCTTGGTTTATGTTTTCTGATCTTATTTTCTTGGTGTTTTGAAATAACCAAGTTACTGGTTCTAACTTGTTTTTCTCAGTTCCTTGCATTAAGTGGTCATCCACTTTTGAATCCATACATATAGCAGATGCGAGTAGCAGATTTACTAAGAGAAAATCCCATTGGAACAGCTGAATAAATATAGTTTGCACTGTAAGTACTAGAAGCATTTCTTCAACTTGATTGCCTAGTGGGGAAATAGAAACTAGTGAATACAGCAGTAACTTCAACTAATTTTATGGCAATGTTTGTTTTAATGAAATGTCATGGTGATGATGCCAAGAATATAAAGTGAAATCACCTCCTACCTTTCAGTGTTTACATTTTCTCTGTGGGAGGGGTCACAAGTTCTGTAGATTCTTTGAAAGTCTTTTTAAAAAGGAATTTACCAGATTTTATGTTTTATCTGATAAATTTTATAAATTTACCGGATATTACTTTCAGAAAATAATAGAACTTATCTACTTAGTCTCTTCTATCATGCTAGTTATCAAAAACTTTAATTGATTATTAATGGCTTAAAGAAATAATTACTGAAGTCCAAACACTGCTAGTGTTCTCCAAAAGATAAAGATACTGAAGCAACCGTAAATGTTTACCAGGTAATAACACACCATCAAAGTATATGGAGCAAAAATCGACAGAATCGAAGGGAGAAATACAGTTCTACAATAATAGTTGGATGATAAGTAAGGAAATAGAGGACTTAAACAACAAATTGAACCAACTAGATCCACCAGACACATGTAGAACAACAGCATCATGCGTATTCTTATGTGCACAAGGGACATTTTCCAGGATAGACCATATGTTAGGCCACAGAAGGGTCTCGATAGATTTAAAAAGATAGATATATATTTGCTCTAACCACAATGAGATAAAGTTAGAAATCAATAACAAGTAAAACAGGAAAATTCATAAATCTGTGGAAATTAAACATGCTCTTAACCAACGAATGGATCAAATAAATCACAAAGGAAATTAGAAAATACTTAGAGTTGAATGTAAGCAAAACACAACATATCGAAACTTATAGGATGCAGTAAAATTAGTGTTAAGGGGGAAATTTATAGCTATAAACACATTTTTTTTTTTAAAAATCTCAAATTAGTAACCTAACTTTACAACTTAAGGAACTAGAAAAAGAACAAACTAAATTCATAGTTAGCAGAAGGAAGGAAATAATAAAGATTATAGCAGAGAAATGAAATAGAAAAAAATTCAGAAATAAAAGTGGGAGATTACTACTGATTCTACAGAAGTAAGATTGTGAGAGTGCTATGAATATGTCAACAAATTTGATATCATAGCTATATGGATAAATTTATGGAAACACTGGACATACCAAGATGAAATCATGAAGAAACAGAAAATTTGCATATACTTATGACTACTCAAGAGATTGAATCAATAACCAAAAATCTCTTGACAAAGAAAAGCCCTGGACTCAATGGCTTCACTTGCAAATTCTACCAAACTTTTAAAGAAGAACTAATATCAATCTTTGTCAAATGTTTCCAAAAAGAGAAGGGAACATTTCCTGACTCCTTCTAGGAGGCCAGCATTACCCTGATATCAAAGCCATGCAAAGACACTACAAGAAAACAACAGACCACTATTCCTTATAAACAATGATGCAAGAATCCTCAACAAAATACTAGCAAACTGAATTTAGCAGCATATCAAAGGGATTATACACAATGACCAAGTGGGATTTATTCCCAGAATGCAAAGATGATTCAACATACAAGAATTGATTTATATAATACACCACATTACAGAATGAAGGAAAAGAACCATAAGATAATCTCATTTGATGCAGAAAAAGGATTTGACAAAATCCAACACTCATGAGGAAAACACTCAATGAACTGGGAAAAGAAGGAAACTCAGTAAAAACTATATATGAAAAACCCATAGCAAACGTCATACTTAGTAGAGAAAGCTTTTCTTCTAAGATCAGAAATAAGGTGAGGATGCCCATGTTTGCCACTTCTATTCAACATAGTACTGGAAGTTCTAGCCAGAGCAAAAAGAAATAAAAGGCATACAAATTGGAAAGGAAGAAGTAAAATTATCTCTATTCATAGATGATATGATTTCATATGTAGAACACTCTAAAGATTCCATTAAAAACTGTTAGAACTAATAAATCAATTCAGCAAAGTAGCAGGATAACAAGTCAGCATGCAAAAAGCAGTTGCATTTCTATACACTAACAATGAATAACTTAAAAAGGAAATTAAAACAATTTAATTTACAATAGCATAAATATAATAATAAAATACTTAGAAATTAACATAACCAAGGAAGTTAATCTAAAGGAGATATATGAATGACCAATAAGCACATGAAAAGATGCTCACTAGCATTAATAATTAGGGAAATGCAAATTATAGCTACAATGAGATACCACCTCACACCAGATAGGATGGCTGTTATCAAAAAAATAAACAGAAAATAACAAGTGTTGGTGAAAATGTGGAGAAATTGGAACCCCTATGCACTGTTAGTAGGACTATATAATGGTACAGCTGTTGTGGAAAAACAGTTTGGCAGTTCCTCAAACAATTAAAAACAGTATTACCATATGATCCAGAAATCCAACTTCTGGATATAGACCCAAAAGAATTGAAAGCAGGATCTTGAAGAGATATTTGTACATCCACATTCATAGTAACACTATGCATGACAGCTGAAACGTGGATACGACTTAAATGTCCATTTATGGATGAATGAATAAGCAAAATGTGGTCTATACATACAATGGACTATTATTCAACATGGAAATTCTACAATATGCTAAAACATGCTGAACTTTGAGGACTCGTGCTAAGTGAAATAAGTCAGTCACAAAAAGACAAAAACTGTATATATGATTCTACTTATATGAGGAACTTATACTAGTCAAAATCTTAGAGACAGGAAGTAGAATGGTGATTGCCGAGGGTAGTAATTTTTTAATGGGTACAGAGTTTCAGTTTTACAAGTGAAAGAGTTCTGGAGATGAATGGTGGTGATGAGAGCACAATATTATGAATATGTTTAATGCACTGAACTGCACACTTCACAATGGTTAAGATGGTAAATTTTATATGTATTTTACCACAATACAAAAAAATTGGGGAAAAAAAAAAGATGTCCAATAAAGAAACAGAACCTTTTATGATGGATCCCAATTTGTTAAGAGAGATGAGCATGCAACATGGTGGGAGGGCTTGGAAAGGCTCTGAAAGGAGGGAGGTGTCTCTGGGGTTGGACTTTGAAAGACAGGCAGGAATTTGGTGAGCAGAGTTGACCGGGGTGGCAGAAAGGACTGGTTTCCTGGCACAAGGGGGACAGTGAAGACAAATGAAAGCCCAGTACTTATTAGGGAGCAGTGATCTGCTAAAGACGCTCTAGCAGCAATGTGAAGTTAAAACAGACTCCACAGCTATGAATGAAAGCACTTAACCACTTTTTAGATATATTCTGTAATATTTAGGCCTTTGTTACCTTTCATGAGTTTACAATTCCATCCCTGTCAAGCCCTAATCATTTATTGACAAGATTTCTAGAGATATCATCTTAAAACCTTGTTTGTCTATATTTGTGATTGACTAGCAGTGTTTGATATATAACAGAACAGGGTCTTGGGCCTATTGTCATATGCTAAACATGGTAGTTACTCAAATGTTTTTAATGTAAATATTAGAAAAATAGTATAGATTTAGCTTTCTGGGAATCAAATGCCATTTAGTGAAATTTAGCCAAAAATTATGGCTAAATCTTTGAGAGATATATGTGATAATATTCTAAAATGTAAGCATACGTGTTTCTTAGATTTGGAACTTTAAGAGTTTTTCCTCATCAAATAAATATCCAATACTACTTTGAAATTAATAAACGAGTTTATTCTATTCTTTGGTTTCTCCTCTTTATTTAAAAGAGAAACACTCCTGTCAAAAACACATAGCTTGAATCTAATCATGAGGAAACAATCAGAGAAATGCAAACTGAGAGACATTATATAAAACAAATAGCCTGTACTCAAAAATGTCAGTGCACGAAAGACAAAGAGAAGCTGAGGAATCATTCCAGGTGAGAGGAGACTACTAGAGAGATGACTTCCATACGCACTGGGTGATCCTGGGTTGAGGAGGGTGGGCAGGGTTGGGATGTGTGCTAAAAAGGCAATTACTTGGACAACTGGAAAGTTTGAATGTGATGGTTTATTAGATAATAATATCACATCAATATTAAATGTCCTGAATGTGATCAATTGTATTCTGGTTATATAAGTGAATGTCCTTGTTCTTAGGAGATACATGCTAAAATAGGAGTAAAGGAGCATATCTACGATTTGCTTTCAAATTATCTAGCAATAAAATAAAATATGTAAAAGATTAACAATTGTTGAATCTATGTGAGAAAGGATAAAAAATTGTTCAGTGTTTTTCTTGTTAAATTTCTGTGTTTAAAACTTTTTCAAAATACAAAGTTGAAAAAGTTAAAAAGAAAATACTAAAACTATAAAACAAAATACTGCATTTGAAATCAGCAAAGGTGTAACAGTAACATATCATTATCAACTAGCATATTAAACTTCATTCTAATAGAGGGATTGGGGAAGAATCAAATGTAATAGGGTGTATTTGGCCCTAGAAGTCTCACCTTAACTTGTCTGGGATCTTGAGGACATGAAGGGAGGACAACTGTATTTGGGGCCTCTTTGGCCTGACATTTGGATTGCCATTCAAGAAGAAATCATGAATGCATAAGGAAGAATACGATTCCATAAGGAGCTAAGTAAATTTGGACACACACACACACACATACACACACACACACACACACAGACTTGCCTTACCAGATATTATGATATGCTACCAAGTAAAAATAACAAAAACAGTCTAGCACAGGTGCAGGTACAAATAAGTGAGCAATAGAACAGGACAGAGCTCCAACTTGCACAGGTTTGTGCAGGGGCCTCACATATGATAAAGGTGGCACTGTACAGCAAAGGGGATAGAACAGACTAAGTTTACTGTCATAGCACTGTGAACACTGGTTCACTCTGTGGACAAAAATAGAGCAGGATCCTTCCGTTACATACAAAAATGGACTCCAAATGCAGTAAAGACCTAAATGTGAATGACAGTGATACGATTTGAAAAAATATAGGACAATATATTTGTTACCTTGAAGTAGAAAAAGATGTCTTAAACAAGAACAAAACAGCCTAATAAGAGGAAAACTAATGGATCTGACTACTCACAATAAATTTTTTTTTAATAAAGAAACTATAAGTAAAGTAAAAAAGATGGAGAAGATGTGCTGTCCACAGCTGACAGAGGATCTATAGCTAGAATATAAAAAAGAATACCTACAAATCAACAAGGAAACCCAACAGAAAAATGGGCAAAGGATGTAAAAACAATTCACGGATTGAAGAATCCCAATAGGGAATGAGTACATAAAGAGATGTTGAAACTTACTAGGAATCAGAGAAAAGCAAGTTTACTATTATCAGAATGGCAGACGTTAGAAAGGTGGAGAATGCCTAGTATTGAGAATGCAGGGTGACAGGAAAACTTGTGCCTTTCTAGTGATGTAATTGTTAACTCCTATTTCATATTCCACATTCAATTCTCCATTGAATCCTGTTCCTCTTTTCACCCTTGCCCGTCCCTCTCCATCGTATGGTCTTCAAACTGTATCTAGAATGAGCTTTTAAAACATAAGCCAGATCACATCAACGCTCTGCTGAACACACTCTAGTTGCTTCCTATCTCAGCGAAAAAGCCAGATTCTCTGCATATCAAATCTCAGCTGTAGGCAGAATAAGGACCCCCAAAGATGTCTAAGGTTGCAGATGGAATTAAAGTTGCCAATAAACTGACCTTGAGGTGGGGGGACTGTTGTAGACTAATCAGTGTAATTACCAATTGTGATTACCACTGTAATCACAAGAGTATAAGTGAAGGAGAGGCAAGAATGTCACTGATGCAGTGTAGGTCATTGCTGGCTTTGAAGATAGAAGGAGACCACAAGCCAAACAAAGTGGGGAGGCTTTGGAAGCTGGAAAGGAGAGAAAACAGATTCTCCCCTGGAGCTTCCAGAAGGAATGCAGCCCTGCTGACATCTTGATTTTAGCCCAGTGAGATGCATTTTGGATTTCTAACCTCCAGAACGGCAAGATAATAAAATTGTGTTTATTAAAGCAGGGGTCCCCAACCCCTGGGCCACGGACCAGTACCAGCTTGTGGCCCGTTAGGAACTGGGCTGCACAGCAGAAGGTGAGCGGTGGGGGTTAAGGGGAGCGAGTAAGCTCATCTGTATTTGCAGCTGCTCCCCAGTGCTAGCATCACCACCTCAGCTTTATCTCAGATCACCAGGCATTAGATTCTCATAGGAGTACCAGTGACTGGTGCCCAAAAGGTTGGGGACCACTGTCTTAAAGCCAACAAGTTAGTGGTAAATTGTTGCAGCAGCAGTAGGAGACTGATATACGAGCTAACATTCTGTTGTCTCAAACTCCTCCCGTGTCCCACTCTGCCTCAGCAGCATGACTGTTCCTCCAGCACGTGCTGTGCCAAAGCCTCTTCTGCATCAGGGCCTGGGCACTTACAATGTCCTCAGCCTGGAGCGCTTTTTGAATTGCGAACCACTTCTTTTGGGGATGGTTGGTGACAGGAGACTGCGACTGTGAAAACCCAGCTGACTTTTGCTTCTCTCCATGATATGGAAACAGAGACCAGATTTATCCTCATGCCTTAAACATCTTAAACAGACAAAACAAATGAAACTGTGGTTTTTAGATACTGGACAACAGGCAGTGCAGGAGAGTAATTCCTAAGAGAAGGGAAATAAACAAGGTGAGCCCTGGGAGTGCTCACTGCCTAGAGACTTTAGGCTTCAGCACAAGGAGGGGAAACCAGAGCCTGCCTATTTCAAGTTTTTGAGAAGACAGAGTCCGGAGTTTGCAGAGGCGGAGATGGCTAGAATTTGTGGAGAGAGAGAGCCGTGCAACGAGAGCAAGAGCTTCAGAGATCTGGAGAGGGTTCCCCACAGTTCTTTGGCTGAGTACTGATTAGTCTA
>NW_006439190.1:1596613-1597777 GCF_000325575.1 Pteropus alecto
AACCAGCAAAAACGAGCAGACACAGGCCAAAAATCAAGTTCCACCAGCCAGAGTGGAGAGAACTCCTAATACATCAGGCATCGAATAGTCCTCAGAAGGGCATTTGCTCAGTATTGGGGCCAAGTTAGCCCTAGATAAAAACTATTTTGAATCCAAAAAGCTTAAAAGCAAACTTCAAAAGCAGTGCTGTCCAATAAAACTTTCTGCAATAATGAGAATATTCTACATCTATTGTCCAATATAGTAGCCACTAGCTATGTATGTACATTAGAAATGTACAAATGAGAAATTAAATTTTAAATTTGATTTAATTTTATTAATAAATTCGAAAAGAGACATGTACCTAGTGGTTACTATTTTTGACAGGGCAGCTTTAAAGAATCAAACTGTTTCCAAGTAAACTTACTGCATCTCAGAACAAAGCTTAAATATATTTAAAGAAAAATAAAACCTTCAGCACCCAACAATGTAAAATCTGCAATGTCTGACAGCCAATAAAACTTACCAGGCATAAAAATAAGCAGAAAAATATGAACCATAACCAGGAAGAAAAAAGAACAGTTAATAGAAACAGAAATGACACAGATGATAGAATTAGTATGCAAGTATGCAAGGACCCTAACAGCTATTTTAATATATATTCCATATTTTCAAGAGGTAGAGCAAAGCATGGACATGAAGAGATCAGAAATGGAAGATATTTTTAAAAATCAAACTTCCAGAAATGAAAAAATACAATTCTGACATGAAAAATATTGTGGATGAGATTAACACCGCCAAAGAAAAGAATAGTGAATTTGAAGATAATATCAATAGAAACTGTCCAATTAAATACAACAAACAGAGCATCAGTTTGATATAAGATAATATTAAGCACTTTAACACATATGTAATTGGAGTCCCAGATTATTTTGAGGGAGAAACAGGGGAAAAAGGCAAAATAGAGATGTTCATAGTGAAGCCTGTGAAATGATGGAGAAACTAAGGGACTAGAAAACTCAGACCTTAGAATTGCACAGGATTGCGTCACAAGAGAGAGAGCAGAGGTATTATATATAAAAGGGTTAGTTGGGGGCAGGATGGAGTATTGACCACTTTTTGCATTTCATAGAGGGAAGAAAGTTTTCACGTTCTTGGGCTGGGGGAGGAAGTCAAAAGTCCTTG
>NW_006439190.1:1597803-1606691 GCF_000325575.1 Pteropus alecto
AAGAAAAGAAACCCTCACGCCCCTGTTTGGCCTTAAAATGATCTCTCGCCTACATTCTTTCCAAAGAATCTTCCATAACATCTAGGTGGCACACGTAAATGCTTAAACTTTTCTTATTTTTTCCCTAAGAGAAGTGCTTTCCTACCTCTTATATTAATAATTCCCCCCTCTCTCATGTCTTCAATTCCAACTGGGAGTTCTGAAATTTGTACATTTCCCCTTATTTCTTCTCAATAATGCTGGACAATGAGAATATTTTATTCAAAATAATCTTAGTATCTGAAGAGGAAATGAGATTATACATTGTTCTCCCTAAAATGCCATATTTTCAGTATACACTTGTTTAAAGATGTTTGTATGTGATTGCATCCATTGTGAGGACTGAGCCTCCTGCGTGTAAGCAATAACTTGATGCAAAGGAAGGGCGTTGCTGGTAGTAACTGGAAGTCAGACTGCTGCCATTGGATAGCGCTTGCATCCGAGTTGATCATTGATCAGAGGAGCTTAACTTGTTAGCAGGGAATCATGATTCAATCTCTGTGCTCTAAAAAACTATGTTGTCTCTAAAATTGTAGTGGGGATTTTCTTGATCCCCCTCCCCTTTTTTTGGTACACTGCAAGCATTTTTGTGTGTGTGTGTGTTGAAATTTAAGATAAACTATAGTTCATGATATTCATAACTTTTATCAGCAACTTTGATGGTTTGTCAAATGTTAAAGATATGAACATTTTTTATTGTTTTCAAAACAATAGCATACATTTCTAGTGATGAAAATTATTTAAAGACAATTTAATGGTAAAATAAACACGTGTAATTCTCTGAATGATTCATATATCAAAGCATAAGAAGATGATTACTTCTTTGTGACAAAAAGAATCTTGATAAAGGAAAATTGATTTTGTTGTTCCTAATTAAGGAAAGAAGAGAGATTCTAGGTTTCATAAGGATATTTTATGACAAATACTATGAATCATGAGTGTAACCATTTCCTACGTTTTTCTTGCAATATGTTTCTTTAACTGATTTAATATTTATTTACTTTGTCAGGTTTATCCAAATCTGTCCAAACAGTCAGTATTTGCTTGGAGTGGCTGTGTACTTCATGTGAACTTGGCAGTAATTGGTGGGGAGACATTCCAAAGATAAAAATTTATGTTTTACAGATTTTAAAATGTCATATGTTGGGGCCACTTTTTCCATATCCCTTGTGTTCTACTTGCGTCAGTCATCAACAAGCCTTACTTCATTTGTGCATGAAAGGATGGTGTCACCATGACCTGGTTGAGTAGTAAGGGACTCTTCTGACTACATCCCATAACTCTCCACGGTGGCAGTTGATACTGGTTGACAGGGCCTGTGTGACTGATTCCTAAAGGTTCCTGTCTGCTGCAAGACCCCAAGTTGTACAAGATGCCCCAGGTATGCTGTTCAGAGTGCCCCCGGGGCTGGAGACAGGGACCAGGAGACAAGTGTTCCTCAGCTCTCCAGCTTTTCCTGTATGTCCCACTTGAACCATTTCATGGTTTAGAACTGCCTGGCCAGAATGCCTGGATTAGGGTTTGTCATGAAACCCTTCCAGGTGAGTGCATTCTGGCAGGTGGGTTATCTTACCACCCCATGAGGACTCCACAAGAAGTGGCCGTCAGAGCCCATCCCCTCTGTACGTCTGGCTTTGCTCTTACAGTCTCTTTTTCCCTGTCAAGTAAGGGTAGCGTTGGGTCTCATAGCAGCTTTTGTTGTTGTTGTTTTTTAAATCTCTAGAGTCAAGTTGTTAGCAACGGATCTAAAGTTTCTACGCTTTCTTCTTCATGCTCTTTTGGATTATTAACATAAGAAAATTTGAATGCACCTGTTCATTGGTGTAATTCTTTTCTCTGAAGTCAGATTAACCAATTATTTTATGTAAATTTATTTCACTGCCTACTCAAAATGTACCTGTTCAAAATATTTGGTAAATGAGCAACTGCAATTATTTCAGGACTGAAAAAGAGCCACTGAACATTTGAATCAATTAGTTAAATTCAGTCCATGTCTGAAGAGAAAGATTTACTTCTTTATGCTCCTGCATGAACTCGCTGACATTTCAGCATGTGTATTTCAAGTTGAGAAAGTCATTTTTCATGTTACTTTCCATCACTATTTATTTTAAATATCTGTGAATAAAATTGTATCCATCAAATCATTTTTTATTGTGGAGTATTGTAGGGGTTAAGAGCACATATTCTGGCACTAGGTTGCCTGGATTCTTATCCCAGCCCTTCTACCAGCAAGTGAATTAGTAGAGTGTTCAGATTTTCTTTTCTGAAATGCATATCATGAAAAAAATACAGAATGTCCACTTCCAGCTAATATTTGTTATCATCTGTAGTGACACAGTGTGTTCCATTTTGGAAATAATCCTAGTCTTCTGCTGAATAGTAAAAACACTGACAGCAAATTACACGTAGTTTAAAAATTGATTTTTGGGCAAGGTGGGAAACTTTAAAAATTTAATGTTAAAAACATGGCATGATGTTATTTTAAAAATAAATACACACATACAAACATATATATCATCTACAAGTGGTACTTCACATCATAAAAAGGCAAGTTGGAATAAAATCAAAATCTTGATTTTTTTTTTGGAGGAAGAGAGTCTCAAAATTTAAATCTATCTATCTATCTATTTATCTATCTATCTATCTTTCTATCATCTATCTATCAAATACACAGATTTTGTGATGAAATAAGTGCTTTTTTTGTCCCTTTGCCCCTTGTGGAAAATAACTTTGGCTCATGGCTCTTTGAAAGTTATTTCTGTTCTTCGTAACACATTTAATTTCAAATGTGAAAAATTAGATCGCATTTGTTTTATAAAATATACAGCGAGTGAAAACAGCAAAATTATTCCATGTCAAAAGGATAAAATTCTGCATAACAGTATCTGTGACACTTACATTTTCTTTTGCCTTCTTTTCTTTTTTCTTGGGAAAGTTACTTATAGGTTTTGAGGTTATTCATGAAACCATATTTGTTTGGCACTTCCTGCCATTTAGTACTCTGAATGGATGGTCTTTGTCTCAGTGTTTCACCACGACCGTTTGGCATGTGCATCCTTGGATTTGGATCATGGACTGTCTTGATGGGCCACACAAGGAAGCTTAGCCCAGGAAGTCTGAGTAACGCCTTCCAGCCTCTGACCTTTGATTAAGGGACCTGAGGTGTAGTATGTAAAAGGACGCGAGGGGGAGCTGTTGAGCTGTTTAAGGACTTCGTTATGTTTTTTTTTTCCCCCCTCATTAGAAATTTGGTAATCTATGTTAAACTACATAAAATATTAAATGGGGCATAATATTAAATTATATATAACAGTAAAGTACTCATAATATCTCATCCCTATTTCCCATGTCATAATTTATCACTGAATGTGATGTTTGAGGGTTTTAGGAAGACCTGATTACATTCCAGGATGAAAAGAACAGGACATTAGAGAAAATGGAAAGGAAGGCCAGGCTCTGGTCTGCTCCTGTGCCTGCCAGGCAGGGTGTGTGTGTTCTGAGCTCTGGAGCTGGTTGTTTTCAAATGCCACATCGATGGAGTAGAGGCTCTAAGGAAACAGATTTACTATTATTCCTAATGTATTTCTTTAATTGTAGAATAGAGGAGACCTTTCTCAGAGTTCAACGCAGAAACGGGTCAGGGCCCCAGATGTCTGCCGCCCTTTATGATTGGAGCGTGGGCTGATGTCCGGCGACAGGCTTTGTTGTGGAGACAGTGGGAACGTACGTGGTAGTGACCTAAGGATGGAAAAGCTCCTTCAGGCCTTCAGTTCTTTGCTGTGACAGCTTTCAGGGCTCATTGTGTGCACTCATTAGCATTTTAAGGGAGGACTGTTTCCAAACCAACTTATGAAAGTGAGAATTTAGCCAATTTTACGCAATTTCTCGGTATTGAGTGTCCGTTTGGCTATCTCTCACTTCCTCCAGAGGCAGTTGTCATAATGGGTCTGTGCAACAGCTTTAGAAGACATGTTTAAACACCATAGCTGTATCACTGCAGCTCAGTGAACGCGACTGAACCATGTTATTGACATGACGCCCCCCATTTCCTCATGTGTAAGGTACAGATAATAATGCCCAACTCAAGGGCTATTGTAAGATCAAAGAGGTAAAGGTTTTGTGCCAAGATAAATAACAGGGTCTTGATTTACCCTCCTCCTGAGACAACCAGTTATGGACAAGCTGCATGGAACAATAGTCCTTAAGTGGCTGGACATCAGGCAATGAAGGGTGGTCATCTTTGAGGGATGGGGGCCTTACAGTTGTTTCATTTTACCTCGGGAGAGTTTCTGGGCAACAGTTCCAGGATGGCAGGACCTAGCTGAGCCGGACAGACTCCCTGAGTTAAGGAGTTGGAGCTGGGATGTGGAGAGACTGCAAGGGCAGGGATTCACAGGTCAGCATACCCGAGGACAGAGCTGCCCAGAGCGGAAGCACCCCAGATCTACACAAAGGTCCCCTGAGTATCTAGGTGAGAACCGATCTACTCACTTCTGTGAAGGAAAGACTGGGGGGGGGTGGTGGGAAAAGAATCAGCCCAAAGGACCAGCTAGAAAATGTGTGATGCTTACTCACGCAGGGCTGGAACAGTGCCCACTCCCATCAGACAGACAGAAGCCCCA
Source organism: Pteropus alecto (assembly GCF_000325575.1). Lineage (NCBI taxonomy): Eukaryota > Metazoa > Chordata > Mammalia > Chiroptera > Pteropodidae > Pteropus > Pteropus alecto. Next base: position 1,602,465 of record NW_006439190.1, read on the forward strand.
CCCTTTCTAGGGCAGTGGGCAGGACAACTTGCCCCAGCAGTGGGAGAAGCCCTGGATGGAAACTGCCCGGTCCTGCTTGAGAGTCCTAAAGGCATGACCTGAAATAATTGGACTGTCCTAAGTGACTTGGTGGCTTCCCGGGACAAAGCTCAATGTACAGGGATATACAAAGGTACAAAGATATCCAACCTCCAGCAAGTTAAAATTTATACTCTCCACACCCAATAATAATAATAAATAATAATAATAATTGCCAAGCACATGAAGAAGCAGGAAAACAGAACCAAGGAGGAAAAATGTAAGTCTATCTAAACCAAACCAGAAATGGCACAGGTGTTAGAATTAGCAGACAAAGGTATTAAAACAGTTGTTATAACTGTATTCTTTGTTTAAAAAACTGAAACATGGAAGACATTGAAAAAGACTCAAATTGAACTTCTAGGGATCAAATCTACAATATGTAAGATTAAAGATACACTTGAAATTTAAGCAATTTTGATGTTACTGAAAAAAAATAAAATAGTAAACGAAGTCAGCAATAGACATTATCCAGAGTGAAACAGAAAAGAAAATTTAAAAGTGAACAGAATACCAGTGATACATGAGACAGCTTCAAGTGCCCTCACATATGTGTAACTGGAGTCCCTGAAGGGGAAGAGGACAGAGAGAGTATTTGAAGATATGAAGACTAAAGCTTTTTCTAATTTGGTGGAAAATATATAAATTCATGGATCTAAGAAGCTCAACGAACCTCAAGCCAAGAATCATTAAGAAAACTAACACTGTAATCAAACTGCTCAGATGAGTGACAAAGAGAAAATCTTAAAAGCAGAAAGAGAAAAAGATGACAGATTTTTTGTCAGAAATAATGTAAGCAAGAAGGCTTTGGAGGAACATCTTGAAAATGACAAAAGAAAAAAATACTGTCAACTTAGAATTTTATACGCATTGAAAGTATCTTTCAAAAATGAAGCCAAAATAAAGATTTTCTTCGGGCATTGAAAAGCTGGAAGGTTTCATCACCAGTAAGCAGCACTGCGTGAAATGTCAAAGGAGGTCCAGGACCTGGAGGCAGCCCCGGTCCATCCACCCACAGAGGCAGCCCACACTGAGGCATCCATTTGGTGGAGTGCCACTCAGCAATGAAAAAGGGATGGACTGTTGATGCATAGTCCAACATGAGTGAATCTCAACATTACTGTAAGTGGATAGAGCCTGACAAAAGGGACACAGACTGTGAGGTTCATTTACATGAAGTGAAAGCAAATGGACACTAATCTATAGCAAGAAAAAGCAGATCAGTGTATATCTGGGGCCAGGGGCCAGGTGGAAGATGTTGAATGGTGACAAGGTCTACTCACCATCCCGAGTGTGGCAGTGGTCTCACAGTGTGTGCTGATCGTATCGGGTTGTACATTTTAAGTACGCACCACTTATTGTATATCAATCATACCTCAATAGAGCTGTTAGAGCTTATAGCATATTGAACACATAATCTAGTTTTCAGTACTCAGTAACCGACCTACTGAGGAACGACAGCTGGTAGTGACGTGTAGAGACAGCCTAGGTGAGACCGCAAGGTAGCTGCAGTCTGCCTCACTATTAAGTATTGGGCTGACTGGGGCTTGGCGTTGGACATGTCTCACTCTCTAGTATTTATATAGACAGAGCTGTGGGTTCCTATGACTTGAAATACCTACAGGAGGACAGTTGCCAGCGTTTGTCTCCAGTTTGCAGCCTTTGCTCAGTGTAGCCTGCATTCTCATGTCTGCTTGCCCTTGCTGACATGACATCCTTACTGGGTCCAGTACCAGGCATTTCCTTCTGTCCTCCCTGAGTGTTTCCCATCTCTGCACTGGCACCACCTAGCACTTGGGTGTTCATGTTAGAGGGATGGGCACCACGCGCCCCCTTACCCCCAGTCCCAATCGGCTGTCACTTTTCCTATAACATACATCTTCCCTCTATTCCTGTTTCATGTGTTCTGCTCTGAGCCTCTCTGTCCATTCTGGACATACTGTGTCTCTGTGGCCAGCATGGCTATTGTGCCCAGTCCCCGCCCCTTGTTCTAGCCTCCTAGTTCAAGTTTATCTCCTGTTCTCCGTGATGAAGCACAGCGGTCCTCAAATTGGAGACCTTCCATACAGGCCAAAACTATTGAAAACACCAAAGAATATTTATTATCTGTTTTATATCTATCCATATTTACAATACTGGACAATTAAACATGAGACAGTTTTAAAATATTTACTTAGAAATTCATTAAAAATAATAATAAAGTTATTTTGTTAATCTATTTTTATGAAAAATAAATTTTACCACAAAAAGTAAAAAAAAAATACATTGTTTTACATTTTTCTAAATAATATCTGTCTTAATAAAAGATGGTTGGATTTCAATATTTGTTTCTGCATTCACACTTGCAATATTATAAATCACAAGGACTCTGGTAAACTACACTATCAATTGCATGCAAATGGGAATGAAAAAGCAAGTAACATCATATTAAAAGTTCGATGCAGCTGACTCCTCACAGAGTTTTAGGATCCCCAGATATTTCTGGATCAAACTTTGAGAACCACTGTTAGAACAGCCATACTGCTTTCTCTTCTCCTCCTGGACATAGCAAGACACAGCTACCTTAGAGTCTTCATCAAAATGCTTACCTCTTCTATGTCTTCCTTACCCTTCTGCACATTCTTTAGCTCCTGGCAGACATTTGGCCTCCTAGTCTCCATCTTCACCCCACCTCAAAGGAGCCCATTATGCATTTGTAATAAACTTTTTTACTTATTCTGATGTTTGTGTGTAAGAGAAAAAGCTTGCCTTAACCTTACAGTTGAAAATCCATTCAGTGGCTTACTAACAGGAGCCTAGTATCACTTCTTGTATCTCTGTGTCTTTCAGTTGTGCTTTTCCTATCTCTGGAATCATGGAGGCCAAACTCATATCAGCTGGGGGAGAAACTTAGAGGGACTTTAATTAAATAATTTTTCTTTTAGCCTGGAGCATACGGTTAAATTTGATATATTAGAGTACCTTAAATGCATGGGCAGGTAATCTGTTGTACAAAGTTTTTGTGTAATAGATTCATGTCTGTCTCTTGCATGTCTGTCAATTGTAACTTTATGATGAGACAGAGAATATCTGCCTTGGTCACCACTATATTTCATGTCCCAACACTGCCTCACACAAGCAGGGAGCTCAGTAGGTGTTCACTGAAGGAGTGACTTGGTTATGTCATCCCTACTCATGAGTGTGAGTTTCTGTAACATGAGGCCATATTATCTTAGTGATTAATGGTTAACTAGTCTTCTGAAATTTTTCCTAGACATCTCCCTCATGCTACATCAGTATTTCTGGTATGTGTTTTCTATATTCTTTCACCAATACATTTATATAAGTACATCTTCACTGGGCCTTAGAAAATTGTAAAATTGTTCACTTTTTTCAGAAGTGTGTATCAGAATACCTGGGGAATATATAAGAGGAAAATAATCTTGTTTTAGTTCAACAACTACAGTTGTAGTTATCATTATTGATAAACAGACAATCTCTCCAGTTTTCAGGAAAAAACAAGAACAATTTTATTTGTATCGCACTGGATGTCTGAAATCATTTCAAATCTGACAAGGAAACAATATGCCATCAACTTTTACAGCCATTGGCATGAAAAATCCCAACAGCGAGTAGTCACAAAATAATTTTAATTATTTATTTATTATTTTTTTAAATTGAAGAAATGATTTAATTTTTTTCCCTCATATATCTCTCCCTTCCCCCCTCCTCCTTACCCTCTGGTAACCATTAATCCATTGTCTATGTCCATAAGTCTCTGTTTATCCTGCTCATTTGTTGCTTTTAGGTTTATATCCCACATATAAGTGATATCATGTGATTTTTAACTTTTCCTGTCTGGCTTATTTCGCTTCGTATGATTATTTCAAGATCCATCCATGTTGTTGCAAATGGCAGTATTTCATCTCTTCTTATGGCTGAGTAATATTCCATTGTATATATGTGCTACAGCTTCTTTAGCCAATCATCTATTGTAGGACACTTGGGTTGCTTCCATGCCCTGGCCACTGTGAATAATCCTGCTATGAACATCGGTGTGCAAATATCTTTTTGGATATGGTTTTCAAGGCTTTGGGGTAAATATCCAGTAGAGGGATTGCTGGATCATATGGTAGATCAATTCTTAGTTTTGAAACAAACCTCCATATT
>NW_006439190.1:1610058-1626987 GCF_000325575.1 Pteropus alecto
CTCTTTTTTTTTACATTTTGTTTTAGGCGAGCTGACACCTTTCAATATTTCCTGTAGCGCAGACCTCATAGTGGAGATCCCTGAATTTTTGTATGTCTGGAAAAAGTCTTAATTTCTCCTTCATATCTACAGGAGAGCTTAACTGGATACATTATTCGAGGCTGGTAGTTCCTTGCACTTAATAGCTTAAATATTCAATTCTATTCCATTCCTGCCCTGAGAAGTTTGATGATAATCTAATGGGATTTCCTTTATATGTTACCATTTTCTTCTGCCTGGCTGCCCTGAGAATTTTGTCTTTGTCGTTAGTTTTTGATAACTTTAATACAATGTGTCTTGGTGAAAGCCTTTTTGGGTTGAGATAATTGGGTGTTCTGCTGACTTCTTGAATTCTAAGCTCCAGCTCATTCTTTAGATTTGGGAAATTCTTGTCCACTATTTGTCTGAAAATGATTTCTAGTCCCTGCTCCTTTTCCTCAACTTCAGTAATGCCCATTTTTCTTATGTTTTCTCTCCTGATGGTGTCAGCTAGTTCTTGTATTTCTCTTTCATTATTTTTTATTCTTCGATTTCTCTCTTCTTCCTTCTGATTTATTTCTAGATTTCTGTCTTTAATATCACTGACTCTTTCCTCCATTTGGTCGACTCTATTTCCCAAGCTTGCTATTTCAGTTTTCAACTCTTGCAGTGTGTTCTTTATCTCCAGAAGGTCTATTCTCTTCTTTTTGAGGGTTTCAATCTCCTTGCTAAAGAACTCATTCTGCTCATCAATTTCTGAAATTATTGATATAATTCATTTTGGATCTCATTGAGTTTTTTTAGAAGTACCATCCTGAATTCTTTGTCATATAAATTGCATATTTCTATGTCTGTAAGCTTATTTTTTGGAGATTTTTCTCTTTCTTTCTGAGATGCCTTGTCACCTTGGTTGTTCATGGTGTGCAATAGACTATCTCTGCCTGGGCATTAATGGAAGTGTATTCTGATTTTTTCCCCAGCAAGATTTATTATATAATGGTCCTTAGCCTATTGCAAACAAGGCACTTTTCTTTTGGTTTCCAGTAGATGGCGTCTAAGCCTCTTGGATCTCTGCTTTATATAAAGTCTTAATAATGCCTTTTTTCTTCTTTTTTTCTTATAGATGTTTAATCATGCTAGCTAACCCCAGTCTTAGTCTCTGTCAGTGTTAGCAATAGTTTCAGTAGCATTCGCTTAGATTCCCCTGGGACTCTGCGGCATTCTGTCACGGATGGTATGGAGTGAGGGCTCCTCTGGCTTGGGGGATGGGAGCTGTGGCTCAGCCGCTGTTTTGCACCCGCTGCTGGAAAAAATCAACTGTTGTTTCTCCACTCTCCTTGCTTTTTTGCTTTCTGCCCTGATGACTGGGCATTGTTGCTGGCCACTGTTGCTGGCCACATGGAGCTCACAGCACTCCCAGGCAGGGCTGCTCAGGGAAGTTGTGACACCTCCTCCCATCCCTCTCCTCCTACAGGGAGCTCCTTTGGCTGCAAGAGGCAGTTTCTTTGTTTCTTTCAGTCCATCGCCCGATACCCGGGGTTCTGACTTGTGGTAGCTCTTATGCGCAGAGCCCATGCTTAGCGATGCTGGTGTGCAGTTTGGGTCTTTTTATTGAGATTTAGGTGTTCAGCTTATAGTTGTTTCAAGAGGAGAGATCTGGGGAGTCTCTCACTCCGCCATGTTTCTGACATCACTGGTCAATTTTAATTTCTTTTAAATAACTTACATTAAAGTCACATCATGAGTTTAACAAATCCGATATTGAAGATGCAGGAAGAACTGACTCAGATGTTAAAATGTGACAGATTTTTCTCTTGCTGAACATCTGCATGTTGGTGATTGGCAGGACAAAAGAGGAAAAACACAAGACTTTCTTCTGTCTCATTGATATGTGCACTGTCTGGATTACATCTTCCTTAGGAAATGAAGAGTGTAGCCCTCCGAATATTAAACAATCCTTTATTCACTTTTACATTTAATAGGAAAGATGAGTCTGTACTGTAGCGTCATAGAATGGTTGAAGACAGACATCCACCCAAGGCTCGTGGGTTCCATTCTTGAAAAACAAAAAACAAAACAAAAACCTAGTTTTCTTTTTTTTTCTTGTCATTTGAGTAACTTCCAGAAATTTTACACACACACACACACACACACACTCAAAATTCCTTCCTTCCTTCTTTTGGAAACACATTTAAAATGATCTATACTTCTTAAACATATATATTTTTCGAGAATTTTTCATATCAGTACATGTAAAACAAATTTATACTTGTGGGTACTTATATGGTAAGTTATTTAACTATAGCCTTATTGCTAGACCAATAGTTTGTTTTCAAGGTTGTTTCTATTATAAACAACAGTGCTATGTACTTACCTAAGGATGTATGAGTTTATCTAACAAAATTTCTGTGAGATTGCTGCATTAATGCCTATATTTATTTATAATTTTGATGTATTCTGCCAAATTGCTATCCCCCAAATACACCAATTTAATATTTATCAGTAGTGCTTGAGCATGGTTGATTCTACATGCCCTCCCAGTACTTTTAATTTTTTTCCTGATCTGTTCAGTGAAAATTAATTTTATGCAAATTTAAATTAATATCAATTATTGGCATTTAAAGATATTTGAATTTATTGAAGTTTATATTGCAAAAATTTTCTTTGCTTGCCTTTATTTTGTTGTCTCTTTCTTACTGATTTATCCCAGTTTTATATGTACAAAAAAATCAACCCATTCCTTGTTACGCATAACAAAACGAATTTGTTTAGATTTTGCTAATTTACTTGTTTCAGATTCATTAGTCATTTACAATGTGACATTTAGTTTTGTATCATGGTTCAAAAAGTCTCTAGTATTTCAAAAGTGTTTTTTTCTGTTCTTTTTTTTTTAATTTAAAACTTTATGTAAAATACTTTTGGAGTAGGCACTGAAATTGGAATCTAAATCATCCCCCCTAGATTGGCTCACAGGGGCTGCAGCAGTGCGTATTGAGTCATACACCTTGTCCTTCACATCACTAGGTTTTGTTGAGAACCAAGGGCTGTAAAATGCGGTGGCTTCAGACAGCTTTGAGCTAGAAGGTGTTCCTCTGGGGACAGCAAAAGCACTAGGAAACATCAGCCACATGGACACCTTGTAACTAAGCACCAGCTCTTCTGACCACGCTTTTTTGCCTAAAGCAAGCTGGATGCCTCAGGGCATCAGGGCTAGAGGCACAGCCACCTCTGATGAGGCCAGCCCGGTTCATGTGCATGGTAGGGAGCAGGCCCTGGAAGCAGTCATGCAGTCTATGCCATCCTCACTGATTTAAATGCTGCCTTTATCACATAGTGATCCTCACATATACTTCAGCCTGTTTCTGAATTTTGTCTGTTGATTTATTTATATCTCCCTGGGAAAATACCAAGCTATTTTACTTATACCCTTTGGTAGTCTTTTGCAGCTTTTATAGATATGAAGTTTCTTCTTTTTTGTTGTTGTTGCTGTTTAGAAAGGGAACTTCTACTATATCAAGCAATTTTACTTTTAAAAAGCTATTGATGTTTATGTGTTAATTTTCAAGTAATCGCCTTGTTACCATCGTATTGTCATACATAATCTTCTCTGTAGGTTCTCTTGAGTAGTCTGGATACATGGTTATAGCATTTATACTTAAAATAATTTTACTTTCTCCATATTTTTCTCTAATTGCATTCTTTTGGATAATTGCAGTGACTAGTTCTTCCAGAGCATGAGTAAGCAATTATTGTGACTTGAGGGGAAACAAAGACCCATTTGTTTCCAAATGCCAGTCATTAACCTTAAAAATAATGGAAATCCGAGTCACTTTGTCTAAGATAATTCTAGAGTAGATTGCCTTTGACCTAAGATTGATGGTGAGGACACAGCATGACCAGCATAACAAGAAATTGAATTCAGTATTATATTCTGCATTTTATTTCTTGATTTTAATGAGTTATTATTTTTCATATTTCCTTAGAGTTTCCTTGAAAGTTTTCTACAACGTTTCATAAAAATTGTTTTCTCAATGAAACAACATTGACTTTGTGATAGAATTTGGGCATTTGATTCAAGAACCAACGGCTGTAAAATGTCATGCCAAAAAAGTAGGCTTCGGCATTTTATTTGGAGTGGTGATGGTTCAAAAAATATGAGACCAGAAAGAGAAGCAGTTTCAAGGGATTGATGATGACAATTTGTGTGTCTTTTCTGGTCTTTTTGTTCAAGTATTTATAACCATTTTGTCTGTCATGTGTAGGATTTCAGGCACATGTAACCGGCACTTGCACTTTCTGTGCTGAAGATGCTCACTATGTTTTTCAGAATTCAATGCAATCAGTAGTGCTGGGAAGATCTTATGAATACCCATCAAATACCCACACATCAGATGTCACTGCAGGAGTGACTGCTTACCAGTGAGAATGACAGACCTGTTTTATTTAGTTTCTCAAAATCAAAAGTATCATTCTGAGAATTTATCAGACCCAATAGTGATGATATCGAGCAATTCTTATAGTTGAAAAATAAATGTATTGAATATTATCCTGTGCATCCCTGGTTTTACACAAACAGCCTACCATGAACTCATTCCATTTCCATCTACTGTCCAAAGAGTGACCAGGTTTACAGCACGCTCCTTAGTAACAGCTCTGTAAACCTGATCACCTATCGTTTATGAGGCTCATATGTCAGACTCAAAATAACTTGTCAGCTGCAGTATACCAGGAGAGAGCACAGGATGGTACAGTTTGCTCCCTGGCCTCTCTCTGGAAGACATCTGTGAGCCTCCTGATTAGCATTTTTCTAAAGCTTAGATGAGTTTCATCCTAACAGCACACTTGGATGTAGATGTGGATCTGGAGGCGTTTGACTTCCTCTGAATAGCCTGCATAGAATATTCATAGTTAAAGGGATTTAAAGAAAATTTTCCTAATCATAGTGACAAATTAAATATATAGAGGAGATACATCCAAGGCAATCAGTATTGAGCTGTTGAGCTTTTCATGGCTTTTGCTCATATGCAAAATTCCAAATGTTTTGAAATAGGAATAAAGAATTAAAATGTAAAAGTTGAACATCTTTAGTTTTTCTTGGTAGCTTAAGAATAGCTAGTTAATGTGTACTGCATATGTTCTTTTGCCTAAAGCAGATGCATTTTACTCTTTTAAACTGTGTACTGTAATTAAGATATTCTGACTCTACTAATATTCAATACAAAGAAAAAGAAAATCTTTTATGATGAAAATTTTATCAAGTGAAAATGTTTAGCCAACAATAAAGATGATTCTTTTAGTTAGTGTATTAGTATTGACTATTTGTGATTTTTACATTCAACTAAATCATGATTTAATATTCTTTTTTTTAAAACATGGAAGCAGAGAGAAAGAGACTTGACCTAATTAGCATTTAATTAATGTAACCAATGCAGAGTGAGTTGTGAATCCTACAGGGGTTGTCATATGTGTTATTTAGAGATGGGAAGTGTTAACTTCTCTTCAGTGACAGGTAACTGCCAACGCCTGTATAGTACTGGGTAAAAAGATATAAATTAGAATGACTATTTATATACTTTTTTTATGGCATAAGACTGATGAAGCAAGAGTTTTCAGTATTGTACATCCTACATATTTAAAGAAAATTTAAAAAATATTTTCTTTGAAATCATGAGTACCTAATTTTGTCTTCATAGTTATTTAGGGTAATTTTCTTGACTTATCTAAGAGACTGAGCTGAACATTTGCATAAACACAAGGCAATACATTTGAACACAGGAAGCAGAAAATCACTTTCATATCTTATTTAAGCTTCTGTGAAGATAGTAGGATTGTATCAAGGAAATGGCTAACACTGACACCAAAGACACAGAGACCATAGACTATTGGCAGAATATGAAAACATACACACATTTCACTGTCAGGGAGACACGAAGCTACCTAACCTCCTGCAAGGTAAACTATACTTTTGTTTTGTGTGTCGGATGTGGGTCCCTCACTGTTGTCATGTTGCTTTTATAAAAAAATTTTTAAAATAATTTAAAAAAATTTAAATTATATTTGGCATACAATATTAATTTCGGGTTTATAACATGGTGATTACACATTTATATATAACTTACAAAGTGATCACTGTAATATATCTGATAACTATATGACACTATACATAGTTATTGCAATATTATTGCCTATATTCCTTAAGCTGTATTTCAGATCCCCATGACTATTTTGTAACTACCAATTTGTACTTATTCATCCCTTCCCCTTTTTCACCAACCACCCTCAACCCCCTCCCATCTGGGAACCATCAGTTTATTCTCTATATCTATGAGTTTGTTTGTTTTGTTTCTTTATTTTGTTCTTCAGATTCCACATGTAAGTGAAATTGTATGGCATTTGTCTTTATCTGACTTACTCCATTGAACACAATACTCTCTAGGTCCATCCATGTTGTTGTAGATGACAAAGTTTCATTCTTTTTTTAATGACTGAGTCATATTCTATTGTATAAATGTACCACCTCCTTATCCATTCATCCATCGATGGACACCCAGGTAGCCTCCACCATATAGTAAAACACGTGATTACTCTTGACAGAGACCCACTGAAGATACAACAGTTTCTGGATGGAATTCAAAGAAAATATGAGGAGTTCATGTCTCGGCCATTATTTTAAAACATGTATCTGTTTCAAATGTTCCCCAATACTAGAATGGCTTGTGTTAGACTCGGGCATAAAAGGTCCTTTGTCTAGTTAGAATCAAACATATAGCACCTTTTAATACTGTCATCATGGAGTTAAAATGACAGGCTCATGTGACATCTAAGCACTTTAATCCGGTTGGAATGACAATGTCTTAATCAGTTCCTTAAGACAAAAGACAGTATCTCATTCCATCCGCCCCCCACATGGCGACTCACAGAGGAGCTCAATAAATAATTGTTGAAGAGGAGGTGGCTCCATAGTGTAGTGGTTAGCACGTCTGCTTAACACTCAGAAGGTCTTGGGTTTGTGCCCCAGGTGGAGCCACATCCCGGACCCCCGGTGCTGTGGGTGAGCTCCCTGAGGGTGTGGAAGGAGATGCTCCGCCTTCAGAGATGGCAACATTCCTAGGTTGGGGTGGAAGTGTGTGTGTGTGTGTTTGTGGGGGTGGGGGGCGTTGGAATTAAAGAGGGGGGAAAAATAATTGTTGAAAAAATGCACTGCAGCACTATTAAAATGGCATAACTCTTACATAGGAAATTGAAGACCAAACCCAAGTAATGCAGTCAAAAAACACTTTTAATGAATTTATGATATCTGATGTTATAATTCCACTTCCAAATTTCCTCCAAAATTTATCATATCACTTCCGTGAATACCAGTAAAAAAAGGAAGGAAGTGTGGTAACTGGTGCAGGATTCAGAGAACAGTTAATTACTGTGTTTCCACTATAACCCATACAGTAAATTATATAAATCAGAAGCAAAATAAATGATCTAAAGTCAATGTATAGTTTACAAAAAACACTTCTAGGTATCTCATTGAATATTTATCATAACCTACTATGCACATTTTGTACAAAAGGACAAAGAATTAGAAAAGTTCATGCAGTAAGTGAAAGGGAGAGGGATGAGGCTGTGATTGATTAATAAATGCCTGGCTTTAGGCTACAAAAATCTCTGGTACTAAATAAACATTCAAAGTCAACTCCTATTCATTTCACTGGGTGTCAGAATGATTGCCATTTCCTTCTAAATATTTCCTTAAGATCCTAAGTAAGCCGAAGTCCTTTATTTTGTGCCTTCAAAGTCTGCTGATATCTCTTTTGATACTCATCAAACCTGATTATTTTTACATAGTTAATTGTAACTATGAGCCCACCAGAGCTCCTAGAAAGAGCCAGCTTACTGAATCAGAGTCTAAACAAGTCCAGACATTCCAGTGACTATTTGAAAGATGGGGAACAGAGTGTGTCTACCTTATGTACCTCTGCATGTACCCAGGGCCTGGCATTTGCTAGATGCATGAACACAAAATAAATGACACCAAAACAAAGTAGTTGCACTTAACTTGGACTTAGGATATAGTTTCAGTCCCAGAAGAGCTTAGTATAAGATGAATAGGAAAAATATAATATTCTCTGGGGGAGTATACCAAGAATATCAGACCTGATAGAAGAAAGAAGTGATAAGTTATGGATTATAAAACTGACAGAAAAAAAAAAAGAATGTACTTACAAGAAACTTGAACTACTTACATCTATACCTATACCTACACCTGTACCTGTACCTATGCCTACACCTACATCTATATAAAACACGACTAATGGAAAGTTTTGAGGTGCTGCTCTAGCATTAGATGTGGATGGCGATTCATGGTCTCCTTTGCCTGTTACTTTTTTGCCCAGTGGTTTGTACAGATTCTGAAATGAAGAAGGGGTTTGAGTTGAGGGCTAGGTAGAAAACAGCCTGTGCAGTGAAGTAGACAGAAGTATTGATTATATTATCAAGGATAGTAAAAACTGAGCGACAGGGCAGAAGTTTAGTGGCTCATAGTTCAGAGGTATAATGTTGTTATAAACTGTGAGTTCTTTATCCTCATAAAACTGAAGTGCTGGGTATATAGTAACGTGTTTTTTGGGGGGATAGATAACATGATTTTCCATGAGAAATAATATTTGAATCAAAGATGCCATATTTGTCTCCTAAATGTTTTCTAATATTAATACACCAAATGACCAAAATCAGTACAGACCTAGCCCATCTACCGACACTAGATGATGGTGAAACAATAGTTTATAGTGATGCCCTTCAGACCCAGAGGAATGATTAAGTTAGCATCAGTACATTCTTCTTAATAAAGCAAGGAAACCTATACAACGTTTCAGGCACATTTCAACAGAAAGGATGAAATGCTTTCCTCATTTCCCAATGCAATGTGTTCCCTTGCCTGCGACAGGCTGTGCTGCAAAGAGCCCTTAGGCTACTTGAGTACTAGATGCTTCTTGAAGTGCATTCATTAGCTGAGATCACTGATGTAAAAATAAAAGTCAGCCATTTAGTATATTGGAACCTAATGACTTAAAACAATAATGCCCTTCAAATGGGAATAATTTACTCTTAATGCACTTATTGATGAAGTCTGATAGCCAGCTGTTAAAGTATCTGTTAACTGAGGAATATGACAGAACCCATTAATGAAACGAGGATTTTTCAGTCCTGTAGCTATGTTTATGCTTACTCTCTTTTCCTAATTTTTAATCAATATTTGCTAAGTCTCATCTGACTGTCATTGCTAAGTCTCATCTGACTGTCATTGGTTGAAATGTTGATTTTTTTCCCCCTAGTTTTAGTCTGGGTTGATTGGCTTTCTTTCTTGGCTGAAGTAGAAGAGATCTGTGTTTTGAATTTCATTTTTAAATTAACTCATTTAAGATGCTAGACGATGGAGAGATGATATCCTGTTTTTATTGATAACATGCGTGTTCAATTAGTTAGGGCTACATAAAATGGAAAAAACATCCTATTCAGAGACGTTCAGTAATCGACTCTAGAAATTGAAAAAAAATATAAACCTTTAGGTGAAAAAGTAAGATGGATTGTTGATGTCATAACTGACGAGGAAAACAGGTCTCGTAACTTTGTATGTTTTCATTTTTTACTTTGTTTTGCAAAAACGAACATTCACTCATTAAATATTAGTGTTTTATGAGAGAAATATTTCACAAGAAGAATCATACAGATAAGAAATTATACTTTTTTTGCAAAGCAATATTATAGAAATATAGAAAAGTAGAACAAAAATGGAAAAATGGAACATAATTTTTATCACTTCATAGTGATCTTTAATGGTCTGTTTCTTTTCAGTGGTGTTGTGCGCCTGTTTTTTTCTACTTCCCTGTAGTGTATATGTTTTTTCCATATGTAGCTTTTCACTTTACTTGGTCAACTAAATTAAACTAATGTCCTCCACCTTTAGTAGTAGGAATAAATTAAATCTTTAGACACAGAACAAGAAGCCAGCAATTCCACTACGTATGGGATTAGGTTTGCTCACTGTGGTTTACTGGGAGGACTCAGCTCCAGGAGTCCAGCTCTGAGTCAGACTGTGTCTGCCCTCACCAGTGAATGCTTTGGGGCAGGGCAGCGGGACTCTGGGCAGTTGCTGAAACTGCGGGGCAGGACCAGCGTGCGCCATGAGTCTTGTACCTCTTCCTGCAGTAATCTTGTAGTAATCAGGATCACATTTGCCTAATATTTAATGGAGTCAACATCTCATTGTTAACCCTAATTGTTGGGAATTTTATAAAAATGATAAGGTGAATCTCTCTATGTATTTCACTTTTTCCATAGCTTTAATGATTTGTCTAGGATTTGGAGGATTCATTCTCAGAAGTACTGTTACTATTTTAGATGGTAATCACTGTTCCTATCAATGTAAGATGCCTTGTGTCACACGCAGACTGTATCCTTACAGTCTGTGAACATTTTCATTTTCGTTCTTCTAATTTTATACTTGTGTGAGCTTTCCATCTAATCATTATAACGTGTTCTCTTTGAGACATTCTAGTTTCCTACTTTATCCTGTTTTTTTCCTAAAACTGTAACTTTGTCTTGGCAGAAAGTTTCTAGATGGTTACAGAGATACTGTGTGTAGAGTCTCCTCTCTAAGGCTTCCTCAGGGTCCTGGCTCTGGAGTTGGACAGACATGGGTTGAAATAACAATTCGGCTACCAGACAAAGCACTTAATCTCTCTGCATCAGTCTTCATTTTCTTCATCTGTAACACGGAGATGATAGGTCATGGGAGAAGATGGAGGAAGGCAGGCAGGAGGCATGCTTCCGTGTGCAGACACCATGTAGAATTCTTTGGACTTTTATGATGATTCCAAAGTTATCATGTTCTGAATGGGAGATGAAATCAATAAATCGTGGCTGTGCAACTCATGTAAGTTAGCTAGAACTCTGTCGAATATTTAGATTTTAATTTACTTTTTATCAGTGATAGTTCTCTATTTCTTCCTGCAGTATCTCAATTTCTATGCTATGCCTCCTCTCTGTAAAAAGAAATGACAACATTTCTAAGTGGTCAAGCTGAGAGAACAATGGCAACTTGGTTCATTTTTCCCAGGTCAGAAATGAAGCCTTTTCTTTTACTTCGTACTGTAAACAGTTGTTTAACACCGTGCACCAGGTATTGTAGAAATTACAGGATAAAATTTTGCTCAAAAGGCATCCTTTTTACATCTCAGGTCTTATTCAGTCCTGATTTTTTTTCTTTAGTGCTTTACTTTGTTTTAGGACAAAGGGCTACTAAGGAAGGGGAGATTTAGAAATGGATGATGAGGGCTTAGGCAGAGTGATCTTTCCAGTCCAGGAGAGACCCGATGCGGTTAGACAGGAATTAGTATGCTGTGCAGTTGACTCCCTGGAAACTTGCTTTGGTAAGCTATTCCTAGTTTTTGAAACTGAAAACCTATTTTAGGTACTGATCTTAAGTATAGGCTTCTGACTACAGAACTAGGTGCATTTTAATTATTATTATTTTTAAAGGCAGGCAAGAAAGGAATTCTGTTAACCCAGCAGAGGTGTTAACACAGGCAGCCTGGACAGAGCAGTGGAGAAGGAAGAAGAGATATGAAGAACGCCCTGGGCAGAGAAGTGTCAGGTCACTGCGCTGTGGCTTTCCTGGCTTCCGGCAGTTAGGTTAAGTGCCCTTTTAGTATGTGGCCTGTCCTCACCATCAGCCAACCCTCTATTCTCGGAAAATATATTTCTATCAGAGAGTTGGGAAGGACCTTCACTGACCTCAGTACTATCTTCTATTTAACTGTGAACTTCTTTAGAAACAAGGTTCAGGTTTTATCTTTTTTTGCATCATCTTTACTAGGAGAGCAAAACCCGGGAAGAAGGTACCCTCTGTAAACATTTGTAAAAAGGAAGTGACAGGGTGTTTGTCCATTTAGTCAGTTTAACATGTATTTATTCAGTGTTTGTGATGAGTTGAGCATTGTTCTTCATGGTTACCATGTATTAGTGAACAACAGAAGCAAACAGCTACATCCTCATGAGCTTACGTTCCAGTGGGATTCACGGCAATAAATTAAAGACAGAATCAGAACAAACTTTATTGTTAGAGATGTAAGCCCCATAGATGGTGGATCCCTTAGAGGGTATTCATCTCTCCAGGAAGAGTCAGTGTTTACTAGGTGCAGGAAATATGCCAATGGCATTCAAAAATAATTATAGACAATATTTAACTTTTCATTTGTTTGTATTTTTGTTTCCCCTTAGATATGTTTTTTGCATATACTTCAAAATTCTGCATAGACATGACCTCTAATAAATCTTCTTGACTGCTGGAGGCTGACTCCTTCCTATATTCCCCGCCTTGCATGGGTTTTTAAAGGTCATTGTTCATGGATATCTACCACCATGAGGACACAGCAGTTTTCCCAAGACATCTGAGTCCTTTAAGAGCAAGGACTGTCTTCTGTGTGTGTTGGAGAATGTAGGTCCTTAAGTTTAATATAACTGAGTTTTCTATGACTAGAATAACTGGAACAAGTGAGACAGAATCAAGTTCTGCTTTGAGAAGTATTTCTAGAAGAGCTATTGAAAGGACGCAAAGTAACAACTAGTTTTAAATTTCTAAGTAAAGTTATTGGATATGAAACAAAAGAAGGTGAAAGAGGACACTGTAGGGGAAACAGGTAGCCATTCCTAACAAGGCAGACACGCGAGGCTTGGCAGCACTGTGACGAAGCTGCGGTTCTGATGCTGAGAGCTTTTGTATCATTATGTTCAGAACTGCTTGAATAGGTACCCAACAAAAGGAAGACAGAAGTAATAGTGAATATTAAATATTATTGGCAGAAATTTTTGCAAGGGATTTCTCTGAAAATAAAATAAAGATTGTGGCCAGATGGAAGGAACAGATCTAATAACTGCTGAACTAGCTCAGTGAATGGATGGACTCTTCTTGGGACTTTCGCTGGCTCAGAATTACTGCTAATTACTGAATGGTGGATGTAACTCCAGCAGTTCTTGGCAAACCTGTAAGGACTCGGCAGGAGTAGGATGGCTGCCACCAACAGTAAACCTTTGTGTCTCTCTATTATTGTAAGAACCTCAGGGAAGCAGCAGGGTGGGAGCAGAGGAAAGCCTGAATCAGCCAGAAGAATAAGAAGGGGCTGTTTCATTAGACATATCATTCTCATCTCACTTCTTGCCTTCATTCATGAAAACAGCATAATTGGAGGGGGAAGGTGCAGTAGCTCCTGCCCCTTTTAGAGACGGGCCTGACATCAGAAGGAGAGCAAGCTGAGGTCTGTTAAACAGCATGAAGTCTCTGAGCATGTATCATTTAGACAGGACTTTCGCACCGGAACCAGGCTAACCAGAGTTAATCCTCGCTGTCCCCAGGATTACCAGTTTCCCCCCGCCCCCCAAAGGCCCTTTTTATTGCTGAATTAAATTTTTAAGTTTAGACTTAGCTATTTTCAATAACTCCAGGCTTTTGTGATCTTTTAACAGCCTAACATTATTCAAGGAAACAAAATGCTTGTTTAGAAATCTGCTGGCTCCATGTTACTATCTTCTTCTGGTTCTGTTCTGTTTCTTGAACCCCCCAGATCATTTTCAAGTTGTTAGGGCCAGGAAAACAAGTAGAAACTAAACCAAAATGTAATTCTTTTCTACACCCACTTTCTGGGATGGTCTTTACATTTCACTTTTAGTTTCTATCCTAAAAGAGTTCAACAACTCAACAAACATTTATGACAGTTCTACCACTTGCCAAAGCTCTGTTATGCCCTGGGGATAATAGAGTGCTGAAGCTATGTACCCATCCTGAGGAGTGTCTGAGCACCTGTAAAGGAGGGATTTCAAAATGATGACGGAAGTGACAGACATTCTTTGCTTGACCAAACTTTAGGCAGGCTCCTGAATCTTCTCTGAGGCCCATCTGTTACCTACTTGCAAAATCTAGTTCTAACAAGAAACCTACTGAGTCAGTTTACCCAGAGCTAACCCTTCCTTAATACCTGATTATGTCTCCATCTTTCACTACCTCTCATGGGA
Source organism: Pteropus alecto (assembly GCF_000325575.1). NCBI lineage: Eukaryota > Metazoa > Chordata > Mammalia > Chiroptera > Pteropodidae > Pteropus > Pteropus alecto. The sequence goes on from NW_006439190.1 coordinate 1,624,138, forward strand.
CGTCTGGTCCTCCCGACCTGCTGTGAGTACAAATCCACTTAGGTCGACTGAGCTGGAAGCCCTTTGGCCTTGATGGCTTCTCCCAGTAACTTTCCATCCATTGACACCTGCAGCCCCGGCTGTAAGTTCCCGCCTGCCCATGCAGGATTGAGCCCAGTCCTATATGAGGTCTCTTTTCCCTTATGACAATAGTTCTGACTAAAATCTGTTTTTACTGCTTTCACTACAGTCCAGCTCTGGTTTTGCTTTGACATAAGTGGGAAGGTGAAGGTAAGGCTAGGAATGCAATACTCAGAATTGAAAGTAAACAGATCCCTCTGCGTCACTGCCTGGCTTGATATACCTGGAGGTGTCTCTACTTTCCAGCTTCCCAGGCACTGGCCACCTCAAGGAGACCTTTGCCCACTGGTGCCTGGAGCCCTACTCCCTGATTCCCACCAGGGCTTTTGAAGCTGCTTTTGCAGATCTTGGTGTCCTGTGCACGGAACAGTTGCTCTGTTGTGTGGATACAGGCTGCAGGGCCAGTGACTGGTTGCTGGGCTGTCAGAAGACTCATGAGAGCACAGGTCACTGCTGGGTTCTGGAAGTCCACTGTAGCACTGACTGCTGCACCTTTTGGCTGCCGCCATTGCTGTGGCTGTGCCGGTGTCGTGGCCAGCGTTTAGATTTGTGAATGTGGATATATAAAAGTCAGGGTTAGATTCAGGAGCAAGTTTGTTATATTCTAAATGTCCTGGGAAATCCTTTCCAAGGGTGGGAAGGAGGTCAAACTCCGACCCCATAGGGCTTTATTTAAGGCTTTATTTAAAAGAGAACACAAAGCATTAGTTCACATGACCACACATGTAGATTGGAGCATTGGAGGTTGTGATTTTGGAAAAAAATAAAAAACATTAACTCATTTATGTACTCACCTGATTCCTGTTGGACACAGGGTAATTGTAAATTAAGAAAATTGTTTTTACAAATACAAACATAATAATTGTTAGGTCATATCTTTGATGAAGAAACTGATACAAGCATTTTGCCTCTTATTTTTTAAGTAAGTTTAGTGAGAGTCACACCTGTTAGGATGTAATTTGCAAAAGAGGGACGTGCAAGCTTGAGAGGAGACAGGTCCCATAAAACATGGCAAAGAAAGAGTAAAGATTTTGCATTAAAAGTTCTGGGAAGGAAAACAGAGTGGAGCTGAGTCAGCCTGAGCCTTGACCTCCACATTCCAAGGTGTTGGTGTGGGAGGGAGGAGCTAAGAGATCATGCTGAAGCCATGACCCACATCTGGCCTGAGGTTCATCAGCTCTCGGAGCACAGACTCTTGGGTGCTGGAGACACATCTGAGTGACACTGCTGAGGCTAGGATAGCTAATAATGGAGTCATAGCACAGATATGTTCAAAACCGTTTTGGCCCATAATTTTGTTCCTGTTTATGAAAGTCAAAAAAGTGAAGAGAAATGTTACAACACAGCAGCTAAGAGCCAAGACTGAGCAGCACTGCTGGTGTTCAAAGTCTGGTCTGCCTTTTCCCAGCCGTGTGACTTTAGAAGTCCTTCAGCCTCTGTGTCTTGGTTTTCTCATATTAGGATGTGTAGCATAGGGCTATGGCTAGGATGGCCATGGCTAGGACTTTTTATGTGCCTAGCACATAAAAAATGGTCACACATGGGAGAGAAAAAATGGCGTAGATGATAGAGGCTCTGTTCATTCCTCTGGCGACCAAATCAAAGTTGTGACGAAAACAAGGAGCAGCAGCAAGGAAAAATAGCCTAGGATCTAGATGAACAAGCCATACAACTAGGGAGAAATCCAAGAAAGCACCCTTCAATGGCAGAAGGTAGGATGGGGTGAAAACGCGGGACTACCCAGTCTCAAGCGGCTGAGTGAGATGGAGGCTGCGACAGTGGCAGTGGCAGACACCTCTTAAAGGGGCCACGACTGTGAGTGGATTTTTGTGGTGATGGACCTGCTCACTCTAAGCACCAGTGCCAATTCGGCTGCACGCAGGGACACCAGGAACTTACAGAGAAATAGTGTTGGAGTAAGGGATGAAGTAAGACTTGCTATGTACAGAAGTGCTGGCGGGATCCATTGTTCCCTGTTGAGCCTCGCCCCGCCATCCCAGTGCGCAGACACAGTGCCACCATAGCTGTGATGTCATCAAACTGAATAACAGAGGTCGCTTGGCCCAGAAGGTTCCCTGAAACTCCACCTGCCCCAATTCGGGGCCCTACCCAAGCCACATCCAGATGTATCCTCAGTGAATCAGGTGCTCCTTGCTGAGACTCACACTGGAGGCAGCCTTTGGTTTCTGGTGTGGCCTTTTGAGGCAGCTATAAGCACAGCATCTGTGAATTGCTTGCTGAATCCTAACGGGTGGCCCCAGAGGGATACAGGCTGGGGCTAAATTGGCCTGTAGCTGAACCCCTCTCAGGACTGTGACACTGGACACCTATTTTACAAATCCACACTAACAAGATCGGGAGATTTAGGAGCTTTGCTTAGTACATAGAAACAGACATGGAAAGGCAGCCAAAATGGGAAGACAAAGAAACAGAAACCATATGAGCAACAAAGAGATTAAAAAACAAAACATAAAAAGTGGAAATTATAAAAGGGAACCAGTCTGAAATGAAGAGCACATTATCTGAAATGAGAAGTAAATAAAAATAGAATAAACAAAGGAATAAAATAAAGAAATGAAAAAAGAAGAGGATCAAATGCCCTACCTAGAGGACAGGAAAGCCAATTAGGACACTCAGCCTGAATGGCAAGAAAAAAGATGCCAAGACTATAAAAATAATTTAAGGAGGATATGGGACACTATTAAGGCTCCAAATATTCATCTGATTGGT
>NW_006439190.1:1627803-1648526 GCF_000325575.1 Pteropus alecto
GACGGACAGAGGGGGGGGGGGGGGGGGGCTGGGAGAATGGGGTGAAGGGTTAAAGAAGTACGAATTAGTAGCTGATGGATGGTCATGGAGATGGGGAGCACAGCATAGGGAATACAGTTAGCATTAATACGTTGGCTAGGTGGACGATGGAGAGGAGGGAGGGTGCAATTGGGGGGATCGTTTTATGGCCTATATAGATGTCTAACTAATGTACTGTATACTTGAAACTAAATTAAAAAAAATTAAAAAAATGCTCACACATGTTGGTCAAAAAGTCATTTCAGAGTAACTATGGTGTGTATATGTGTATGTATCATGTATATAATATATATATATCATATATCATATATACACATATATCATATATAATATATACATATATATAATAAAGAAAATAACAGATATTCCACAAGGGAAATTGGATCTGTTTTTACCATTTGGCCTTAAATTTCTCCAAGTCATTTTCAGAACCTCATCCCCCAAAGTTTGATGTGGCTTTTATATTCAGATTCATAAATGCTTTTCATTCACATTTAAGATCCTATAAGTAGTACAGTAGATCTTTGTAAATTCACAAAGTAATAGCAGTATCTTACACTTTTAGGTTTCCCAATTTATAACAGGATTTTTAAAAATAGGTGAGCAGGTAAACTTTACAGATGAGAAAAATGAGTCTGCCTACAGTCTGCAACTGTGAATTTGGGACTTGATAGAAACAGTGCCGGCTTCAGGCCAAAGAAACATTTGTGAATAAAGTGGTCATCACTCTCAACTCAATTCCAAAGGCTCTTTGTTAGGATGGTTCAATGGGTACAAAAAAAAAAAAAAAAAAAAGAAAAGAAAAAGAGAAAGAAAGAAAAAAGAAGAAACTTCCATTATTTTTACCTTTAATAAAAAACCAATTCTGGTAACTAATTTACTTTTGTAAAATACAAAATTGCAGCCATCTTTCATGTCCGTACTTCCCTCTGGGTTAATACTTTGGCTCAAACAAAAGGCTGTAAGAGTAAATTCCAGCACCTCGAGCTTTCCACTGGGCAACCTGAGGCCTGTCACCTAGAGAGCAGTCCACTAGTTCTCTGTCCCTCTCCCAAGCAGTCACTCCAGTGAAGCAGTAGTGTCATACATTATATGAATGTGCAGCACAAAAGATAGCTGCTTACTAAACAATTCTGAGCTCGGGAAAGCTTGGGCCTCCTTCCAAATATTAATATAAAAAACTTGCTGACATCAGCAGAAAGCAAGAATTTAATGCAGCTCCGTTATAAATTTGAGGACTCTTGCCCTAAAAAATACAGCCTTTTAAGTTTCTAGTATCTTATTCTATCTTCCCCCAGATTCCGCAGCTTCAGTTCCCTAGTGAAGTAGTGTTGACTAGAAATAAAATTAGGAAGACATATATGACAGGAATTAAACATCTTTAGTCTCCAGAATGGCCAGGGTTCCTGTCACCTATCATTAAGGGAGCTTTGGAGGCTATGAAGTGAGAATCAGGTTGTGGCTTTTGCTTCGCATGTGAATACTCCAATGAGTCTTTCCCTGGGTTTTTCTGTGGCCCGTGCAGGTGGAAGGATGAGCAAAGGACATCTTCTCTTCCTAAATCATGCCAAATGGAGTGATGGCAAGTGGCATTTGATTTAGAAATGAAGTTTTCACAGACATCCGTGACCTTGGGAATTTGTCAGTCTATCTATTTTCACACTTAATGAAAACTGAGACTTTCATTTTGGGGCACTATGCTTTCAGCCTGAAGCTGGGCTGAGAAGAACATGCCAGCTTATTGAAAGGACTGAGAAGTCACATTTTTGAGAACGCAGGGTCCAGAAAAACTTGCTTGCAGGTGTATTTAACCTTGGCTCTGGGATACAGAGCATTTTTGAGATTGCAGGGTCCAGAAAAACTTGCTTGCAGGTGTATTTAACCTTGGCTCTGGGATACAGAGCATTCATACGTACAGGTTTACCAACACTATCCACCCAAACCAATACCCAGTCAACCTAAGGCCATTACAAAAAAATGCAACAAAAAGGAAAACACTTCAGCGATAGATACTAAGAAATGACACCCTTCTGTCACTCATTTTTCTCACTGGTGTGGGGATGTAGGGATTAACTGTTGCCTACTGACTAACCTGAGGAATGCTATGATCAAAATTTTCTAGTTGCAGTATTTAAACGGCAACTGTCCACTGCTTCCTTATTGTGGCCTGTATTGCCTTTGAGCAAGTCCTTCTATATTTACCATGCCAGAGTTCTGTTTTTACTTTAGGATGGACTCAAGCCATGCGTTCTAGTATGCATGTGGCATTCAGATGGGCAGTTCAGCCTGCCTGAGCAGAAGTGACAGGGACGGCTCAGTGACAGTGCATTTCTGTGTTATGTCCTGCCCCACAGCAATGCCACCTTGGTTCTGAGTCTTCTGCTGGGGCACAGTCCTGTGTGTGGCTCTGTCCACACAAGTGAAATGTACTTTATTTTATTGCAAAATATCATTTGGCTTAAAATGCCACCTCCTGTACTCTGATTTTTGTTGGGAAGTGTCAGAAGAGTATGGTCGATAAGGTGAGTAAATGTCCAGCTGGCTGTGTGGCCCCTCCTGGAAGGAACTGAGAGGGGGCAACTGCGCTACATCAGTGGGTGGCAGAGCTGTGGCAGGGACTGTGCCCATTAGTGACCTCTTCTTCCTTTGTTACAGTTCCGTGTGACTCCTGCATGCTGGCCCGCTGGCTGTTGGAGTCGGGTGTCACGGGCACCCATCGCTCCAGGGCAGCTGTTAGAACTTCCATCCAGGGAGATGCTGGCGACATGGTTTCGCTGTTGGAACCGGCCGCAGGCAAGGGAGGCACATGCCACCAGGTGTCCAGGAGCCTGGTGGGTGGCACACAGACATGTGCTCCTTACATCGCGACGCCAGGCCCAGCGTGTAAAGCCGCACTCGAGCCCCGGGAAGACTGAGCGGGGCGCTGCTTTGCCTGCTCCTGTCCCGGGCCTGGGGGACAGCCGCCGCAGGTGCTCTGCCATGCCGAGATCTGCTGCTTGTGTGTGTAGTGCTGCTGGCTCGGGACCCCTGGCCTGTGGGTGTTCAGAACCAGGTGTTCCGGGCGTCCTTTGGGGGTGGGCTGTGAGAACTGGGGTACAAAGTGTGTGATCCAAACCCCTCTGCCCCTCAGGGAGGAGCTGGGATTTAGGGGTCTCTCCCATGTGCCAGGCGTAGAGACTGTTGCAGCCCTTCTCTCCTGGTCCCTGGGTGTCGGTGGGGTGGGGACAGGAGGGGCCCTAGGTCTTGTCTTGTCCCTCCCTTCAGACAGCGCTGAAACAGGTCTCCATCAGTCCAGGCGTCCTAGTAGCATTCAGGCTAATTCCTCATCCCTCAGTGGAGGCCGCAGCCAGAGAGGCAGATGCTGTAAACCATAGTACCTGAGAGCTTTCCTCTGCGCAGGCCCCACTGCTTCCTGCCTCCCTTAGTCATGGGGCTTTTCCAAACCAGGAAATCGAAGTTCTGCAGGAGCGGATGAGTTAGCTGACTCAGAAAGAGAATGCCACAGCAGCTAGGAGACCAGGTGGTGGCTGTGGGGCAGTGGGGGTTGGTGTTCAAGGACAGTAGGGGCCTGTGAGTCTGGAGTGAAAGGCACAGAGAATAATCCAAGTGCCTGAGCGCGTTAGGGCCTTACCTCTGCAGCTGCGGTCTGAACGGTAGGCAGGGTAGGGGCTTCCTTTCTTCTTCTCAGCATGCCAGCTTCTCTTCCTCCAGTTTGTCAGTATATGTGTGGAAACCAGTATTTCTGACTTGGTTTGGGCAGACCAAAACCTGCTACCATATATATATATTTTTTTTACCAAGTCAAACCTACCGAGGAAATATCACTTAACAACCTTAGACAAATGTCAGGTGTGCTCACTTGGACCCCAGCATCTGTATAGTGCATTGCATGCTCAGGACCCACTGTCTAGTTGTGAACCATAGCCATCTAGTTGACCCCCTTTACACATGTTGTTCTTCCCTATTGCCCTTACACTCTGGTCATCAGCATTCTGTTGTGGGAGCCTCTGAATTGGTTATTGTTTGTTTTGCTTCTTTGTGTCTGGCTCTCTGTTCCAATTCCACATGGGAATGAAATCTTATGGGTCCTGTCTCTTCTGCTCTGATTGGTGAAAAGAGCCAGTGTCCCAGAATAATTCTGAGAAGTTTCCAGCTAGTAAGTGACAGAAGCTGGAGTTCCTGGCTGAAAGCAGCCCTGCAATTCCTAGCGCTGTCTGGCGACCACCTGTCGACTAAGGAACAGTGGCTGGACCAGTGACTGCACCCAACTGGGGAGCTTTTGTCATTTGGGACAATGGAGAGAATGCAGATACAGCCACGACTTGGTTGGTGAAATTAATCAGTGCATGGCCGGTGAGGCTGGGCTTTGAGGAGACCGGCAGCTAATGGCCTGCCCTCTGGCAGTGGCCAAAACAGGATTTCTAAGCCTTGTTTCTCATGAGTTCTTCAGGAACACTGGTACCAGGGAGAGTGAACACCATGCCCCACTGGTCTGGCCTGGGCTGAGGCTGGGGAGGAGAGGCAACCTCAGGACACACCAATCCAATATAAGCTGTGGAATGAAGCCCTCTGTCCACAGCCTGTCAAGGTTGTTACCATGACCTTCCTACCACCAATGCCACAAGGGAAGAATAAACCATGTTTCAGAGAAGTCCCGGGACAAGAGCTGGCCAGGATAGTGCCCAACTCTCTGGGATCCAGGTCTGGCAAAGAACTGGAATTAGGAGGCCTGGGAGACACTGCTCTTCCCCCTCCTGGAGAATTAGCACCAGGTCAGGCTCCAGGAGACCTGTGGGGCATCTGGGCATGTGGGGTTCCAATCTGCCCCCTGCTCTCACTCTCTGGGTCACCAGTATTCATGCTTTAGCTCCAAGTGTGTTGACTGAGCAAAAAGTGACAACAAGCCACTTTTTTGGCCTGCTGCATTCTTCCTTGGAGCTTTCACCATCCTTCTCTCTGGACTCGGTTTCCTTTTCGGCAAATGGAAACTGTCTTCCCCAAGGAGAGGTTGAACCCCCGAGGGGAGCTCTGGGCAACACAGGGTCTAGTCAACGTGGATTCATCCCCTGCAGGCCTTTTTTTTTTTTTTGGCACAGGCGAGTTGCCCTATCAAAGCTCCTTTGAGGGAGGACTGGCTCTCAATAAATCATGGCTGTAGTCCATGCAGTTGATGCTGGCCAGGTAGTGGGCTCACCCATCCCCCAGCCTTCCATTCTGTCCTACCATCACCTCAGAGCCCCATTGTTTCCCTGAAATCCCCATTTCATTTGCCTTCCACTGGAAGCTGACAGATCCACTCTCCTGTCTCTTCCTACCCCCCCATTCCCCTCCTCCTCCAGGTTTCCATACTCTCTCACAGCCAATTCTTCTTCCGCCCTGTGGGTCCCAGGTCTAGCTGTGATCCAGGCTCACAGCTAGGGATAGGACTCCAGGTTTAAAATGTTACATTAATGTAGTAAGGCACCTGCGCCTAACTTATGTTAAGTATGATTCAGCTTATTGTTTATTACGTATGTGTGGCAAATGCCACTATTGTTCTCTGACATATATAAAGCTCATGCGGTCCCCTAGTGCAGAAGCTCATGGCTCCAGCAATAAAGTTGGTGTCTACCGTTTCATTCTCATGTCGGCTCCTTGTGCATTCTTTCAACTGGGCGTCTCACCACCGAAACCTTCCTTTCTTGATCAGCTTGGCGCTGACGCTAGAAAAGATGCTTGAAAAGTGTCTTTCGCAATTTGTGAACCGTGGACCAGCTGAGTCCAGATGCCATAGGCCCGGACTGGGGTAGGGGTGGGGGTGACACTACCAGGCTTCCTCAGGCCTCATGACCAGCGGAGTCTGTCACAAGTCAATTCATCTGCAGAGCCTGTTTCACAGGGAGTGACCCATCTCGGAACCGGTAGGTCGTGGAGCAGCAAAGGGTGTCCTGGACAAGATCAAGCACCCGCTGCCAGACAGCAGAGGTGCAAGGGCATACCAAGCATCTCTGCCCCTGCAGCCCACCCCCTGTCCCAGAGGCGCGACCTGGAGAGCAGGGAAGAGCCGAGGTTAGGAGCTGGCATTCTGGTGATTGGTATCTATCTAGGGCCAAGTGAGCAGAAGCAGGCGCAGCAAGAACAGTCTGGGATGCGGGGTCCACGCCTGGGTCATTTTCCGAGGGAGGAAACGCCAAACATACGAGAGATGGTTTAGAAATAATTTTACTCCAGATTTACAAGTTGGGATCGCTGATGGCCTGGCTCGCCACTACATTCCACTTCAGAAATGAGTAAGAAACAGAAAGGAAGCGGTATGGGGCCTTTGCCAAGATATAAATTCTCCAAATTTGGAAAAGAGTAAAAAGCAACATGACCTCCGCCCCCACCATGGTCGAATCAGAGCACTCAGACTTTGTGCTGCCTGAACAGCGTCACTGCTTCCCAGTGGCCACGCCACTGACCCCAGGAGGGAGAAGTGCCCTCCAGACAGCCAGTAATAAAGGAACTCTCGACCATGCTAGTTATCCAGAGTATACAGGGCTGAATGCGTCATACCTTTGTTCTTGACAAGTCAGGACTAGTGCTGGTGTCCTGTCTCTTTCTCGCAAGATCAGGTTCCTGGGCATCCCACTTCACCAGGACTTTCCTTGCCATCAGAGTGTCCTCCTGCAATCTGATCCCCTCCGCAGCCCTCCCGTCCCTTCCCTGCTGCCTTCGGTGACTGTGGGCTGAGCTAGCAACTTGCCTATTCACTACTCCTCTATCTGACTGTGGTCCTTCCTGACAAGGCTGACAGGTCTTTTCCCAAGGACAACACCCCCCCCCCCCCCAAGGGAGGGACTCCTCTATACTGTGGTCCTTCCTGACAAGGCTGACAGGTCTTTTCCCAAGGACAACACCCCCCCCCCAAGGGAGGTGCTTCCCTGTCACTTCCTAGATACCTTGGCCTCTTTGTTGCCCCTTTCTCTGTCCCTTAGTCTCCGGCTCCAGCAGCAGCAAGATGGGGCAGGAAAAAAGTAAACACTTCTTAAAATGCAGGGATGAATACAAGGTAAATAAAAATCAGTTCATTAAACTTGAATAATTGAGAGGAACAAATTAACTTGGTACCCTGGCCTGCTCCCCAGCGTGACTCCCTTCGGGAGCTGGCTCTCAGCCTTCTCTTCCTAGGTGAGCTCATTCACTCCTATGATTGTAACTGTTTCTGTGCTAATAACTCAGATTCAGGTCTCAAGCCCACATCATTTCCTATAAAGTAAACTCATACAACTGCCTACTTAATATTTCCATCTCAGGGCCTTATCCACATACGTCCAAACCAAAAGTCTTTTCTTCTTACTCCTTAGAGCAAACCAAGGCCCTATCCACATGTGTCCTGGTAATGCATGCTGTCACTATTTATGTGGGTGCTCCAAACAAATCAAGATCTGGCGTGATTCCTTGCATTCTCTCAACTACCACCAATGGACCCACGTGTGGTCTCAGGGGTCTGTCCCCTCCCACATGGCTACCTCGCCGGTCTTATGTGCCTCAGGTACATCACTGCATCAGCCCGCCACTCTCCACACCTGCTCCCAGTAACTTACCAACTACAGTCCATCCTGCACGCAAGCCATCAGACTTCTGCTCCCCTGCTTATCAGCCTCAGCAACTCTCCAGTGAATGTAAAGTCACACCCTTTCTCCCTACTGGCCTGAGGGGGCCCTAAATCAGAGTCAGCGAACTATCATCTGTAAAGAGCCAGATAGTGAATAATTCAGGCCTTGCAACCCCTATGGTGGTGCTTCCATAGCACAGAAGCAGCCACGGGCAAAACATAACAAATGAACTTGGCTGAGCTCCCATGAAGTCTTATCAATGACACCAAAATTTGAATTTCATATAATTTTCACATTGTATTATTCTTTTCGATTTCCCCCCAACAATTCAAAATATTAAAAACAAAATCTTAACTCACAGACAACAGAAGCAGATGCTGGGCCAGATTTGGCCTGTGGGACATCGTGTGCCAGCCCACTGCTTATGGGTAAATTAATGATGAACCCAGACCATCCTTCCGACAGCTGCTCATACCTTGTTTCCCTAGATCAAGTGCCCAGCCATACTGGCCTTCCTCTGTGTCAAAATCCTCTCATCTCCCACCTAGACCTCTGCCTCCATTCTTATGACTTAGAATCCAGCTTCCTTCAAGTGGGACTGGCTCTTCATTTATCCTCTATCCCTCCACCACAACGCAACCTCTTTACAATGGTCTTGCTTATTCTCTCTCTGAAGTAGCATGTATACCCAATCCTAACATCCTTTTTTCATAGCACTTTTCACTGCAAGACATTACCTGCATAGAGCCAAGCATGTCATAGCTATTCAATAAAAGGATGACTGAGATAAAATAATAATTCTCCATACTCATATACAAAACAATGGGAACATTGAAATAAAAGTGGCACACCTTGTCAAATACAAATACTATAGAATGATCATCTTTCACATGCTAGCAAAGTTGATACATCCCAAGTAAAAAAGAAAAAAGCCTTTTCTTTTAGTATCTACATACTAAAGAGAAAGTAGATAAATATACAATATTATACAGCCAAAAAGAGAGAAAGAGAAAGAGAGAGAGAGAGAGAGAGAGAGAGAGAGAGAGAGAACAGCAGTTCTAAGTTGATCTCTTAATTCATTGCAATTTTCAAGATTAGAAAAAAGTACAGCACTGTCAAATTCTGGGAGAAAGCTTAAATCAAGTAATCATTCAAGGGTACAGGGGAGCTCAGGCAAGAACACTAAGCCTTCAATCACCCTCCATCAGTTCACTCACAAGACAGGTCCACCTTAGAAGGGAAGTCATAAAGATCAGCAGCCACCCCCACCCTGCCCCTAGCTCACAAGGCAGGAGAGTTACTTCAAGACATGTGAGCCAGCACAGTACACATCCTTTAAACTCACATCGCAGTATATTTAAAAAATCAAAGATATGGCTATCTTTTTATATCTCTTTAATCATATTTCCAAAGACATATAACTGATAAAATGTATTTGATTTTATTCTAAGTCTTATGTGTAAAGAGGAAAATTGTTTCAATCAAAATGATGCATTCTTAGTTATCTCATTGTGCATTGCAGATATATCTGATATGATAATGTGCTTTTTAAAAAAAATCCACTTTTATGGAAAAATAAATGCCAGCTCTTAGATCAGGAAGATATTGAGAGTAGGCACCTTTGAGTTCCCCAGGTACAGGTCTGCACACATGGTGGGGGCTCTCGGCTAGAGCGTCAGTTTCTGGGCTTTGCCTGCTGACTGGTGATCACCTCCACATGAAAGTGCCTGTCTACTTGTGTATTGTTGCATTTGATTTGCTAATATTTTAAAGGATTTTTGTGTCTTGCTATTAGCCTAACATTTTCTTCTGTGTTTCCGTTAGATTTGGTATCAGGTAATGTGACTTTACAAACACATCAGGAAATGTTTATTCCTCCTCTATTTCCTGAGAGTGTGTAAGTTCAACATTATTTGTTCCTTAAATGTTTGATGGAATTCACCTGTAAAACTGTCTAGACGTGAAATTGTCTTTCAAGGTTTTGTTACAGATTTACTCTCAAGGCAGCAGTTTTCTTAAAAATATATAGGACTCTCCAAAAGCTTTTGTTAGTTTGAGTTATACTGATTGACACTGTAGTGTTAATAACTAAAAATCGAGGCATTGTTAAAGCATGAAGGTATACAAGGGAGTGGCTACATCATCACAGGGCCATGTGGCCTCCGGAGAACACCATAGTAACTTTTGAGAGCATAAAAGTCAAAAGAAAATAATTCTATAACAGTGCAATTTATATTTTAGTGAAAATATAAATTGCACTGTTATAGAAATGGTTTTGATGCTGTGGATCTTCTGAAAGGGTCTCAGAGCAAACAAGAGACTCAACTGGCACTTTAAAAACCATGGGCCACAAGCACTACTGCTGAGGTGGCTTCAAGTGAGAGTGGAGTTTGCTAAGTTTCATCTGCATGGATGCCCCGTCTTTAGTCTACACATCTTTCCTGACCTCAAACTATGAAAGAGCTTTGAGAGCTGAAAGCTGCCCCGTCACTTGGAGATGGACTAATTGCTGGGTGGTCCTATGTCACTGCTTGTTTTCCATCACCACTGTGTATGTCTCTCTCTTAACTATTACTCATCGACTCTACAACAGCATCTCTTAGCTCTCTGCAGTTCGTGTAGACTCCAGAATGCAGCAGTTCACAGACTGATTTTTATCCTGGGCCATATTCTTTCTGGGCACCTAAAATTCACCGTACAAATGCTTATTAGCTTTTTTCATAAAGATCCATGAATGCTATAACATTTTCTGAAAAGTAGCAGTGAAATATAAACTATGCTTTACAATATTGTTCCTTTTTATTCTTGCCTGTATTATTTTAACAACACCATTGGCAGCACTTATAACTATGAAACAAAAACTTTATGCCTTATGGGATTTGCTGATTTTTGAAGAAAATAGGTGGTATTATCTTTTACCTAATGATACCAATACTAATGATACCAATACCTTTAGTCAAACTATAAAAATAGATTTGTGTCCTGGTAACGATGGCACACCCAATCCCCACATCTGGGTTTCTAAAACAATTTTTTCAGTAAAAGGAACCAGGGTTCCTTTCAGGAATTGCTGATTCTGCCTAGAGCTTGGAATATCCAAGATGAGGCTGGAACATCTTATAGTAGCAGAAAGGAAAGAGGTGCTCAAACTCAGACACAGCATACACACACATACACACAAACACTACAAACACCACCCACACACACACACACACACATATAATGTACCCCACACATACATATCCACACACACATATACATACAACATACAGACATGCATATACCACACCTACCACATACATCCACCCACATATATACACACACAACACACACATACATATACACCACACATACCACACATACCACACACCCACACCCATATACATAGCATATACTGTACACATGCCACACACAAGACACACATAAACATACCACATGCATACACACAACATATACACATACATACATGGATCACATACCCACATCCACATATATACACAGAGCATATACCACACACATGCCACACATAAACACACCACACACATATATATGCAACATAAACCACACACACCGTACACAAACACACACACAACACACATACACACATGTACATACCAGACACCACAATCATATCACGTACAAGTGAAAAGGAGGCACTAGAAAGAGCTCCCTTCGACTAAAGCTAGACCAACATGAGCAGCAAAATAAATAATATAGTGTTAAATGATAACCCCAGGTATCAAAGTAATATCAATGAATCTATGCTCATTCAATAAATAATAGAACAAACGAGGAAATGGAGAACAGATAGCACTCCTATGCAGAATCCCAAATAATTTGTGCAGCCACTTCCGCCCTCAAAACATATTCTTTTCTTCATAAATTCATTCCCTCCTGGAGCATAGTATGGAAATGGGGACGCAGTCACTTCAGAGTGGAGGACCTGGAACACACATCCCCAGCAAGGTGAAGAAGGCCGACGTCGACCATAGTGGGTCATGCTGACCCTGCACACCCTGATGTGACATGAAGAGAAGGCATAAACTCCGTGGGACCTTGAAAAGCAGTGCACAAACCCACACCATCAGACAGTCTGTGAATATCTACCTGACTAGTCCTCCTCCAAAACATCAGGCCATCAAAAACAAGAGTCAGAAACATCACAAGGAGACATGAACATGATATGTGATGTGTCCTGCAAGTGGCGCAAACAGAAAAAGGAAGAGCATTATGAAAACACTATGACAATCTGAACAAAGTACGGGCTTTGGATAATAATAATGTACCAATATTGGTTTATTAGTTGTGACAAATGTATCATGCCATAGTAAGATGTTGACGGTAGAGAAATGGGCTGGGGTACATGACAAGTCTACCATTTTCGCAAATTTTCTGTAAATTCAAAACTATCCAAAAATAGTCTGTTCAGTTTTAATATTGTTCATGTCTTTTATTATTGACTGATGAGATATATTTTACTCTGGCTATTTATAGAATTAAGTCCTATGACCTTGAATTCTTTAAAATGCATTGAATATGTAATTCAAGAAAAACATATCCCAAATTTAATGTTATTTCCCGTGGAGAGGAAATTAAGAATTATACATAGGGCACTCTTTAAAGGTCACTTAACATGCTTGAGAGTTTTAAATTTTTAATTATAAACTTAATTTTTAATTCCTATGCTTTTAAAGCCTCTCCTTTGTAAGAGCAAAGCAACACATGCAGGTTACAATGTGGCAGGTGAAAGTGAGTCCCATCTGCTCACCCTTTTCAAGAGCAGGGAGCAAGCAAGGTATCTGATGGAGCCCCAGTCCTCCTTTTCATTTCCATTACACCTTATTTTATTCATGAGTTTCCAGGCTTTACATTTTTTTTCATTGTGAAGCGAATTCTGCTCTTTATTCATTCTTAGGATTCAGAGCACAAACACTAGCCATTTCTGTACCCTCCAATTGGGGCTTTATGGAGAGGGGCAAATCTTGTCAGCTAGGAACATTTTATATTTGAACGAACTCTGACAAACAGCCAAAATGTATTTAGCAAAGTCACAGGGGAGGCGGAGTCACAGAAATCAGGGCGGTGGCAGAAACAATATCATCACCACCACAAAGTCTCCCTCCTAGCGCTGGTGTGTAAGTGACATGTGAACATCACAGCATATTCAGAACGGTGCTGGCACCTGCCATTAGCAGAGGCCGGGCTAGGATGCTTCAGAAAGAGCATTATTTCTTTCTACACATATTTATTTTATTATACCAGCCAGTCCAAGGACTAGTCTCTTTGAAAAATATGAAGAAATTGAAGACATCATGAGACACAGTTAACACTCCCCACCTGATTTACAGATTTATCAGTTGAGAAAACAGTCCTCTAATAAACAGATTTTTAGTTTTGTTGGTGAATGTTGAACAAGATTTGTTTGTTTGTTTGTTTTTTAACCAAAAGAGTAAAAATATACTTACTCATTTTGAAAAATTTAAAATTCTTTATTAGCATTTACTCATTCTTTTAATCAGGTCAATTACTATTTGCCTACCAAGTATCTCACATTATTTTAGAAATTGTGTTAGGTGCTGATAATTCAAAGTTTAAAAGGATTTATTATCTAGCCAGTATCAAAGACCACAAACACTTCATTTTAAGTGACTGTATAAATAGATGAATATTTGGATATAGGTGAAGGTTAGAGTGTAAGGGGGACTAACAAATCTTTGGAAGGAGTCTAGATATAGCACTGAATGTAAAAGGAGCCCTTACACCATGTTAAAAAAAATTACTGAGCATTAATATAAAGAATCATACGGATGCCAAACACTCACTACAGGTGTGCTCAGACAGACATGGATTTCAAGGACACCTCTTCTTGGATTCGCCAGTCAGTCTGGCTTTCCCAGCTCATTGTGGTGAAACACGTACTGACGGGTTGTGTTTGAGTACAACTAACAACACAACCTATATGCCTTATTCAATGAGAGAAAATGTAATATCTCTGATAAGAGACCCACTGAGGTAAGGTGACTCTATTGTGGTTGATTTGACTCTCATTCAATTCTGTTAAACCAGTTTTCCAGAAGCCAATTTGCCAAATTTACGATGTTCACAATTATTAGTAAGATTTTAAGAACGTTTAATAAGATAAGATAGACTAAAAAGCTTTTGAAAAATGCACTGTTTCTTTTTGTTGTCCCCAATATACATGCATTTGTGCTTAGATCAATGCCAGCCTCTTGTGAATAGAGTCAAATCAGAATAGTTAATAATATATATTTTCTTCATGTGGTAAATAAAATCTAAGTAATTTAGGATTTCTGATGTTCTGCTTGAAAAAGCATGGATTTTGGCATGTCCAATTTAAATTTCAAAGAAACAAGATCCCACTCCTCTTGCTTTGCTTGTCCATTTCTTCCCCTCACATACATTTTTAGAAGAGGGACTGAACTGGAAGACACTGGTGAACCTGGAGTTTTAAATGATTTTTAAAACTTTTTGCAATATTTTAGGCACATACAAGGGCAACGTTTTCCCTATGACACAGGAAACGTGCAATATTTTAGCCTCTGTCTCATTCTAATTTACCATGAAAGACCTCAAATGTATCAATGATTTTGAGAAGAGAGTGGAGAGCAGGTTGTAGTGGGTGGGCTGAGGCTATAAAACCAACCTGGAGTCCTAGTGTCATCATATGAGAAGTAACAAGGGCTGAATGAAGGCAGTAGCAGTAAATCTGGAAGAGAGGGGACGGATTTGAAAGGTCCCTAGAAATTGCAGTCATTGGCAAAGGTTGGTGAAGGGTTGTATGGCTTTCTGGCTTGTGTTTCTTTGTGGATATGGTAACATTGTTAGAGTGAAGGACATAAAGAATAAAGGAGGAAGAGAAGCATGTATGCTTAAGGAACATGTGGGACAACTTTGATTGGTGAGTTTGAGATATTTGTTCATCCATTTGGCAAATACTAATTCAACACGTGCTCTCTGACAGGCACTGTGGTAGATCATGGTGAGATGTCAGTGAAAAATACTAATGACACTCTCTGCCCTCTGAGAAAGTACATGGGCCACCTCAATGTCATTGTCTAGTCTACAGTAGTATAAAGAAGGACAGATCCTGGAAAACAGAACACAGATTTAGGCTGGAAATGGCAAAATCTAAGGTATTTTTGTATAGGTGAGAATAACTGGAGGAATACACTGCTACAGAGATCAAACTCTGGGGCCTGCCAGTATAGAGAGACTATACAAAATAACTCAGAAACGCAGAAACAAGATGAAGTGAATTATTCAAAATCACAAGTTAAATTTTTGTTCTAACCACAATTCACTGCAATAGAGATTCTGAATAAGTAAATGTTATACATTTGGTTAACTAGATTTGTGGCACTCTCATAATTGATCTAGGCACAGTTTGCTTGCTTATGTACTTATTTGTTGGTTGATTTTAAGAAAAACCTAATGCACAAAACTGAGAACATGGTGATAATCTCATACAGGACCCCTGCATCTTCTGTCTCCTCCCACCTGTGGCAAGCATTATTTTGGACAGTGTTCATCATTATATATGTACACATTCCTGGAAAGAATAGGTGTATTATAAGAATTTTAAAACAACGTATATTATTTTAATCACGTTTAAATTTAGAAAATTAAATTTATAAATTGTTTTTAATTTATAAAAATGATATGTTTTATATAATCTTTTGGGGACTTTTTTTTGTTTGTGATGTTTTCATTTCTCTTGGATAAATGCCTAAGAATAGAATTACTGGATCATAGAGTAGGTATATGTTTCACTTTATGAGAGGTTGCCAAAAGGGTGGCAACATTTTAGGATCAATGAAGTTTTACAAATAAGCCAACAAAGATTTTGATTAGGATTACATTGAAATTATCAATATCAAGAAAATTGACCTCTTAATATTAACTTACCTAATCCAGGAATATGAGATATCTCTATATTAAGGTCTTTATTACCTCTAAAAATGGTTTATGTTTTTCACGTAAAGTCTTGCACATATTTTGTTAATTTATTTCTAAATATTTTATGCATTAATTGTAATTGTAAATGGTAATTTTTGAAACTTCTAATTATTTGTTGCTTATATAAGGAAATAAACTGATTTTTATAAATTGATCTTATATACTGAGATCATGATACCTTCACTTATCAGTTCTAGTGATTTTTTGGGGGGATAGATTCCATGAGCTTTTTTGTTTATACAATTCTATCATTTGTAAATAAACAGTTTTACTTTTTTCTTTCCAAAATTTATGTGTCTAGCTTGCCTTTTTGTACTAGCTACATTTGTACTCTCCAGTACAATGTAGAACAGAAGTGGGGTATGCAGACATTTTTTGTCTTCCTTCCAACCTTAGTGGGAAAACATGCTATATTTCATCATTAAGTATAATATCAAAGTCAGATTTGGATATCATAGCTGTGCTGGTCTTATAAAATGAATCAGGAAATCTTTTATCTTCTCTGTTTTCTGAAAGTTTAAGATTAGTATAATTTCTTAAATGTTTAATAGAGTTTCTAGTAAAGTCATCTAGGCCTAGAAGTTTCTTTGTGGAATTTTTTTAAATTACAAATTCAATTTTTTAAATCAGTAGAGGTCTACTATTTTTTATTTCTTGTCCTAAATTACGTATTTCAACTAGTAAACTTTTCCTATTTAATATTTCAGTTTTATGGTTTCTCATCCATATTTTATATTGGTAGTATCTTCTCTTGTCTTTTAGTATGTTTTTAAAGCTGATTTTAAATTCCTAAGTTTATACTTTAGTATTTACACTTCTGATAACAATCTATAAATCTTTTCTTTGTGTGTTGTTTGATAAAATGGTGCTGTACAAATGCCTTGTTTGTTTGTTTTTGGCTTTTGAGCTCATTTTTCTCCTAGGGGTATCAGCTACTCTGATAAGACTGTGGAATAATGAAGGATGGTCAACCAAGCCCTAAACAGTTCAGGGAATGGGCAATGGATGGCCAACCCAATGGCCCAATGAATGGGTCATGTGTTCCAGTGTCCTTGGCTCCAGAAAACCACAGTCAGCTGCTTTCTATCTGACCAGACAAGTCCATGGGATATGGATTCATGATTTCTAAAATCTTTTATAATACCCCTTTACTCCAGAATTAGGAGAAAACAATCCTAGAGTTTAATTCATCAGCCCTGGAGTTTGGAGGGCAAGAATGAGAGGCTACTGTGTGAGCGAAGGCAGTCACCCTCAGATATCCTCAGGGTTTTTCAAGCACCATCTTAACGTGATTCCTGAGGACATCTGACTGAGCAAGAACTTTGGGTAATTTCTGTTGTCTCAAAGCAATGGCTGGGGAAAGCATGACTAGAAATTCAAAAATATTTATGCTTTATCCTTATACAATACTGCTGGGTATTGTTTTGCCTCAGGCCAAGGCCACTATTCACAAACAAGTTCAAAGACCTGCCATCCAAGAGTTTACAAAAAAAAAATATTTATTTATAAATTCAGTTTATTGGGGTAACATTGGTTAATACAATTATATAATTTTCAGATATACATTATAATTTGACATCTATATATTTTATTGTGTGATTACCACCCAAAGTCCAGTTTCCTTCAGCTACCATATATTTGATTCCCTTTACCCACTTCCTACTCCTCCTAACCCCCTACAATTGACCCCCTTTACCCTATCTCCTCCTTCCTCCCACATCCCCTACCCTCTGGTAAACACTATTCCATTGTCCATGTCCCTGAGTCTCTGTTTGTCTGTCCTGTTCATTTGTTGCTTTTAGGTTTATATCCCACATATAAGTGATATCATGTGATTTTCTACTTTTTCAGTCTGGCTTATTTCACTTAGCATGATTATCTCGAGGTCCACCCATGTTGTCACAAATGGCAGTATTACATCTCTTCTTATGGCTGAGTAATATTCCATTGTATATATGTACCACAGCTTCTTTAGCCAATCATCTATTGTAGGACACTTCGGTTGTTTCCATGTCCTGGCCACTGTGAATAATGCTGCAATGAACATTGATGTGTAAATATCTTTTTGGATATGGGTTTTCAGTCTTTGAAGTAAATACCCAGTAATGGGATTGATGGATCATCATACGGTAGATCAATCTTTAGTTTTTTGAGGAACCTCCATACTGTTTTCCATAGTGGCTGTACCAATTTGCAGTCTCACCAACAGTGTATGAGGGTTCCTTTTTCTCTGTGTCCTCTCCAACATTTGTTATTACTTGTCCTGTTCATTATAGCTATTCTAACAGATGTGAGATGATATCTCATTGTGGTTTTGCTGTGCATTTCCCTAATAGCTAGCAATGTTGAGTATCTTTTCATATGTTTATAAGCTATTTGTATGTCCTCTAGGGAGAAGTGTCTGTTCAGGTCCTCTGCCCATTTTTTTGATTGGGTCATTTCTTTTTTTTGTTGTTATTGAGTCACATGCATTCTTTGTATATTTTGGATATTAGGCCCTTATCGAAGACGTTGCTTGTAAATATATTTTCCCATTCAGATGGTTCTCTTTACCTTGTTGATGGTTTCTTTTGCTGAGCAGAAGCTTTTTAATTTGATATAGTCTCATTCGTTTATTTTAGATTTTACTTCCCTTGCCTTTGAGGACAAATTCATAAAATCCTCTTTAAGGCCAAGGTCCTTGAGTTCAGTTCCTATGTTTTCTTCTATGCATTTTATTGTTTCAGATCTTATATTCAGGTCCTCAATCCATTTTGAGTTAATTTTGGTGTGTGGTAATAGACAACAGTCTAGTTTCATTCTTTTGCAGGTGGCTTTCCAGTTTTCCCAGAACCATTGATTGAAGAGGCTTTCCTTTCTCTGCTGGATGTTTTTGGCTTCTTTGTCGAAAGTTATTTGCCCGTATACATATGGGTTTACTTCTGGACTCTTGATTCTGTTCCACTGGTCCGTGTGTCTGTCTTGCTGCCAATATCATGCCATTTTGATTACTGTTGCTTTGTAGCATAATTTGAAGTAGGGCAGAATGATGCCTCCAGCCTCATTCTTTCTTCTCAGGATGGCTTTGGGAATTCAAGGTCTTTTGTACTTTAGATGCAATTTGGATCCTGATTCAAACAAACTACGTATATGACAATTTAGGGAAATTTAGACACTGACTGATAATATGATACTAAACATTCATTGTTCGTTTTTTGAGGTGTGATATTGGTATTATAACTTTAAAATAGAGAGGAAATCCATGTATTTCAGAGATACAATTTTGATTTCTTTTAATAGATTCTTATAGTTTTCATTATATAGGACCTTCACATGTTCCATTAGATTTATTCCCAGGTATTTTATTCTTTTTGTTGCAGCTTCAAAAGGAATTATTTTTCAACTTCTTTTTCTGACGCTTCATTGTTATATTATAGGAACGCTATGGATTTTTGAACATTGATTTCGTATCCAGAAACTTTACTGTATTTGCTTATTGTTTCTAGTAGTGTTCTTATGGAGTCTTTAGGGTTTCCTATATAGAGAATTATGTCATCCACAAATAGTGACAGTTTGACTTCTTCGTTTCCTATTTGAATGTCTTTTATATCTTTCTGTTGCCTGATTGCACTCTCTAGGACCTCCAATGTTATATTGAATAACAGTGGCGATAGTGGACAGACTTGCCTTGTTCTTGATCTTAGAGGGAAGGTTTTTAATTTTTTCACCATTAAGTAAAATGTTGACTGAAGGCTTGTCATATATGGGTTGTATTATATTAAGGTATTTTCCTTATATACCGATTTTGTTAAGTGTTTTGATCATAAATGGATGCTATATCTTGTCGAAGGCTTTTTCTGCATCTATTTATAGGATCATATGATTTTTATTTTTAAATTTGTTTGTGTGGTATATCACATTAATCAATTTCATATGTGGTATTTCATCCCAGGGGCACAATTCCCTGTGCCCCTGGGATGAAACCCACTTGATCGTGGTGTATAATCTTTTTAATATGTTGCTATATTTGGTTCACCAGTATCTTATTTAGGATTTTTGCATCTGTGTTCATGAGCGATATTGGTCTGTAGTTTTATTTTTTTGTGTTATCTTTACCAGGTTTACCAGAGTAATATTGGCCTCATAAAATGAGTTGGAAAGTATTGCCTCCTCTTCGGTTATTTGGAAGAGTTTGAGGAGAATAGGTATTAAATCTTCTTTGAATGTTTGGTAGAATTCACTGGTGAAGCCATCTGGTCTTGAACTTTTACTTTTTGGTAGGTTTTTGATGATTGTTTCAATATCCAAACAGATCGGTCTACTTAGATTTTCAAGATCTTGATTCAGTCCACGAATGTTGTATTTTTCTAAGTACTGGTCGATTTCTTCTAGGTTATTAATTTGGTGTTATATACTTTTTCACAGTATTCTTACATGATCCTTTGTATTTCTGTGATATCAGTTGTAATTTCCCCTCTTTCATCCCTGATTTTGTTTATTTGTGTTTTTTCTCTTTTCTCTTTAGTGAGTCTAGCCGGGAGTTTGTCAATTTTATTAACCTTACCAAAGAACCAGCTCTTTGTTGCATTTATTTTTTCTATCTTTTTTTTTTGTTTTCAATTTCATTTATTTCTGCTCTAATTTTGATTATTTCTTTCCTTCTGCTGACTTTAGGCTTCATTCATTCTTCCTTTTCTAGTTTTTCAAGAAGAAGCATTAGGTTGTTTATTTGGCCTCATTTTTGTTTTTGGAGATAAGTCTGTAATGATATGAACTTTCCTCTTATGATTGCTTTTGCTACTTCCCAAAAGTTTTGATATGTTGTACTATCATTATCATTTGTTTCTATGTATCTCTTGATTTCTCTTTTTATTTCTTCTCTGGCCCAGTTATTCTTCAGTAGCATGTTGTTTAATCTCCATATATTTGTGGTTCTTCCTGCTTTCTTTTTGCAGTTAATCTCTAGTTTCAAAGCTTATGATCAGAGAATATGGTTGGTATGATTTCAGCCCCCTTATATGTGTTGAGGCTATCTCTGTGTCCCAGTATGTGGTCAATCCTTGAGGATGTTCCATGTGCACTAGAGAAGAATGTATAAGCAGCTGTTTTGGGATGGAAGGCTCTGTAAATGTCAATTATGTCCGGTTTGTC